>NC_137097.1:26647694-26657694 GCF_949357685.1 Gobio gobio | reverse complement strand
CTTTTCATCTTTCCCTATTAAAACCCCTAAAATCTTTATTTCTTTTGATTCTTCAAAATTAAAATGCTCAGCTAAAACACTCGCACGTCCCAATCTCATATATACTGTTTTCTCTTCATTTATCTTGCCTCCTGATCCCCTACAAAACCTCTGTACCACTTCCATTGCTTTTTTAACACTCTCTATATCCTTGACTATTATTGTCGTGTCATCTGCATATTGAAATATTTTTTCACTTCCCCCACTTCCTTCAATATCTATCCCTCTTATGCCTTTATTTATTTTTACAGCTAATCCCAATGGTTCAGCTACTAAAGAATATAAAAGCGACGATAATGGACAGCCTTGTCTTATTGACCTAGTTATTTTAAAACATTCCGTTAAAAACCCGTTACATTTTATTCTTGTTATTGCTCCTTTATATAAAATTGTAATCCATTTAATAAACTTTTCTCCAAATCCATACCCTCTTAAAATCTCAAATAAATAATCGTGCTCCACTCTATCAAAGGCCTTTTCAAAATCCAAACTTATAATATATCCCTCTTTGTTTTTGTCCTTCATGTACCTGATTCTATCCATTATACTTATCGTTGTGTCTGCAATATCCTTCCCTTTGACACCATACACTTGAGTTGTTTTAATTATGGTTGGCATAATCTCTTTCAGTCTGTTGGCTAAAACTTTTGTTAAAATTTTCAAATCTGTATTTAACATCGTAATTGGTCTATAATTTTTTAAATCTACCTTTTCTCCTTTTTTTTTGTATATCAACTTAATCAATCCCATGCCCATTCTCTGATTCATTTCCTCTTTCTTAAAAATGTCTTCATATACTTCCTTTAAAATATTAGTTAGAAAATCCTTAAAAGTTGTGTAAAATTCATTCCCCAAGCCATCAATGCCTGGACTTTTATTTTTATTCAGTTCACTTATTGCTCTTTTTATTTCCTCCTCCCTTATCTCTTGCTCACACTCTTTTTTATCTTCCTCTCCTACTTTTGCCTTTATTTGTTCCAATAATTTTAGTTTATCCTCTTCTTTTACCCCTTCTGCTTTAAATAACTGCTCATAATATGCTCTTATGGCTTTTAATATCTCCTCATTTGTTTCCACTATCTCACCATTTTCCTTCTTTATTCTTTTGATTATTTCCACCCTTCCCCTTCTCCTTTCTAAGTCAAAGAAAAACTTTGTACATTTCTCTCCTTCCACTGTGTACTTAGCTTTGCTTCTTAGTCTTGCCCCGTTATATTTCTTCTCTTCTATTTCCTTCAGCTTTTCCTCCATCTCCTTTATTTTTTGTAAATCTTTCTCATTCTTATTCAATTCTTTTTCTAATAGCTCTCTTACTTCTCTTTCCTTACTCCTTTTACACCTCTGTATTATCTTACAATATTTGATAGAAAATTGCTTTATTAAATACTTTACATTTTCCCACCAAATTCTTTTGTCTTCTTTATACATTCCATTTAGTTTTTCCTTTGTAATAATTTCTTGTACCTTTACAACATAATCTTCGTTCTTTAAAACCTCTGTGTTTAAAACCCATACTCCCGGTCCTCTTTTCACTGCATTCCAATCTATTTGCATAAAAAGAGGTTTATGATCACTTAAACTTGTTTCTTCATACCTCATTTTATCTAAATAACTTTCTATATTCCTTGTACATAAAACAAAATCAATTCTTGTTTTACGCATAAAATTCCCCACCAATTGCCTTCTTGAAAATTCTTTTCTCTTTTCATTCCTTTCCCTCCATACATCAATCAAATTATTTTCTTCCATCAGCACTTTTAACTCTTTTCTTCCTGAATCTGTCTTGAAAACCATTCCTTCTGCCATATCCAATTTACTTAAAACAACATTAAAATCCCCCATAACAACTACTTCTTTATATTTTCTTAAAATTCCCCGTAACTCATTAAAATATTCCCTCTTCTTCATTTCTTCTGTTGGCGCATGCACATTTACCACAAATATTTTCTTCTCTTCATATTCAAGTTCAAACGCTATACATTTACCAATTTTATCCTTATATACAACTTTACATTCTATATCTCTGTTCTCTTTGATTAACACTGCAACTCCTCTTCCAAATTTATCATCCCCATTATTATATAATATCTTTCCATTCCATTTTTTACTTATCTCATTTATATGTACGTCTTTCCAGTTAGTTTCTTGTAACATAATTACATCTTCATTTTTACACATTTCCATAACCTTTTCAAATTTCCTCATATCTACTAAACCTCTAGCATTAAAAGTAACCATTCTTAAAGTCATAACACAAAAAACAATTCTTAAAAAGACATTCATAAGACCCATCTTTTCATTCAATCTCCTCCAAGTCTATTAGTAGCTCACTATTATCCACATTTTGTTGCGCAATACCTCTTTTTCTTGCTAATTCACTGTTCTCTTTTACCTTTACTGGTCTTCTCCTTTTGCCCGTCTTTGTTAAATTGCTCTCTTCCTCACTTTCCGCGTCCTCTTCCATTTCCATGTTCTGTTCCTTGTCCTTCAGTTCCGCTTTGTCCAATCCACTTTCCGAGTTTACAGCCACGTCCTTTTGAGTCCAGTTATCATTCTCTTGTTGTGTTTGTTCCTCCTGTTCACTCCTTGCGTCCATCCATTCTTCACAGTCTTTGTTTTGCATAGTTTCACTCATATCTACTCTTCCCTTTTCTTCCTGCACATTTTCTGTGCTTTCTTCCTGCACCTGCCCACTCACTTGCTGCTCTTCTTCCTCCTCCTCTTCCTCCAGCCGACATTCACACTTATTTAGGACCTCTCTGCAATCCAGGCACTTGGTTGCATTGCAGTTCCTTGCAAAGTGACCCCTCTCGTCACACTTGTAGCATTTAAAGTCAGGGCAGTCTTTTACCACATGCTCCGGGCTCATGCACAACCGACAGGTCTTCACCTGGTGACTGTGCACGACCCGGAAGTACTGAGGCCCCTCTGCCGTCTCCATTTTGGTGCTATATGGCAGTGACATGACCTCTCTCGGGAACCTCACTTTCACAAACCGTGTGCCATCCTCTATGTTTGTGCCTGGATATACCCTCCTTTTAATCATCGAAATAGGGGTAACTCCCCACTGATCTAATTTTTTTAAAATGTCCACATCCTCAGTGTAAGCAGGCAGGTGCATGAAAGAAACAACATAGTCT
Source organism: Gobio gobio (assembly GCF_949357685.1). Classification (NCBI taxonomy): domain Eukaryota; kingdom Metazoa; phylum Chordata; class Actinopteri; order Cypriniformes; family Gobionidae; genus Gobio; species Gobio gobio. Next base: position 26,654,515 of record NC_137097.1, on the reverse strand, counting down.
CTGTTGTGCAGCCTATTTACCTCAAAAGTCTTTCCTTTAATGTCCAGCCCATCCACTAACATTTCTGTGTCCTCCTCTTGTTCAAGTGTTACTTCATAAACATTTGTTTGTTTTGGCCTCACTGCCAGGATCTTTCCCTCCCCGATCTTGTCCGTCACTGCTTTTATGATATCCAGCGCTCTCACCTCTTTTTCATCTCCCAAATCCACTGTAATCGTTGCTTCCTTTTTGTACACTCTTTTCACACCCTCCTTCCTTGTTTCATTCCTCTGTCTAAGTCCATCTCTTTGTTGTTTGTCCAGTCCATGGTCGTTCCGCCGTCTTGATTCTCCTGCCATTGCAAAATCCGGTAACGTTTGTCCATCCATTGTAAGCACCAAAAAAACCGCAAACAGAGTTTGGGTTCCCCCCAAACAGCGTATGCTGCTGGGAGGATTAACTTAAACCAAAGCACAACAATAAACTAACAAAAAAAAACACTGATTCTAACATAAAACAAACAAAAAGACTTGTATGGTGAGCCTTCCTCACCGTCTGCAGCCAACTCACTTCCTGGAACGTACCAAGTGCTCAGAGTGGTATGGCCATAAGCGAAAGCTGCTGCCAAATTCTGGCTATTTAAGAGTTCAAGAACTCTTCTTCTTCTTCGTACTCTGATCGGGCTTGCTCAGGGTGGTATGGCCATAAGCGAAATCCGCAGCCAAATTCTGGCTATTGAACAGGCTCAGGCACTCTTTTTTTTTTTTTTTTTTTGGAATTCTTCTTCTTTCTAAAACAAAAATGCTTATAGCACCTGGTATTCCCAGGCGGTCTCCCATCCAAGTACTAACCAGGCCCGACTCTGCTTAGCTTCCGAGATCAGACGAGATCGGGCGTGCTCAGAGTGGTATGGCCATAAGCGAAAGCTGCTGCCAAATTCTGGCTATTTAAGAGTTCAAGAACTCTTCTTCTTCTTCGTACTCTGATCGGGCTTGCTCAGGGTGGTATGGCCATAAGCGAAATCCGCAGCCAAATTCTGGCTATTGAACTGCTCAGGCACTCTTTTTTTTTTTTTTTTTTTTTTTTTTTTTTGGGAATTCTTCTTCTTTCTAAAACAAAAATGCTTATAGCACCTGGTATTCCCAGGCGGTCTCCCATCCAAGTACTAACCAGGCCCGACTCTGCTTAGCTTCCGAGATCAGACGAGATCGGGCGTGCTCAGAGTGGTATGGCCATAAGCGAAAGCTGCTGCCAAATTCTGGCTATTTAAGAGTTCAAGAACTCTTCTTCTTCTTCGTACTCTGATCGGGCTTGCTCAGGGTGGCATGGCCATAAGCGAAATCCGCAGCCAAATTCTGGCTATTGAACAGGCTCAGGCACTCTTTTTTTTTTTTTTTTTTTTTTTTTTTTTGGAATTCTTCTTCTTTCTAAAACAAAAATGCTTATAGCACCTGGTATTCCCAGGCGGTCTCCCATCCAAGTACTAACCAGGCCCGACTCTGCTTAGCTTCCGAGATCAGACGAGATCGGGCGTGCTTTTTTTTTTTTTTTTTTTTTTTATTAAATCATTGACGATACATATCATTTAAAACATTTCCTTTTCCAATCATATACAAACATACATTCAAAAATTCAATTCAATTCTTGTCATACATTCATAAACCCTCACATCTCTTTTTACAGATTCAGCTCCAGCCCATTCAATGTATTTTTGATGAAAGGATTATTTTCCCCTATCAATTTATTAAGTATATTCATCTTCCCTTCACCCTTAAAATACTCTTCCAGTGTTTTTATATATTCTTTCATTCTCCTATTAAACCACATCCACAAGTCCAACTTCTTCTTTTCCTTTCTTGCAAAATTCCTTCTCCGCCATATCACGTCCCTCGCAACAGTCAAGAAAATATTTATTACATTCTGTTTTTCACAAATTGTATTGACTCCGAATAAAAACACACAGTTCCAGTTCTGCTCTTTCTCAATTTCATCACTCTTATCTCCCAACAGTTCTTTTACCATCATTTTCATTTTCAGTTGGAAAGCTTGTAGTTCTGAACATGACAGGAACATATGTAGAATTCCTTCCTCCTTTACCAGACAAACTTTACACATTGCATTTTCAGTTAGACCCATTTTGTGCAGTTTTAATTCTGAAAATATGATATTATGCCTTATACAAAAGTCCAAATTTCCCATTCCTGCATCCATATACCATTTCCACAGATTTTTCCATAACATCTTCTTATCAAAATCGTTAAAAACTTTTTCCCAAAATTTTACTGCCGCTGGTTCTTTAAACACTGAATTCCTAAAAAATACATAAAATTCCTTCACTGAACTTTGATTAAAAGGAACATCTTCTCCTTTCTCTTTTATAAATACCTTCATTTTTCCCCTTTCATTTCCATTTTCTTTCTCAATCATCTTAACCCATTGCCCAGGAATCGCTTCTTTCACCTGTTCATATTGTCTTTCCAAAATCTTTACATTTATGTCGTCATCAACCTCTTTCACCTCATCCACTATTGCTTGGAACGGAAAGAATCCTTCTTTTACCTCATATAATACATCCCTCACTCTCCTAAATCCAGCCTTAATCCATTTATTGAAGTACAACTCTTTTCCATTATATAATACATTGTCATTTAAGAACAATGGTTGATTTAACATTTCTTCTCTGCATCTAGGAATCATGCTTACATTTATTTTGAATTCCCCCCATGCTTCTAAAACCTCAATATAAAACTCTGGGATTCCAAACATCAAAGTTTGCTTCAATTTCATCCCTAAAATATCTGCCCCAATGTTCATATTTCCACATTTGTTTAAAAACAACTTCATTATCTCTGGCCATTGTGCCTGATTTCCTTCACTCAAAAACTTTTTCACTATTTTGACTCTAAAACTCTTTTTCTTTAATTCCGGATCCTGTAGCCCCAATCCTCCATCTTTCACATCCCCTATTATTGTTTCATATGCGATCTTAGATGGCTTTGAGTCCCATAGGAACTTCAAAACCACTGCTTTTATTCTTTTGCCTATCCACCTTGGCATCGGCGTAACTCCCAACACGTACCACATTTTCGCTAACATTAAGGCATTCAGTACTAACACCTTCCCTCTCAATGTTAGAGCCCTCGGTTTCCAAAAATTCAAAACTCTTTCCATCCTTCCAATCACCTCATCCCACATCATGTCCCTCATTACTCTTTCATTTTTCCCTATTCTAACTCCTAACACCTTTAAGCCCTCTTCTTCTTTAAAAGGAAACAAGCTTTGAATATTCTCCCCCCCTCCTATGTTCATATAAACTGTTTTCTGTATGTTTATTTTGGCCCCCGATCCTTTACAGTACTTTTCTAAAATTTCCATTGCCTTTTTAACACTGTTGACATCCCTCACTATTAGCGTTGTGTCATCTGCGTATTGATAAACTTTTTGTAATTCCTCATTTTGTCTTAGATCCACCCCTTTGATTTCCTTTTCTCCCATTATTGCTAACCCCAGGGATTCAGCTACCAAACTATATAGTAGGGCTGACAAAGGACAGCCTTGTCTTATTGACCTTGAAACAATAAAAGCTCCAGTTAAAAACCCATTGCATTTTATTTGGCTTTTCGCCCCTTTGTATAAAATCTTCAACCATTTTATAAAATTCTGTCCAAAATCAAACTTTTCTAAAATTTCAAACAAAAATTCATGCTCTACTCTGTCAAATGCCTTTTCTAGATCTAGGCTTATTACATATCCCTTTTTCTTTCCCTCTACCATATGACTCACCACATCCCTTATGCTACACACTGTGTCTGTAATATCCCTTCCTTCGACAGCGTACGCCTGATTTGTTTCAATAATATTTGGCATAATTTTCTTTAGTCGGTTTGCTAATATCTTCGCTAAAATTTTATAGTCTGTATTTAGCATGGTTATTGGTCTATAATTTTTCAATTCATTCTTATCTCCTCTTTTCTTGAAAATTAGCTTAATAACCCCAATCCCCATAAAATGACTCGTTTCTTCCCTTTTAAATATCTCATCATACACTTCCTTTAAAATTGGTGTCAACACATCCTTAAAATGTTTATAAAACTCACCCGACAGCCCATCCCTTCCAGGACTTTTCCCATTATTTAATTGCATTATAGCATTTTCGATTTCTTCCTTTCTTATCTCCTCATTACTCATTTTTTTATCATCTAAATCCAATTTTTTCCTTATTTTCCCAATTAAAAATTCTTTTTCTGTCTTTTCGATTTGTCCTTTGCTAAACAACTTCTTATAAAAATCTATTATTTCTTTTAAAATCTCTTCTGTTTCTTTCACTATCTCGCCACTTTCTCTTTTTATCTCTTTGATTATCCCTTCTCTCTGCCTACTTTTCTCCAAATTAAAGAAAAACTTTGTGCATTTTTCCCCTTCTATTTCATATTTTGCCCTGCTTCTTATCACCTCCCCTCTAAATTTCCTTTCTTCTATTTCTTTAAGTTTTTTTTCCAATATTAAATATCTTTCCACATTCCCACCTCCCTCATTCAGAATATCTTTTAATTCTTTTCTTATTTTATTTTCTTCACAATTCCTTACCCTCTTCAACATTTTACCAAAGTTTTTTGCGTATGCCCCAATTCTGTATTTAACATTATCCCACCAAATTCTTTTGTCTTCTTTGTACAATTGATCCTTCTGTTCTTCTTTTATCACCTCTTCTACTCCTTTCTTAAAACTAATTTCCTTTAAAAATTCTGTATTCAGAATCCATAACCCCGGCCCTCTCTTCATCCCACTTGAGTCAATCTGCACCCATACAACTTTATGATCACTTAGTGATGTTTTTTTATAATAAATATTATCAACCGTATTCATAAATTCACTCTTACACATTGCAAAGTCTATTCTGCTAGCACACATACAATTTTTAACCACCTGTTGTCTTGAAAATTCTCTAGCACCTTCATTTCTTTTCCTCCATATATCCACTAAATCATTTTCTTCCATTATACACTTCAGTTCTTTCCTCCCTCCGTCTGATTTAAAAACCATTCCCTCTGCTAAATCCATCTTGCTAAACACCGTATTAAAATCCCCAATTATTAAAAACCTTTTCCATTTTCCCATGCATACCTTCAGCTTTTTAAAGAAGTCCACTTTTTCTTTTTCGATAACCGGTGCATGTACATTACATAAAATAATTTTTTCTCCCCCCTCTTCTATTTCCACAGCCATACACTTCCCCTCCTGATCATTATACACCTCTTTTACATCCTCACACACCCCTTTTTTAATTAAGATTGCTACTCCTCTCCCTCTCCTCCCATCTCCATGGTTGCACAAAACATCCCCTTTCCATTTCTTTTTAACCTCACCCATTACATCGTCTCTCCAATTTGTTTCTTGAATCATTATAACATTTGCCATTTTACAACCTTCTTTCAGCCTTTCAAATTTTCCCATATCTAATAACCCACGAACATTAATGGTTGCAATACTCAGAACCATTGTACAAAAAAGAATCCACATTTCCTTCATCATTTCATTTCATCACCCCTCCCCAATAATACCCCAAATCTATTTTGAACCCCTCCCCCTCCCTTTATTCCTTCATCCTCCATTCCCCTTTTCATCAAATGTCTTCTTTTGGCTTTTTCATGCTTTTGCATTACCTTTAACAGACGACGTCTTGTTGTTTTCACCTTTTCCCAGTCTTTTTTACTGTCCTTCATTCTTTCCTCCTCCATCTCCTCCTCCTCCTCCTCCTCCTCCTCTTGGCTCTCCAATGAAACCTGCTCCCCTTCTTTACTCTCCGCACTCTCCCCTTCTTGTCCTTTTTCCCCATCGTTCTCCACCGTCTCTCCAACTTGTTCCCCTTCCTCTTGCTCCATTTCTTCCATTAGCCCCTGATCTTCCTCCTCTTCATTTTGTGTTTCCTCCGCTGCTGCGTTGTTTCCCTCCACATTCTCCACATTTTCCGCCTCCAACTGGCACTCACATTTAACGAGCACCTTCTTACAGTCAGGACATCTTGCCGCATCGCATTCTCTTGCAAAGTGCCCCAGCTCGTCACACTTATGGCACCTGAATTCGGGACAGTCTTTCATTACATGCCCGGGATCCATACACAGACGGCAAATCTTCACCTGTCTGTCATGTATCACTCTAAAATACTGTGCTCCTTCCGCAGTTTCAAACCTCGTGCTGTATGGAAGAGAGGGAACGTCCCTTGGGAATTTAACCCTCACATACCTAGTCCCATCCGTGATACTCATGCCCGGATAGTACCTCCTTCTGATCTCTGATGTTGTTGAGACGCCCCATGCATTAAGCTTGCTTTTAATCTCTTCATCCGTTATGTAGGAAGGCAGGTGCATAAAAGAAACAATGCACTCCCTTGTGCTCAACCTCCTCACCTCACAGCGGATCCCCTTGATCATTAAGCCATCCTCAAAATTTTCACAAATGTCCTCATTTTCCAAAGTTATTTCAAATTCATTGTTCAATCTTGGTCTCACCGCCAACACCTTTGTCACTCCCACCTTTGCTATCAGAGCAACGATCACATCCTCCGCTTTTCCTCCATCCACCTCAGCCATATTTACAATCAATGTTGCCTCCTTTGCATACTTCTTTTGTTGTTCTCGCTTGCTTCCTTCTTCCCTTCTCTCCACTCTTCCTCTTTGCCCTCTCCCCTGCTCCTCCTCAATTCCTTGCGCTTGTTCCTTGTCCTTAGCCATTTCTTTGTCAATACCAGTTGATCCGTCCATAGTGAGCAAAATGCTCATTTTGCCCTCCCCCGAGCAGCTGTTTCTGCTCAGGGTAGCACAACCAAAAAACTAAATTAATTC
>NC_137097.1:26637694-26640194 GCF_949357685.1 Gobio gobio | reverse complement strand
ATTTCTTCTTCCCATTCCTTGTTTAATAATCTTTCTTTACTTTTCTTTATTCTTTGCAATTTATTTGAATATTCAATAGATAATTTTTTAATATCTATTTTTAAATTATCCCACCACACACTTTTTGCTTCTTCATATAAGACATTATTAATACTATGTATTATGCAATTTTCTACTTCCATTTTATAAAAGTCATTTTTTAAAAGTTCTGTATTAAAAACCCACACCCCTGGTCCTCTCTCAACACCACAATAATCAATAATTACATTTAAAAAATCGTGATCACTTCCACTAAACCTTTTGTAAAATACTTTTGTAATGAAACTTCCTAACTGTCTGTTACATAATACAAAATCAATTCTACTTTGTTTTAAAACATTATTTACCATTTGTCGTCTTGAATATTCTCTTTTTACTCTATTTCTTTCCCTCCATAACTCTATAAATCTATGTTTTTCCATAACTTTCTTTAATTCTTTTCTCCCAACATCTGCTCTATACACCATATAATCTTCCACATCAATTCTTTCCAAAACAGTATTAAAATCACCAATAACAATCACATTTTTATAGTCCTCTATAAGAACATCCATTTCTTTAAAAAAAGTCACTCTTTCTACATCTTCATTTGGTGCATGAATATTACATATTGTTATTTCTTCTTCTTTTCCTTCAACCTTAACCACCAATGTCCTTCCTTTATTATCCGTGAATATCACTGTTGCTTTTTGTATTGTACCCCTTCTAATTAAAATTGCTACTCCCTTTTTCCTATTTGGATCATTGTTGTAAATAAATTCCCCATCCCATATTTTCTTCAAAACATTAACTTTTTCATCACTCCATCCTGTCTCTTGTATACATATTATATCGTTCTTCTTTGTCAAGTGATTTATATTATCAAATTTGGTCATAGTTGACAGTCCCCTAGCATTAATTGAAACTATGCTCAATTGACTCATTAAAAAAGGAAAAGAAAAATAGAAAGAAATAAAAAACCACATCATAAAGAGAAAAAACCAAAACAAAAAACAAAAAACACCAAACATAATTCTATTCAATCTTATTCAAGAAATCCTAATCTTTCTTCTCTTTTCTTTTCTTTCTTCCTCTCCAACCGTTCCTTTACTTCTTCTCTTCTTCTCTTTTGTTTTAAAAGAACCTTATCAATGTCTAAAACTCCTTTTGGTAGTCTTTCTATGTCTTTTTTTTCCATTCCAGATATATCCTCTCCATTTTCCGCTTCTCTTACCTTGGTCATTATCTTTATTCCCATGTCCTCAGCCGTTTCATTTTCTTGTCCTTCTTGGTAGTCAATCTCAGTGTCATCCTGATCCTTTGAAAAGTCTTTTTGAGTCAAGTTGATATCCTCTTTGTTTGCTCCTTCTTCCATCTCCATTCCTTGTTCTCCATCCTCTTTATTTTCCTCATTGTCTTCTATGTTGATGTTCTCCTCTTCCTCTGCAACTTCTTTGTCTTTATCTCCTTGAGCCTGGCCCTTTTCATCATCCAAGCGTTCAGTTGTTGTGACTCCCATCACCTCTTGTGCTCCCATTCCTGTATCCTCATTTTTGTCGTTGTCCATCTCGCATCTGCATCGCTGAAATGCCTTTCTGCAGCTTTGGCACCGCGGGGCTTTACAGTCCCGCGCATAATGCCCCTGCTCCAGGCATTCTCGGCACAGCATTTGAGGGCAATCCTTTTTTTCATGATCCACGCTTGCACAAATCCTGCATGTTTTCACCTGTTGATCATGAATGACTCTGAAAAACTGTGTTCCTTCCTCCGTTTCAAATTTTGTGTTGTAGGGAAGTGACACAACTTCCTTTGGAAATTTAACCTTTAGGAATCTTGTTCCATCCGCCACTGTTGTTCCCGGGTAATATCTCCTTCTCAGGGGCAGTATTGGTGTCACCCCCCAGCTTGTCAACTTTTGCAGAATTTCCTCATCATTTATATAATTCGGCAAATGTAGAAAAGAAACCATTTTCTCTGTTGCACAAAGCTTTCTCAGTTCACACATTTGTCCGTTTATTAGTACTCCATCCATCAAGCTCTCACAGTCTGTTTCTCTCTCCAATGTAAGTTCATATTCACAGTCCGTTTTTTTCCTTAGTCCATATAGTTTACCAATTCCAGTTTTGTCTTCTATAGCTTTTATGATCATCATCACAGTCAGTTGTTCAGGATTTTTCACATTCATCGTCAATGTTGTTTCTTTTTTGTACTCTCTCTGGTATCTCATTTTTCCTCTCAATTTATTTATCATTTCATCTTTTTGATTTTCCTCTTGTCTCCTTTCTCCGTTTAAATGATCCTTTTCTTTACCTTGTATCTTCCGTTGTTGTTGTTCAGTCCTTCCTTTCTCCATTTCAACACCATTTTTCTTCTTTCTTGATACCACATTTGCCCATGTTTCGTTTCCTTGAATTTCTTGATTAATCTCTCCTTCATGTTCATTGTCCTTTTTCTCATATCCTTTTTCCAGCTGGGTTCCGTT
>NC_137097.1:26627694-26632694 GCF_949357685.1 Gobio gobio | reverse complement strand
TAAAATGTCTTTAACTTGTTTTAATCCTGCATCAAACCAGTTCTTATAAAAAAAGGTGTTTCTGTTATTCCTTATATGTTGATTTAAAAAAAGTGGTTGCTTCAACAATTGTTCTCTCCCTTTAAACTCAACATATATATTTTCTTTAAAACCCTTCCATGCTTTTAAAACTTCTTTATAAAATTCTGGTATCCCCTCTATCATCGTGTCTTTAAAATACATCCATATAAAATCATCCCCCATTTTCCCACACTTATTTATATAAAAGCTCATTATTTTTTTTCCATATTGAATCATCCTTTATTAAAAATCTTTTAACATTCTTAATTCTCAAACTTTGTTTTCTTATCATAGGGTCTATCAATCCCAAACCTCCCTTTTCCACCTCGCCAATGATAGTATTATACGCTATTTTCGCTGGTTTACCATCCCATAAAAACTTTAAAATTAACGTTTTTATTCTTTTATACACCCATATTGGCAGACTAACCACACTTAAAATATACCACATCTTGGATAAAAATAAAGAGTTTAAAACCAATACTTTCCCCTTTAAAAATAATTGTCTTTGTTTCCAAAAATTAAGTCTTTTTTCCATTTTCCCTATAGTCTCCTCCCATACCAGGTCTCTTGTTCTACATTCATCTCTTCCAAGTGTTATTCCTAAAATCTTTAATTCATTTCTCTGTTCTTTAAAATTCCATTGTCTTTCTAATGTATCTACCTTCCCCATTCTCATATATTCTGTCTTATCATTGTTTACTTTAGCACCCGTTCCACCACAATATCTTTTCAATATCAACATTGCCTTTTCAATACTCTTAAAATCCTTTAAAAACAAAGTAGTGTCATCAGCATATTGAAAAATTTTAGACTGCTCATCCTCCTTTTCAAAAACTATTCCTTTTATCTGCTTTTCTTTTTTTACTGCAAGTCCTAATGGTTCAGCAACTAATGTGTATAGTAGCGCCGATAATGGACACCCCTGCCTTATGGACCTTGATATCTTAATAAAATCTGTTAAAAACCCATTTACTTTAATACAACTTAAAATATCATTATATAAGCATTTCATCCATTCAATAAAATTTTCCCCAAAACCAAATTTTCCCAGTATATCAAATAAATATTTGTGCTCCACTCTATCAAACGCCTTTTCCAGATCTATACTTAATAAATATCCTTCTTCCCCTTTTTCTTTCATATACCACATTAAATCTCTTATGCTTGTTACTATATCTAAAATATCTCGATTTAAAACACCATAAGCCTGATTTGTTTTTATAATATTCGGAATTACTTTTTTCAGTCTGTTTGCCAGAATCTTTGCCAGTATCTTATAATCGGTATTTAACATACTCAAAGGTCTATAATTTTTAAGCTCTTCTCTTTCTCCTTTATTTTTATATATAATCTTGATCATTCCCTTCTTCATACTTTCACTTAATTTTTTCTGTTTAAAAATATCAATAAATAAATCATGCATTATTGGTGTTAAAACATTCTTAAAAACCTTATAAAATTCAGATGGTAAACCATCCAGGCCTGGACTTTTCCCATTACTCAACTGATTTATAGCTTCTTCTATTTCTTCTTCTTTTATTTCCTTATCACACATTTTCTTATCATCTTCATTTACTTTTATTTCTATTTGATTCAATAAAAACTCCTCATCTTCCTCATTAATAACATCTTTTTTAAATAAAATAGCATAAAAATCTTTCACTTCATTTAAAATACCTTCTTTTCCTTTCACAACCCTTCCATTTTTTAAAATGCTTTTTATCATTTCTGCTTGTTTTCTTGTTTTTTCCAAATCATAAAAAAATTTTGTACTCCTTTCTCCTTCTACTGTGTTTTTCGCTCTACTTCTTATTTTAGCTCCCATGCACTTTTCCTCTTCTATTTTTTTCAATTTCTCTTCTAATATCACAATTTTACTCCCATCCATCCTTCCTTCTGACACATTTTTCATTTCTTCTTCCCATTCCTTGTTTAATAATCTTTCTTTACTTTTCTTTATTCTTTGCAATTTATTTGAATATTCAATAGATAATTTTTTAATATCTATTTTTAAATTATCCCACCACACACTTTTTGCTTCTTCATATAAGACATTATTAATACTATGTATTATGCAATTTTCTACTTCCATTTTATAAAAGTCATTTTTTAAAAGTTCTGTATTAAAAACCCACACCCCTGGTCCTCTCTCAACACCACAATAATCAATAATTACATTTAAAAAATCGTGATCACTTCCACTAAACCTTTTGTAAAATACTTTTGTAATGAAACTTCCTAACTGTCTGTTACATAATACAAAATCAATTCTACTTTGTTTTAAAACATTATTTACCATTTGTCGTCTTGAATATTCTCTTTTTACTCTATTTCTTTCCCTCCATAACTCTATAAATCTATGTTTTTCCATAACTTTCTTTAATTCTTTTCTCCCAACATCTGCTCTATACACCATATAATCTTCCACATCAATTCTTTCCAAAACAGTATTAAAATCACCAATAACAATCACATTTTTATAGTCCTCTATAAGAACATCCATTTCTTTAAAAAAAGTCACTCTTTCTACATCTTCATTTGGTGCATGAATATTACATATTGTTATTTCTTCTTCTTTTCCTTCAACCTTAACCACCAATGTCCTTCCTTTATTATCCGTGAATATCACTGTTGCTTTTTGTATTGTACCCCTTCTAATTAAAATTGCTACTCCCTTTTTCCTATTTGGATCATTGTTGTAAATAAATTCCCCATCCCATATTTTCTTCAAAACATTAACTTTTTCATCACTCCATCCTGTCTCTTGTATACATATTATATCGTTCTTCTTTGTCAAGTGATTTATATTATCAAATTTGGTCATAGTTGACAGTCCCCTAGCATTAATTGAAACTATGCTCAATTGACTCATTAAAAAAGGAAAAGAAAAATAGAAAGAAATAAAAAACCACATCATAAAGAGAAAAAACCAAAACAAAAAACAAAAAACACCAAACATAATTCTATTCAATCTTATTCAAGAAATCCTAATCTTTCTTCTCTTTTCTTTTCTTTCTTCCTCTCCAACCGTTCCTTTACTTCTTCTCTTCTTCTCTTTTGTTTTAAAAGAACCTTATCAATGTCTAAAACTCCTTTTGGTAGTCTTTCTATGTCTTTTTTTTCCATTCCAGATATATCCTCTCCATTTTCCGCTTCTCTTACCTTGGTCATTATCTTTATTCCCATGTCCTCAGCCGTTTCATTTTCTTGTCCTTCTTGGTAGTCAATCTCAGTGTCATCCTGATCCTTTGAAAAGTCTTTTTGAGTCAAGTTGATATCCTCTTTGTTTGCTCCTTCTTCCATCTCCATTCCTTGTTCTCCATCCTCTTTATTTTCCTCATTGTCTTCTATGTTGATGTTCTCCTCTTCCTCTGCAACTTCTTTGTCTTTATCTCCTTGAGCCTGGCCCTTTTCATCATCCAAGCGTTCAGTTGTTGTGACTCCCATCACCTCTTGTGCTCCCATTCCTGTATCCTCATTTTTGTCGTTGTCCATCTCGCATCTGCATCGCTGAAATGCCTTTCTGCAGCTTTGGCACCGCGGGGCTTTACAGTCCCGCGCATAATGCCCCTGCTCCAGGCATTCTCGGCACAGCATTTGAGGGCAATCCTTTTTTTCATGATCCACGCTTGCACAAATCCTGCATGTTTTCACCTGTTGATCATGAATGACTCTGAAAAACTGTGTTCCTTCCTCCGTTTCAAATTTTGTGTTGTAGGGAAGTGACACAACTTCCTTTGGAAATTTAACCTTTAGGAATCTTGTTCCATCCGCCACTGTTGTTCCCGGGTAATATCTCCTTCTCAGGGGCAGTATTGGTGTCACCCCCCAGCTTGTCAACTTTTGCAGAATTTCCTCATCATTTATATAATTCGGCAAATGTAGAAAAGAAACCATTTTCTCTGTTGCACAAAGCTTTCTCAGTTCACACATTTGTCCGTTTATTAGTACTCCATCCATCAAGCTCTCACAGTCTGTTTCTCTCTCCAATGTAAGTTCATATTCACAGTCCGTTTTTTTCCTTAGTCCATATAGTTTACCAATTCCAGTTTTGTCTTCTATAGCTTTTATGATCATCATCACAGTCAGTTGTTCAGGATTTTTCACATTCATCGTCAATGTTGTTTCTTTTTTGTACTCTCTCTGGTATCTCATTTTTCCTCTCAATTTATTTATCATTTCATCTTTTTGATTTTCCTCTTGTCTCCTTTCTCCGTTTAAATGATCCTTTTCTTTACCTTGTATCTTCCGTTGTTGTTGTTCAGTCCTTCCTTTCTCCATTTCAACACCATTTTTCTTCTTTCTTGATACCACATTTGCCCATGTTTCGTTTCCTTGAATTTCTTGATTAATCTCTCCTTCATGTTCATTGTCCTTTTTCTCATATCCTTTTTCCAGCTGGGTTCCGTTATCCATTGTATCCATCCTTGTTAATTCTCCTCACCACCGAAAATCAAAAACTCAACCCCAAACAGTTTAAAAAACTGTCTGGGGTTAAAACGTAAAAAATAAATAAATTAAATGCTTTGTTTAGCGTAAACTAACAAAGAAAAGTTTTAACACAAATCAAAAGGGAGGAGAGCTTTCCTCTCCAAAAGCAAACAACACACTTCCTGCTCACTACTGCTCAGGGTGGTGTGGCCATAAGCGAAAGCTGCTGCCAAATTCTGGCTATTTAAGAGTTCAAGAACTCTTCTTCTTCTTCGTACTCTGATCGGGCTTGCTCAGGGTGGCATGGCCATAAGCGAAATCCGCAGCCAAATTCTGGCTATTGAACAGGCTCAGGCACTCTTTTTTTTTTTTTTTTTTTTTTTTTGGAATTCTTCTTCTTTCTAAAACAAAAATGCTTATAGCACCTGGTATTCCCAGGCGGTCTCCCATCCAAGTACTAACCAGGCCCGACTCTGCTTAGCTTCCGAGATCAGACGAGATCGGGC
>NC_137097.1:26605194-26615194 GCF_949357685.1 Gobio gobio | reverse complement strand
TAACAATAGTTAAAACATTACCCCAAGCACTCATCAGTTCTTTGTAAAAATCTGGCAATCCTTCCACCATCCAATTCTTAGTTTTCATCCATAAAATGTTGTCTCCCAAATTAAAATTCCCACATTTGTTTAAAAAATATTCCATTGTTTTTTTCCAGGCTGTTTCACCTTCCATATCTAAATACTTTTTAATTACTTTAACTCTTAAGCTATTTTTTCTTTGTTCCACATCTATCAGTCCCATCCCACCATTCCCTACCTCTCCTATTAAAGTATTATAAGCAATTCTTGCAGGTTTTCCGCCCCATAAAAAATCCAAAAAACATTTTTTCAGCCTTTTTTCCACCCACATTGGCATAGAAGTCACATATAAAACATACCATAACTTAGACGCTGCTAAAACATTTAAAATTAAGACCTTCCCTTTCAAACTTAAAGTTCTCAATTTCCAAAAATTTAACCTTCTTTCAATTCCCCCTAATATTCCTTCCCACATTATTCCGTTAACATACTTTTCATCTTTCCCTATTAAAACCCCTAAAATCTTTATTTCTTTTGATTCTTCAAAATTAAAATGCTCAGCTAAAACACTCGCACGTCCCAATCTCATATATACTGTTTTCTCTTCATTTATCTTGCCTCCTGATCCCCTACAAAACCTCTGTACCACTTCCATTGCTTTTTTAACACTCTCTATATCCTTGACTATTATTGTCGTGTCATCTGCATATTGAAATATTTTTTCACTTCCCCCACTTCCTTCAATATCTATCCCTCTTATGCCTTTATTTATTTTTACAGCTAATCCCAATGGTTCAGCTACTAAAGAATATAAAAGCGACGATAATGGACAGCCTTGTCTTATTGACCTAGTTATTTTAAAACATTCCGTTAAAAACCCGTTACATTTTATTCTTGTTATTGCTCCTTTATATAAAATTGTAATCCATTTAATAAACTTTTCTCCAAATCCATACCCTCTTAAAATCTCAAATAAATAATCGTGCTCCACTCTATCAAAGGCCTTTTCAAAATCCAAACTTATAATATATCCCTCTTTGTTTTTGTCCTTCATGTACCTGATTCTATCCATTATACTTATCGTTGTGTCTGCAATATCCTTCCCTTTGACACCATACACTTGAGTTGTTTTAATTATGGTTGGCATAATCTCTTTCAGTCTGTTGGCTAAAACTTTTGTTAAAATTTTCAAATCTGTATTTAACATCGTAATTGGTCTATAATTTTTTAAATCTACCTTTTCTCCTTTTTTTTTGTATATCAACTTAATCAATCCCATGCCCATTCTCTGATTCATTTCCTCTTTCTTAAAAATGTCTTCATATACTTCCTTTAAAATATTAGTTAGAAAATCCTTAAAAGTTGTGTAAAATTCATTCCCCAAGCCATCAATGCCTGGACTTTTATTTTTATTCAGTTCACTTATTGCTCTTTTTATTTCCTCCTCCCTTATCTCTTGCTCACACTCTTTTTTATCTTCCTCTCCTACTTTTGCCTTTATTTGTTCCAATAATTTTAGTTTATCCTCTTCTTTTACCCCTTCTGCTTTAAATAACTGCTCATAATATGCTCTTATGGCTTTTAATATCTCCTCATTTGTTTCCACTATCTCACCATTTTCCTTCTTTATTCTTTTGATTATTTCCACCCTTCCCCTTCTCCTTTCTAAGTCAAAGAAAAACTTTGTACATTTCTCTCCTTCCACTGTGTACTTAGCTTTGCTTCTTAGTCTTGCCCCGTTATATTTCTTCTCTTCTATTTCCTTCAGCTTTTCCTCCATCTCCTTTATTTTTTGTAAATCTTTCTCATTCTTATTCAATTCTTTTTCTAATAGCTCTCTTACTTCTCTTTCCTTACTCCTTTTACACCTCTGTATTATCTTACAATATTTGATAGAAAATTGCTTTATTAAATACTTTACATTTTCCCACCAAATTCTTTTGTCTTCTTTATACATTCCATTTAGTTTTTCCTTTGTAATAATTTCTTGTACCTTTACAACATAATCTTCGTTCTTTAAAACCTCTGTGTTTAAAACCCATACTCCCGGTCCTCTTTTCACTGCATTCCAATCTATTTGCATAAAAAGAGGTTTATGATCACTTAAACTTGTTTCTTCATACCTCATTTTATCTAAATAACTTTCTATATTCCTTGTACATAAAACAAAATCAATTCTTGTTTTACGCATAAAATTCCCCACCAATTGCCTTCTTGAAAATTCTTTTCTCTTTTCATTCCTTTCCCTCCATACATCAATCAAATTATTTTCTTCCATCAGCACTTTTAACTCTTTTCTTCCTGAATCTGTCTTGAAAACCATTCCTTCTGCCATATCCAATTTACTTAAAACAACATTAAAATCCCCCATAACAACTACTTCTTTATATTTTCTTAAAATTCCCCGTAACTCATTAAAATATTCCCTCTTCTTCATTTCTTCTGTTGGCGCATGCACATTTACCACAAATATTTTCTTCTCTTCATATTCAAGTTCAAACGCTATACATTTACCAATTTTATCCTTATATACAACTTTACATTCTATATCTCTGTTCTCTTTGATTAACACTGCAACTCCTCTTCCAAATTTATCATCCCCATTATTATATAATATCTTTCCATTCCATTTTTTACTTATCTCATTTATATGTACGTCTTTCCAGTTAGTTTCTTGTAACATAATTACATCTTCATTTTTACACATTTCCATAACCTTTTCAAATTTCCTCATATCTACTAAACCTCTAGCATTAAAAGTAACCATTCTTAAAGTCATAACACAAAAAACAATTCTTAAAAAGACATTCATAAGACCCATCTTTTCATTCAATCTCCTCCAAGTCTATTAGTAGCTCACTATTATCCACATTTTGTTGCGCAATACCTCTTTTTCTTGCTAATTCACTGTTCTCTTTTACCTTTACTGGTCTTCTCCTTTTGCCCGTCTTTGTTAAATTGCTCTCTTCCTCACTTTCCGCGTCCTCTTCCATTTCCATGTTCTGTTCCTTGTCCTTCAGTTCCGCTTTGTCCAATCCACTTTCCGAGTTTACAGCCACGTCCTTTTGAGTCCAGTTATCATTCTCTTGTTGTGTTTGTTCCTCCTGTTCACTCCTTGCGTCCATCCATTCTTCACAGTCTTTGTTTTGCATAGTTTCACTCATATCTACTCTTCCCTTTTCTTCCTGCACATTTTCTGTGCTTTCTTCCTGCACCTGCCCACTCACTTGCTGCTCTTCTTCCTCCTCCTCTTCCTCCAGCCGACATTCACACTTATTTAGGACCTCTCTGCAATCCAGGCACTTGGTTGCATTGCAGTTCCTTGCAAAGTGACCCCTCTCGTCACACTTGTAGCATTTAAAGTCAGGGCAGTCTTTTACCACATGCTCCGGGCTCATGCACAACCGACAGGTCTTCACCTGGTGACTGTGCACGACCCGGAAGTACTGAGGCCCCTCTGCCGTCTCCATTTTGGTGCTATATGGCAGTGACATGACCTCTCTCGGGAACCTCACTTTCACAAACCGTGTGCCATCCTCTATGTTTGTGCCTGGATATACCCTCCTTTTAATCATCGAAATAGGGGTAACTCCCCACTGATCTAATTTTTTTAAAATGTCCACATCCTCAGTGTAAGCAGGCAGGTGCATGAAAGAAACAACATAGTCTCTGTTGTGCAGCCTATTTACCTCAAAAGTCTTTCCTTTAATGTCCAGCCCATCCACTAACATTTCTGTGTCCTCCTCTTGTTCAAGTGTTACTTCATAAACATTTGTTTGTTTTGGCCTCACTGCCAGGATCTTTCCCTCCCCGATCTTGTCCGTCACTGCTTTTATGATATCCAGCGCTCTCACCTCTTTTTCATCTCCCAAATCCACTGTAATCGTTGCTTCCTTTTTGTACACTCTTTTCACACCCTCCTTCCTTGTTTCATTCCTCTGTCTAAGTCCATCTCTTTGTTGTTTGTCCAGTCCATGGTCGTTCCGCCGTCTTGATTCTCCTGCCATTGCAAAATCCGGTAACGTTTGTCCATCCATTGTAAGCACCAAAAAAACCGCAAACAGAGTTTGGGTTCCCCCCAAACAGCGTATGCTGCTGGGAGGATTAACTTAAACCAAAGCACAACAATAAACTAACAAAAAAAAACACTGATTCTAACATAAAACAAACAAAAAGACTTGTATGGTGAGCCTTCCTCACCGTCTGCAGCCAACTCACTTCCTGGAACGTACCAAGTGCTCAGAGTGGTATGGCCATAAGC
The DNA here is from genome assembly GCF_949357685.1 of Gobio gobio. NCBI lineage: Eukaryota > Metazoa > Chordata > Actinopteri > Cypriniformes > Gobionidae > Gobio > Gobio gobio. The sequence goes on along the minus strand of NC_137097.1, from coordinate 26,610,912 downwards.
GAAAGCTGCTGCCAAATTCTGGCTATTTAAGAGTTCAAGAACTCTTCTTCTTCTTCGTACTCTGATCGGGCTTGCTCAGGGTGGTATGGCCATAAGCGAAATCCGCAGCCAAATTCTGGCTATTGAACAGGCTCAGGCACTCTTTTTTTTTTTTTTTTTTTGGAATTCTTCTTCTTTCTAAAACAAAAATGCTTATAGCACCTGGTATTCCCAGGCGGTCTCCCATCCAAGTACTAACCAGGCCCGACTCTGCTTAGCTTCCGAGATCAGACGAGATCGGGCGTGCTCAGAGTGGTATGGCCATAAGCGAAAGCTGCTGCCAAATTCTGGCTATTTAAGAGTTCAAGAACTCTTCTTCTTCTTCGTACTCTGATCGGGCTTGCTCAGGGTGGTATGGCCATAAGCGAAATCCGCAGCCAAATTCTGGCTATTGAACTGCTCAGGCACTCTTTTTTTTTTTTTTTTTTTTTTTTTTTTTTGGGAATTCTTCTTCTTTCTAAAACAAAAATGCTTATAGCACCTGGTATTCCCAGGCGGTCTCCCATCCAAGTACTAACCAGGCCCGACTCTGCTTAGCTTCCGAGATCAGACGAGATCGGGCGTGCTCAGAGTGGTATGGCCATAAGCGAAAGCTGCTGCCAAATTCTGGCTATTTAAGAGTTCAAGAACTCTTCTTCTTCTTCGTACTCTGATCGGGCTTGCTCAGGGTGGCATGGCCATAAGCGAAATCCGCAGCCAAATTCTGGCTATTGAACAGGCTCAGGCACTCTTTTTTTTTTTTTTTTTTTTTTTTTTTTTGGAATTCTTCTTCTTTCTAAAACAAAAATGCTTATAGCACCTGGTATTCCCAGGCGGTCTCCCATCCAAGTACTAACCAGGCCCGACTCTGCTTAGCTTCCGAGATCAGACGAGATCGGGCGTGCTTTTTTTTTTTTTTTTTTTTTTTATTAAATCATTGACGATACATATCATTTAAAACATTTCCTTTTCCAATCATATACAAACATACATTCAAAAATTCAATTCAATTCTTGTCATACATTCATAAACCCTCACATCTCTTTTTACAGATTCAGCTCCAGCCCATTCAATGTATTTTTGATGAAAGGATTATTTTCCCCTATCAATTTATTAAGTATATTCATCTTCCCTTCACCCTTAAAATACTCTTCCAGTGTTTTTATATATTCTTTCATTCTCCTATTAAACCACATCCACAAGTCCAACTTCTTCTTTTCCTTTCTTGCAAAATTCCTTCTCCGCCATATCACGTCCCTCGCAACAGTCAAGAAAATATTTATTACATTCTGTTTTTCACAAATTGTATTGACTCCGAATAAAAACACACAGTTCCAGTTCTGCTCTTTCTCAATTTCATCACTCTTATCTCCCAACAGTTCTTTTACCATCATTTTCATTTTCAGTTGGAAAGCTTGTAGTTCTGAACATGACAGGAACATATGTAGAATTCCTTCCTCCTTTACCAGACAAACTTTACACATTGCATTTTCAGTTAGACCCATTTTGTGCAGTTTTAATTCTGAAAATATGATATTATGCCTTATACAAAAGTCCAAATTTCCCATTCCTGCATCCATATACCATTTCCACAGATTTTTCCATAACATCTTCTTATCAAAATCGTTAAAAACTTTTTCCCAAAATTTTACTGCCGCTGGTTCTTTAAACACTGAATTCCTAAAAAATACATAAAATTCCTTCACTGAACTTTGATTAAAAGGAACATCTTCTCCTTTCTCTTTTATAAATACCTTCATTTTTCCCCTTTCATTTCCATTTTCTTTCTCAATCATCTTAACCCATTGCCCAGGAATCGCTTCTTTCACCTGTTCATATTGTCTTTCCAAAATCTTTACATTTATGTCGTCATCAACCTCTTTCACCTCATCCACTATTGCTTGGAACGGAAAGAATCCTTCTTTTACCTCATATAATACATCCCTCACTCTCCTAAATCCAGCCTTAATCCATTTATTGAAGTACAACTCTTTTCCATTATATAATACATTGTCATTTAAGAACAATGGTTGATTTAACATTTCTTCTCTGCATCTAGGAATCATGCTTACATTTATTTTGAATTCCCCCCATGCTTCTAAAACCTCAATATAAAACTCTGGGATTCCAAACATCAAAGTTTGCTTCAATTTCATCCCTAAAATATCTGCCCCAATGTTCATATTTCCACATTTGTTTAAAAACAACTTCATTATCTCTGGCCATTGTGCCTGATTTCCTTCACTCAAAAACTTTTTCACTATTTTGACTCTAAAACTCTTTTTCTTTAATTCCGGATCCTGTAGCCCCAATCCTCCATCTTTCACATCCCCTATTATTGTTTCATATGCGATCTTAGATGGCTTTGAGTCCCATAGGAACTTCAAAACCACTGCTTTTATTCTTTTGCCTATCCACCTTGGCATCGGCGTAACTCCCAACACGTACCACATTTTCGCTAACATTAAGGCATTCAGTACTAACACCTTCCCTCTCAATGTTAGAGCCCTCGGTTTCCAAAAATTCAAAACTCTTTCCATCCTTCCAATCACCTCATCCCACATCATGTCCCTCATTACTCTTTCATTTTTCCCTATTCTAACTCCTAACACCTTTAAGCCCTCTTCTTCTTTAAAAGGAAACAAGCTTTGAATATTCTCCCCCCCTCCTATGTTCATATAAACTGTTTTCTGTATGTTTATTTTGGCCCCCGATCCTTTACAGTACTTTTCTAAAATTTCCATTGCCTTTTTAACACTGTTGACATCCCTCACTATTAGCGTTGTGTCATCTGCGTATTGATAAACTTTTTGTAATTCCTCATTTTGTCTTAGATCCACCCCTTTGATTTCCTTTTCTCCCATTATTGCTAACCCCAGGGATTCAGCTACCAAACTATATAGTAGGGCTGACAAAGGACAGCCTTGTCTTATTGACCTTGAAACAATAAAAGCTCCAGTTAAAAACCCATTGCATTTTATTTGGCTTTTCGCCCCTTTGTATAAAATCTTCAACCATTTTATAAAATTCTGTCCAAAATCAAACTTTTCTAAAATTTCAAACAAAAATTCATGCTCTACTCTGTCAAATGCCTTTTCTAGATCTAGGCTTATTACATATCCCTTTTTCTTTCCCTCTACCATATGACTCACCACATCCCTTATGCTACACACTGTGTCTGTAATATCCCTTCCTTCGACAGCGTACGCCTGATTTGTTTCAATAATATTTGGCATAATTTTCTTTAGTCGGTTTGCTAATATCTTCGCTAAAATTTTATAGTCTGTATTTAGCATGGTTATTGGTCTATAATTTTTCAATTCATTCTTATCTCCTCTTTTCTTGAAAATTAGCTTAATAACCCCAATCCCCATAAAATGACTCGTTTCTTCCCTTTTAAATATCTCATCATACACTTCCTTTAAAATTGGTGTCAACACATCCTTAAAATGTTTATAAAACTCACCCGACAGCCCATCCCTTCCAGGACTTTTCCCATTATTTAATTGCATTATAGCATTTTCGATTTCTTCCTTTCTTATCTCCTCATTACTCATTTTTTTATCATCTAAATCCAATTTTTTCCTTATTTTCCCAATTAAAAATTCTTTTTCTGTCTTTTCGATTTGTCCTTTGCTAAACAACTTCTTATAAAAATCTATTATTTCTTTTAAAATCTCTTCTGTTTCTTTCACTATCTCGCCACTTTCTCTTTTTATCTCTTTGATTATCCCTTCTCTCTGCCTACTTTTCTCCAAATTAAAGAAAAACTTTGTGCATTTTTCCCCTTCTATTTCATATTTTGCCCTGCTTCTTATCACCTCCCCTCTAAATTTCCTTTCTTCTATTTCTTTAAGTTTTTTTTCCAATATTAAATATCTTTCCACATTCCCACCTCCCTCATTCAGAATATCTTTTAATTCTTTTCTTATTTTATTTTCTTCACAATTCCTTACCCTCTTCAACATTTTACCAAAGTTTTTTGCGTATGCCCCAATTCTGTATTTAACATTATCCCACCAAATTCTTTTGTCTTCTTTGTACAATTGATCCTTCTGTTCTTCTTTTATCACCTCTTCTACTCCTTTCTTAAAACTAATTTCCTTTAAAAATTCTGTATTCAGAATCCATAACCCCGGCCCTCTCTTCATCCCACTTGAGTCAATCTGCACCCATACAACTTTATGATCACTTAGTGATGTTTTTTTATAATAAATATTATCAACCGTATTCATAAATTCACTCTTACACATTGCAAAGTCTATTCTGCTAGCACACATACAATTTTTAACCACCTGTTGTCTTGAAAATTCTCTAGCACCTTCATTTCTTTTCCTCCATATATCCACTAAATCATTTTCTTCCATTATACACTTCAGTTCTTTCCTCCCTCCGTCTGATTTAAAAACCATTCCCTCTGCTAAATCCATCTTGCTAAACACCGTATTAAAATCCCCAATTATTAAAAACCTTTTCCATTTTCCCATGCATACCTTCAGCTTTTTAAAGAAGTCCACTTTTTCTTTTTCGATAACCGGTGCATGTACATTACATAAAATAATTTTTTCTCCCCCCTCTTCTATTTCCACAGCCATACACTTCCCCTCCTGATCATTATACACCTCTTTTACATCCTCACACACCCCTTTTTTAATTAAGATTGCTACTCCTCTCCCTCTCCTCCCATCTCCATGGTTGCACAAAACATCCCCTTTCCATTTCTTTTTAACCTCACCCATTACATCGTCTCTCCAATTTGTTTCTTGAATCATTATAACATTTGCCATTTTACAACCTTCTTTCAGCCTTTCAAATTTTCCCATATCTAATAACCCACGAACATTAATGGTTGCAATACTCAGAACCATTGTACAAAAAAGAATCCACATTTCCTTCATCATTTCATTTCATCACCCCTCCCCAATAATACCCCAAATCTATTTTGAACCCCTCCCCCTCCCTTTATTCCTTCATCCTCCATTCCCCTTTTCATCAAATGTCTTCTTTTGGCTTTTTCATGCTTTTGCATTACCTTTAACAGACGACGTCTTGTTGTTTTCACCTTTTCCCAGTCTTTTTTACTGTCCTTCATTCTTTCCTCCTCCATCTCCTCCTCCTCCTCCTCCTCCTCCTCTTGGCTCTCCAATGAAACCTGCTCCCCTTCTTTACTCTCCGCACTCTCCCCTTCTTGTCCTTTTTCCCCATCGTTCTCCACCGTCTCTCCAACTTGTTCCCCTTCCTCTTGCTCCATTTCTTCCATTAGCCCCTGATCTTCCTCCTCTTCATTTTGTGTTTCCTCCGCTGCTGCGTTGTTTCCCTCCACATTCTCCACATTTTCCGCCTCCAACTGGCACTCACATTTAACGAGCACCTTCTTACAGTCAGGACATCTTGCCGCATCGCATTCTCTTGCAAAGTGCCCCAGCTCGTCACACTTATGGCACCTGAATTCGGGACAGTCTTTCATTACATGCCCGGGATCCATACACAGACGGCAAATCTTCACCTGTCTGTCATGTATCACTCTAAAATACTGTGCTCCTTCCGCAGTTTCAAACCTCGTGCTGTATGGAAGAGAGGGAACGTCCCTTGGGAATTTAACCCTCACATACCTAGTCCCATCCGTGATACTCATGCCCGGATAGTACCTCCTTCTGATCTCTGATGTTGTTGAGACGCCCCATGCATTAAGCTTGCTTT
>NC_137097.1:26595194-26597694 GCF_949357685.1 Gobio gobio | reverse complement strand
AAAGTAGTGTCATCAGCATATTGAAAAATTTTAGACTGCTCATCCTCCTTTTCAAAAACTATTCCTTTTATCTGCTTTTCTTTTTTTACTGCAAGTCCTAATGGTTCAGCAACTAATGTGTATAGTAGCGCCGATAATGGACACCCCTGCCTTATGGACCTTGATATCTTAATAAAATCTGTTAAAAACCCATTTACTTTAATACAACTTAAAATATCATTATATAAGCATTTCATCCATTCAATAAAATTTTCCCCAAAACCAAATTTTCCCAGTATATCAAATAAATATTTGTGCTCCACTCTATCAAACGCCTTTTCCAGATCTATACTTAATAAATATCCTTCTTCCCCTTTTTCTTTCATATACCACATTAAATCTCTTATGCTTGTTACTATATCTAAAATATCTCGATTTAAAACACCATAAGCCTGATTTGTTTTTATAATATTCGGAATTACTTTTTTCAGTCTGTTTGCCAGAATCTTTGCCAGTATCTTATAATCGGTATTTAACATACTCAAAGGTCTATAATTTTTAAGCTCTTCTCTTTCTCCTTTATTTTTATATATAATCTTGATCATTCCCTTCTTCATACTTTCACTTAATTTTTTCTGTTTAAAAATATCAATAAATAAATCATGCATTATTGGTGTTAAAACATTCTTAAAAACCTTATAAAATTCAGATGGTAAACCATCCAGGCCTGGACTTTTCCCATTACTCAACTGATTTATAGCTTCTTCTATTTCTTCTTCTTTTATTTCCTTATCACACATTTTCTTATCATCTTCATTTACTTTTATTTCTATTTGATTCAATAAAAACTCCTCATCTTCCTCATTAATAACATCTTTTTTAAATAAAATAGCATAAAAATCTTTCACTTCATTTAAAATACCTTCTTTTCCTTTCACAACCCTTCCATTTTTTAAAATGCTTTTTATCATTTCTGCTTGTTTTCTTGTTTTTTCCAAATCATAAAAAAATTTTGTACTCCTTTCTCCTTCTACTGTGTTTTTCGCTCTACTTCTTATTTTAGCTCCCATGCACTTTTCCTCTTCTATTTTTTTCAATTTCTCTTCTAATATCACAATTTTACTCCCATCCATCCTTCCTTCTGACACATTTTTCATTTCTTCTTCCCATTCCTTGTTTAATAATCTTTCTTTACTTTTCTTTATTCTTTGCAATTTATTTGAATATTCAATAGATAATTTTTTAATATCTATTTTTAAATTATCCCACCACACACTTTTTGCTTCTTCATATAAGACATTATTAATACTATGTATTATGCAATTTTCTACTTCCATTTTATAAAAGTCATTTTTTAAAAGTTCTGTATTAAAAACCCACACCCCTGGTCCTCTCTCAACACCACAATAATCAATAATTACATTTAAAAAATCGTGATCACTTCCACTAAACCTTTTGTAAAATACTTTTGTAATGAAACTTCCTAACTGTCTGTTACATAATACAAAATCAATTCTACTTTGTTTTAAAACATTATTTACCATTTGTCGTCTTGAATATTCTCTTTTTACTCTATTTCTTTCCCTCCATAACTCTATAAATCTATGTTTTTCCATAACTTTCTTTAATTCTTTTCTCCCAACATCTGCTCTATACACCATATAATCTTCCACATCAATTCTTTCCAAAACAGTATTAAAATCACCAATAACAATCACATTTTTATAGTCCTCTATAAGAACATCCATTTCTTTAAAAAAAGTCACTCTTTCTACATCTTCATTTGGTGCATGAATATTACATATTGTTATTTCTTCTTCTTTTCCTTCAACCTTAACCACCAATGTCCTTCCTTTATTATCCGTGAATATCACTGTTGCTTTTTGTATTGTACCCCTTCTAATTAAAATTGCTACTCCCTTTTTCCTATTTGGATCATTGTTGTAAATAAATTCCCCATCCCATATTTTCTTCAAAACATTAACTTTTTCATCACTCCATCCTGTCTCTTGTATACATATTATATCGTTCTTCTTTGTCAAGTGATTTATATTATCAAATTTGGTCATAGTTGACAGTCCCCTAGCATTAATTGAAACTATGCTCAATTGACTCATTAAAAAAGGAAAAGAAAAATAGAAAGAAATAAAAAACCACATCATAAAGAGAAAAAACCAAAACAAAAAACAAAAAACACCAAACATAATTCTATTCAATCTTATTCAAGAAATCCTAATCTTTCTTCTCTTTTCTTTTCTTTCTTCCTCTCCAACCGTTCCTTTACTTCTTCTCTTCTTCTCTTTTGTTTTAAAAGAACCTTATCAATGTCTAAAACTCCTTTTGGTAGTCTTTCTATGTCTTTTTTTTCCATTCCAGATATATCCTCTCCATTTTCCGCTTCTCTTACCTTGGTCATTATCTTTATTCCCATGTCCTCAGCCGTTTCATTTTCTTGTCCTTCTTGGTAGTCAATCTCAGTGTCATCCTGATCCTTTGAAAAGTCTTTTTGAGTCAAGTTGAT
>NC_137097.1:26587694-26590194 GCF_949357685.1 Gobio gobio | reverse complement strand
TTTTCTTTAAAACCCTTCCATGCTTTTAAAACTTCTTTATAAAATTCTGGTATCCCCTCTATCATCGTGTCTTTAAAATACATCCATATAAAATCATCCCCCATTTTCCCACACTTATTTATATAAAAGCTCATTATTTTTTTTCCATATTGAATCATCCTTTATTAAAAATCTTTTAACATTCTTAATTCTCAAACTTTGTTTTCTTATCATAGGGTCTATCAATCCCAAACCTCCCTTTTCCACCTCGCCAATGATAGTATTATACGCTATTTTCGCTGGTTTACCATCCCATAAAAACTTTAAAATTAACGTTTTTATTCTTTTATACACCCATATTGGCAGACTAACCACACTTAAAATATACCACATCTTGGATAAAAATAAAGAGTTTAAAACCAATACTTTCCCCTTTAAAAATAATTGTCTTTGTTTCCAAAAATTAAGTCTTTTTTCCATTTTCCCTATAGTCTCCTCCCATACCAGGTCTCTTGTTCTACATTCATCTCTTCCAAGTGTTATTCCTAAAATCTTTAATTCATTTCTCTGTTCTTTAAAATTCCATTGTCTTTCTAATGTATCTACCTTCCCCATTCTCATATATTCTGTCTTATCATTGTTTACTTTAGCACCCGTTCCACCACAATATCTTTTCAATATCAACATTGCCTTTTCAATACTCTTAAAATCCTTTAAAAACAAAGTAGTGTCATCAGCATATTGAAAAATTTTAGACTGCTCATCCTCCTTTTCAAAAACTATTCCTTTTATCTGCTTTTCTTTTTTTACTGCAAGTCCTAATGGTTCAGCAACTAATGTGTATAGTAGCGCCGATAATGGACACCCCTGCCTTATGGACCTTGATATCTTAATAAAATCTGTTAAAAACCCATTTACTTTAATACAACTTAAAATATCATTATATAAGCATTTCATCCATTCAATAAAATTTTCCCCAAAACCAAATTTTCCCAGTATATCAAATAAATATTTGTGCTCCACTCTATCAAACGCCTTTTCCAGATCTATACTTAATAAATATCCTTCTTCCCCTTTTTCTTTCATATACCACATTAAATCTCTTATGCTTGTTACTATATCTAAAATATCTCGATTTAAAACACCATAAGCCTGATTTGTTTTTATAATATTCGGAATTACTTTTTTCAGTCTGTTTGCCAGAATCTTTGCCAGTATCTTATAATCGGTATTTAACATACTCAAAGGTCTATAATTTTTAAGCTCTTCTCTTTCTCCTTTATTTTTATATATAATCTTGATCATTCCCTTCTTCATACTTTCACTTAATTTTTTCTGTTTAAAAATATCAATAAATAAATCATGCATTATTGGTGTTAAAACATTCTTAAAAACCTTATAAAATTCAGATGGTAAACCATCCAGGCCTGGACTTTTCCCATTACTCAACTGATTTATAGCTTCTTCTATTTCTTCTTCTTTTATTTCCTTATCACACATTTTCTTATCATCTTCATTTACTTTTATTTCTATTTGATTCAATAAAAACTCCTCATCTTCCTCATTAATAACATCTTTTTTAAATAAAATAGCATAAAAATCTTTCACTTCATTTAAAATACCTTCTTTTCCTTTCACAACCCTTCCATTTTTTAAAATGCTTTTTATCATTTCTGCTTGTTTTCTTGTTTTTTCCAAATCATAAAAAAATTTTGTACTCCTTTCTCCTTCTACTGTGTTTTTCGCTCTACTTCTTATTTTAGCTCCCATGCACTTTTCCTCTTCTATTTTTTTCAATTTCTCTTCTAATATCACAATTTTACTCCCATCCATCCTTCCTTCTGACACATTTTTCATTTCTTCTTCCCATTCCTTGTTTAATAATCTTTCTTTACTTTTCTTTATTCTTTGCAATTTATTTGAATATTCAATAGATAATTTTTTAATATCTATTTTTAAATTATCCCACCACACACTTTTTGCTTCTTCATATAAGACATTATTAATACTATGTATTATGCAATTTTCTACTTCCATTTTATAAAAGTCATTTTTTAAAAGTTCTGTATTAAAAACCCACACCCCTGGTCCTCTCTCAACACCACAATAATCAATAATTACATTTAAAAAATCGTGATCACTTCCACTAAACCTTTTGTAAAATACTTTTGTAATGAAACTTCCTAACTGTCTGTTACATAATACAAAATCAATTCTACTTTGTTTTAAAACATTATTTACCATTTGTCGTCTTGAATATTCTCTTTTTACTCTATTTCTTTCCCTCCATAACTCTATAAATCTATGTTTTTCCATAACTTTCTTTAATTCTTTTCTCCCAACATCTGCTCTATACACCATATAATCTTCCACATCAATTCTTTCCAAAACAGTATTAAAATCACCAATAACAATCACATTTTTATAGTCCTCTATAAGAACATCCATTTCTTTAAAAAAAGTCACTCTTTCTACATCTTCATTTGGTGCATGAATATTACATATTGTTATTTCTTCTTCT
>NC_137097.1:26580194-26582694 GCF_949357685.1 Gobio gobio | reverse complement strand
TTGTTTATAGTTAAGTCAGATTGTGTTTTTCTGTAATTGTCATTTAAATTGAGCTCACACCACATTTTATGAATTATCAATGCAGATTTTCAAGAGGTGGTTTCCTGGACAGGGTTTAAATTATGCCAAGAGTAGGCCTTAATCTAGTTAATCGTGAGTTAAAAAATTGTTGCCTGGAACAAAGATTAAGCACAGATTACTAACACCTGGACTATGAGTCCTGAACTAAAATAAACTGGATTCATTTACAGTTTTATCTAATTGCTTACACACAATTTCTGAAAATATGGCTCCATTTCTTGTAACTCTACACACAAAACATCAGACATCTCTTGCAAAAGCAACACTTTGTGCAAAACTATTTTAACTATTTCCAAAAATGTAGTTTTTGCATATATCTAACTACACACAATGCACAACTGAGGAATTTACAGTTGAACTGAAATCAACTGAACTGAATCAACACTGAAGTCACTTGAGCTGAATATTGACACTATATTGGCTTGTTAGAGCCGGTTTACAGCAGAATTTGTTTTGAACTTGTTACTGAAGCTGCTATGAAACAATATATTTTGTTGTATGCATATTCTTTCTTTCTCAAACCTTAGTTTTGATTTCTAAGTGATCAATTTATGTATGTGTTTTCACACATGATCATTGGCTGTATGGGTCCTCAGTAAATGAATGTGGCATTTAAATGGCAAAAGTTATTCTTGTCTCTATAACTTATGGCTTCCTAAAGACACGTTTATGGGTAAATAAAATATTAATAATATAAATAAAATGAATATCAAAACATATTTTAAATATAATGAAGTCATTTTATTATAGCACTCATCAGATGTTCCTGGAAACAAAACAGAGACAGAACAGTATAAACAAACTATACAACAAACTAAACACCAAATTACAAAAACATTATTATGTGAAAGTGAATAAAGTTGTGTGTGTTTTCAGTTATAAATATGTGCTGTGTAAATTAGCCTATACTTTTAGAAATTATATATAGCCTAACTTTAAAAAACAAACAATAACCCATATAGATAAATTATAATAATTGTATAATATTAAGCATTTACTTAATATACATTGTAACATTAGGCTACTTTACTCTAGCACAGTAGTCAGTTAAGCAATTAATTAATATCTTATATTAATCTGTATGTAGCCTAAGCTACATCTAAAGGTAAGTCTGCTTTAAAAAAAAATATTACACTTCGACATGTACAGAATGTGCGCGTTAAGAAACACGTTCAAATGTGTCTTCTTAACATGTTAAAACTGTGCGTCGACTGTGCGTGTATGCCTGTTACACGACCAGAATGTGCGTGTCTACACCATGGGTCTACACATACAGAAGACACACGTAAAAAATTGCTGCGTTGAAGCGGAAAACAGGGCGTGTTGAAGGTTGAAACGATTATAAGTCACGCGTTTCGTAAAGAGATTTGGCCCCGGGCGCGTTCCTTATTATAGCCCTAGTCCAATGAGGTGCGAGGTCGAGGTCATGGCCATGACGCGTAGAAGACGAGCTTTAAACTTTTTTTTATGTTTTTTGCTGCTTTCCTTTTTCGTGATCAACAATGACAGGACACCGTCTTCAACTCAATCTCTGCATGGACGCGACGAACTTTTTGGACTCATTTTCAGGAGGCTGTCTTCGTCTTCATAACTCTGAGGCAAACTGCAGTCGCTATGAACCAGAGCATGGGTATGTAACGTTACGATTTAAAGAATGTGCTTTTATTCAGCTGTATAAGGAAATGGATGCGTTAATAGATCCGAGCTTAAAACTGCACATTTTGTTTACACAGACTATCCTCGCCTCATAACGAAGCTGTGAGCTCTTATCTGCTTGGAGCGATTTCCGCGAGTCCAGATTTAACCGCTGATCATGACGACATTGTGTGTAAGTAACTTCTAATGTGTTTCTCATTCCTTGTTTAATTTTAACGTGACTGTTTTTATTAATACCAGTCTCATGTAATTGTTTTCCAGCTGCCTGTAAGACGTATTATGAATCGACACGCTGGAGCTTCAGATACAAACAACCTGAACTTAACGTTACATAGCAGGCGGAAACTGCGAAGTTTAGCTCGGAGTCGATCAAGAAGAAAAAGGGTAAGATTTATTATATTAGATCCGTTTTTTGTCAATGTGAGTATTTTTCAGGTTGCTTATTGTCTTTATGGATTGTATTACAGTTGCTGGAAGCGAGAGAGTGCTGGATGAGGATGAGGTGGACGTTTGGAAGTCCGCGACCATTGAACTCATGTTTGACGAGGAAGACGGCTTTGTTGACGGGGTGTCTGGATGGATTGTGCGGCCACCGCGCTCTCGCAGCCTGGAGCACGCCGAACTCTACATTACATTACGAGACATTACTGCTGCACTGTACATAGTTGTGTGTTTAACAATAAAGCTCTTTCTTTAAGTAAACCGCTGTGTTTTATAAATGAAGCCCTTTCTCTTGAATGAACAGCTGTATGCTTATAAATGA
>NC_137097.1:26572694-26575194 GCF_949357685.1 Gobio gobio | reverse complement strand
AAAAAAGTGGTTGCTTCAACAATTGTTCTCTCCCTTTAAACTCAACATATATATTTTCTTTAAAACCCTTCCATGCTTTTAAAACTTCTTTATAAAATTCTGGTATCCCCTCTATCATCGTGTCTTTAAAATACATCCATATAAAATCATCCCCCATTTTCCCACACTTATTTATATAAAAGCTCATTATTTTTTTTCCATATTGAATCATCCTTTATTAAAAATCTTTTAACATTCTTAATTCTCAAACTTTGTTTTCTTATCATAGGGTCTATCAATCCCAAACCTCCCTTTTCCACCTCGCCAATGATAGTATTATACGCTATTTTCGCTGGTTTACCATCCCATAAAAACTTTAAAATTAACGTTTTTATTCTTTTATACACCCATATTGGCAGACTAACCACACTTAAAATATACCACATCTTGGATAAAAATAAAGAGTTTAAAACCAATACTTTCCCCTTTAAAAATAATTGTCTTTGTTTCCAAAAATTAAGTCTTTTTTCCATTTTCCCTATAGTCTCCTCCCATACCAGGTCTCTTGTTCTACATTCATCTCTTCCAAGTGTTATTCCTAAAATCTTTAATTCATTTCTCTGTTCTTTAAAATTCCATTGTCTTTCTAATGTATCTACCTTCCCCATTCTCATATATTCTGTCTTATCATTGTTTACTTTAGCACCCGTTCCACCACAATATCTTTTCAATATCAACATTGCCTTTTCAATACTCTTAAAATCCTTTAAAAACAAAGTAGTGTCATCAGCATATTGAAAAATTTTAGACTGCTCATCCTCCTTTTCAAAAACTATTCCTTTTATCTGCTTTTCTTTTTTTACTGCAAGTCCTAATGGTTCAGCAACTAATGTGTATAGTAGCGCCGATAATGGACACCCCTGCCTTATGGACCTTGATATCTTAATAAAATCTGTTAAAAACCCATTTACTTTAATACAACTTAAAATATCATTATATAAGCATTTCATCCATTCAATAAAATTTTCCCCAAAACCAAATTTTCCCAGTATATCAAATAAATATTTGTGCTCCACTCTATCAAACGCCTTTTCCAGATCTATACTTAATAAATATCCTTCTTCCCCTTTTTCTTTCATATACCACATTAAATCTCTTATGCTTGTTACTATATCTAAAATATCTCGATTTAAAACACCATAAGCCTGATTTGTTTTTATAATATTCGGAATTACTTTTTTCAGTCTGTTTGCCAGAATCTTTGCCAGTATCTTATAATCGGTATTTAACATACTCAAAGGTCTATAATTTTTAAGCTCTTCTCTTTCTCCTTTATTTTTATATATAATCTTGATCATTCCCTTCTTCATACTTTCACTTAATTTTTTCTGTTTAAAAATATCAATAAATAAATCATGCATTATTGGTGTTAAAACATTCTTAAAAACCTTATAAAATTCAGATGGTAAACCATCCAGGCCTGGACTTTTCCCATTACTCAACTGATTTATAGCTTCTTCTATTTCTTCTTCTTTTATTTCCTTATCACACATTTTCTTATCATCTTCATTTACTTTTATTTCTATTTGATTCAATAAAAACTCCTCATCTTCCTCATTAATAACATCTTTTTTAAATAAAATAGCATAAAAATCTTTCACTTCATTTAAAATACCTTCTTTTCCTTTCACAACCCTTCCATTTTTTAAAATGCTTTTTATCATTTCTGCTTGTTTTCTTGTTTTTTCCAAATCATAAAAAAATTTTGTACTCCTTTCTCCTTCTACTGTGTTTTTCGCTCTACTTCTTATTTTAGCTCCCATGCACTTTTCCTCTTCTATTTTTTTCAATTTCTCTTCTAATATCACAATTTTACTCCCATCCATCCTTCCTTCTGACACATTTTTCATTTCTTCTTCCCATTCCTTGTTTAATAATCTTTCTTTACTTTTCTTTATTCTTTGCAATTTATTTGAATATTCAATAGATAATTTTTTAATATCTATTTTTAAATTATCCCACCACACACTTTTTGCTTCTTCATATAAGACATTATTAATACTATGTATTATGCAATTTTCTACTTCCATTTTATAAAAGTCATTTTTTAAAAGTTCTGTATTAAAAACCCACACCCCTGGTCCTCTCTCAACACCACAATAATCAATAATTACATTTAAAAAATCGTGATCACTTCCACTAAACCTTTTGTAAAATACTTTTGTAATGAAACTTCCTAACTGTCTGTTACATAATACAAAATCAATTCTACTTTGTTTTAAAACATTATTTACCATTTGTCGTCTTGAATATTCTCTTTTTACTCTATTTCTTTCCCTCCATAACTCTATAAATCTATGTTTTTCCATAACTTTCTTTAATTCTTTTCTCCCAACATCTGCTCTATACACCATATAATCTTCCACATCAATTCTTTCCAAAACAGTATTAAAATCACCAATAACAATCACATTTTTATAGTCCTCTATAAGAACATCCATTTCTTTAAAAAAAGTCACTC
>NC_137097.1:26557994-26567494 GCF_949357685.1 Gobio gobio | reverse complement strand
TTTGAGTATTTTATATCTATTTGCCAACTGGCACTGCAAAACGTCATTACCATCACAACATCAAAAAGTATCATAATGCAAAGAATGTATCAAGGAGATAATTTAAACTCATTTATCTTGCAAACATTGTTAACCTTCAACAATACGTATAAAAAACTAAATGTTTCCATTCAGCGAATTACATATATTTTCTTGTTCTTACCATCAAAATGTGTTTTTCTGTGTTCATCAAAGCACACTTTTGTTTAATTTCTGGAAAATTAATTTTAGATGTTTTTTCTTTGAATAGGTGGATGAGTATTTCATTAGGCTTTTCATGTAGCACCTGAAGATTGAACATAAAACAGTTTTAAATATATGTTTGCTGTAAATTAAGCAACGTGGCGGTAATGACATACTGTTCTGGTAATGACATAGTGTTTTGGTAATGACATAAATGAAAAGTGCACTGATACATAAAGCAAATTTAAAGGCTTAAATAATGACTTCTGGTGAGTGTTGTTGAAAGAAATGGACAGATGTGAGGAGATATATATAAATATGACACAACCATCAACTTGAACATGTTTATTTCAATCATGAAGAAACCATACAATATGTTTTAGAGAATCAATTGTTACAATGGGATAAAACAGCATAAACATCCTTCATAAACTATGACTATTACCATTAGGTGAAATATTATATGTTTGGGTTGCGTTGGGTTAAAACTAACAATGCATAATGAAACGTGTTTGCTTTCAAACACACTCAAAAAATTATTTTATGATGCTGTTCACTTTATCACACCCATCTACATTAGTTAACATGAACTAGTAATGAACTGCACTTATAAAGCATTTATTTATCTTTATGTTAATTTTGTCATTTACTATTGCATTATTAAAATCTTGTTAACATTAGTAAATGCACTGTGAACTTACATGAACAAACCATGAACAGCTGGATTTGTATGAACTAACATTAACCTCTTAACTGTCACCCCCCTTTTTGAGAATATACATGAAAATGCACTATCCAAACTTAAAGGGCTGTAATTCAAGAATTCTTTGGAATATAGACCAAAGTTTGGTCTCGTTTTAAAGACGACGTTCTGCAGATTATTGCTGAAGTGAAAGCAATTCAAAATATGAAAGTATGAAATAGTTATGGAAGTTTAAATTTACTGTAAATGAAAAATACTGTACTAAATATTTTTTATTTCATATAAAATATATATTTTACAAAAAAGCATTTACTCTAAAATTACTATAAAATCAAAGCCATATGTCTAACCAATTTGTGTTCCAAATTTGAAGTTGATATCACAAAAATTGAAGTCCCCATGAGATTTTGTTTAGGGTGCTGTACCAAAAATAGCCACCGGGTGTCATTCAAAGTCCATTTATTGTTGTTTTGATGCATTTTCCTGTAAATTTCTGTCCAAATATTACTTCCATCACAAAACAGTCACCAAATATGGACCCTTGAGACTCAGACCTTTCCGACAATATGCGTTTTGTCAAGATTGGAAAAGATTTTGAATATAAAGTAGTTAAAATAATTGTTGTAATATGAAACATGACAGCGCCCACTAGGGGAGGAGCCCACTAGAATAATTTAGAGTAACGTTTCCATGGCAACACAATGTCCGATTTCAAAACGGTTTTCACAGGATGAATTTTGAGTTTGTAAGCTTTCAAATGATACCTAATTTGTGATAATTACTTAAATATATGATATGAAAAAAAGGTGATCAAAAAAAGAGCACCAGGCGTCCCACCTGTGGGACGGTGACAGTTAAAGGGTTAATAAAGATGAACTAATGCTGAACAGAGGTGTTGTTCATGGTAACTAATGCATTAACTAATGTTAACTAATACAACCTTATTGTAAAGTGTTACCATTTATTCATGTTTTACCAGATGAAACATGGAGAAGCCTAAACATCGGTGTAGCGTGTGCGACAAGGCTTTCACTGAAAAGTCCAACCTGACGAGGCATCTGAAGATCCATGCCGTCGCCAGGGAGACCTTTGACTGTGATGTCTGCGGGAAGAGCTTGACCACCAAATCATCGCTGGTCAGCCATCAACAGCAACATCAGTACCCCAACATCATTTTGTACCGGCAAGGAGAGGCCAGGCTTCAGTGTACAGAGGCAGCAGTGTCTGTGGCAGAGGCCCCCAGCACCGTTGTTGACCCTACATGGCTGGAACCCAAGACAGCAGAGGCGGCTGCCAAGAGGTCTGGGGGTGAGCTGTGGAAAGGTCAGCTGGTCATCGTGTTCGGGAAGTACGCCGGTCAGACCTTCAGGTGGCTTCTAGAAAACGATGTCGGCTGGCTGGTGTGGTTGCTGTTCCAGTACTGCCAGCAGGGAGAGCAGAACGAGCTGCTGAAGTGGCAGAAGGAGCGGCTGCTCGAATACGCCAGAGAGTTCCCTCCTGTTACATGGCACCTTGACAGGAGGTTGAAGGTAAAAACTCAGTTACCTTTTAGACCTGAGTAATTGATGTTAAGCAGTAAACAGTATTAGTAAAAGTATTATTTTATGAGATTATTCGATGGTTGTTTTATTTTCTTCAGAAAGCGCAATCGAATCAAGACCGGGCTCCTCCGGCCGTCCCCGACCTCTCTCAGGACCCCAACTACGCCAGCGATGCCGAGTTATTGGCTGCTGCAGGTATAGTAGTATAATGCTGAAATGAACATGAAATGACTTTGTAGTATGCTGTGGAGCTGCTAGAACTTTGTGCCATGTGAAATTCATCAGTATGTATCGAGCAATGCAGTTGATACATTTTTGTGGTGTTCTCCTCTTCAGAGAGTGTCCTGGACATGTCAGAGGCGTCGGTCAGCACGCAGCTGACCACCTGGGGAGACCTCGCCAGCTCTGTGTGCCAGGACGACAGGCCCGGACCCTCGTCCCTCCGAGAGACCTCGGAACCCAGTGGCGTCGTGCTGGAGGGCTGGCAGAAGTTCTGGGAGCAGCCGCCTGAATCCGCCCAAGCCCTTGGTATAGCCCCCGCGAACATCAAGTGGCTGAAGACCAACGAGACCTACGGGCTGTTTGAGAAGGCGTCCAAGTACAAGAATGTCAGGGGAGAGATGGCCGAGAGGAAGCTATTTAAGGAGAAGATGGAGTTCCACCCGCCCCCACCTCCTATGGCTGTCAAGGGAGCTGTGCCCAACATGCTCTCCTTCTTCACCACCCCTGCCTTCTTCTGGCGCCCGGTCGGCGTGATGAAGGCATTGATCCGCTGCCCCAACACCAACTGCCCCGCACCGCCAGAGTACTACCTGGAGAAGAGAGGATACGGCAGCTACGCCAGGCAAGTGTGCGGCTTGAACTTCGATTACACCCTGCTGACCGAGAGGTTGATGTGCAAACACTGTCTCAAGCTGAGGGAGGAGCCGAGGCAGGCGCAAGCGGATGGCGAGGAGGACGCCGCCCACCGTGCCCAGCAGCAGTACACCTGGCTGGCGTACAGTCCAAAAATTCTGATGAACCTCGCCCCGGCCGTCAGAAGCATGTTCCCTGCCATCATCTGCGGCAAGCGTGCTGTGGACAGGAGTGTGGTCACCCTGATGAGCGACCGACTCAACGCTGTCTCAATGAGCAAGGTGCAGAGGCTGCTGCAGCAGGGCCATGACGAGTGGTACTTGGAGCGGCGGGACCTGTACCAGACTCTCCTGTACGATGCCCACACTTCGTCTTCATCTCAGCGAGGCATCCTGTCGTTTGCCAGAGCAGCCGGCACTTACACCCCTCCCATCGCCCCGTCTCCCCTTCCGTCTGCTCGGGTCCTGAGGCGTGCGCACCTGATCCTGGAGATGGAGAAGATGCCCGTGTACAGAGACCAAATCCTCAGTACGACTGGGGAAATCTTGTGTATCGACGGCACGAGGAAGGTATGTACAGCATAAAGTACTTGTGATCATATGGAACAGACTGACTGTTGATAAACACCATGCAATGAATGTTCTGCTTTGTTTTTACAGATTCTCAAGAAGATCTACGGCGACGGCCAGGGCACCATGCAGTACGTCACCAGCGTGCTGAATGAGTGGGGTCAGTTCTTGACCACAGTGGTGGTGGCGTCCGAATCCGAGGGGTGCTACACACGCATGGCCAGAGGTCTGGTCGCCCGCTTTCGCCGTGCCAACGCTCCTGCTCCGAAGGTGGTGTACGCGGACAACAACTGCTGTCGGTGAGTTCAAAAGCAGTTGAAACTAGTGTTGTCACGATACCAAAATGATGACTTCGATACGATACCAAACTAAAATACCTCGATACCGATACTGAATCGATACCATAGGGAAAGAAACTAAAACAGTAAAAGTAATTGAAAAATATGACAGAACTTACAATTAATTGTTTTATAAATTAATAAAAAAAACTAAAAAAACGTAAAACTCTGTTCCTGCCCTGCTTTTTGACCATTCTTTCCCCTTTATAAAATAAAATAATAATAATTACATGCCAGTGTGTACGTCCTTACAAAGATGTTTGCAACATTGATATTATTGTCAATCATGTTAACTTTTGCTAACCATTCACAATTCAGAACAGGTTTGGGATGAAAAAAATCTTAAATCATGAAACGAGTTATTTCATATTTTTTAAATGTAATTTTATAATTACAATACAGATATTTAATAAAATTGTATCTTTGCTATTAAAAATAAGCAAAAAAGCTAATTACAAACAATATGACAAATACTATAAGAGACAAATAAAATTAAACAGTGCTCCATGAAATGGATAATCTAACACACCTACACAAAATGCCATGATATAATTTTCAGTGACAGCGGTTCGTCGTTCTTGGAGAATCTGTTTGGTGACTGGGTGAAGAGGGGTACCGTCATCAGGCTGGACATCCGCCACTGGCTGCACCGCTGGGACGCCGTCGTGATCAAGCAGAGCCACGCCAAGTACGGGGCTTTCATGAGTGCCATGGCGGGTGCCGTGCTCGCCTATAACAAGGCAGACATGATGCTCCTGGTCCAGGCGGTCAGGAACGGTAACCCAGAGCTCTACGGCAGGTACTCTGATGAGGAGATGATGGCCTTCCTCAAGCCTCATCAGATCAGGTCATATGTAAGGCGTATTACCCGTGGGGTTGTGGTTAGTGTGGCTTTCATATTCACATATGTGATGCGCTCTGGGAAAACACACCAAATGGTGACATGTGTACCATATTAAAGCTGGTTTCAAGACCTTTCCAAATATGTTTTTATCTCTTTCATCGTTTGTCTGTAACAAAAGTTATGGTTATCTGATCACTATGATTTTCAGAAACATATATTTTTTTTTAATTTGTCAAAAGACTGACATTCAGTCTATTTTTAGACCTTACTGAAAACGTACCAGACCAACATCTGGCGGGTTTTCCTAGATTGCATCACATATGGATTCAACTGTACTGGACTAAGGTATCAGTCACATCCAGCTTTAAAAATAAATGTATGTGTGAATGTGTTAATTAAACACTCAACGCTGAGAATATATCCTATGTGTTACAGGAGACTGCTTTGGTGATAGAGTCCATCCTTGATGAGTTCCGGGGACCAGCCGGCCTTGACATCGATGGCATTCACCTGTTCAAGTCGCCAGAGGCAGTCGACGCTCACTGGGCAGTTGCGAGCAAGCACCTCAGTTGCATGCAGGTGGTTAATGTCTTTGCGGTCATGGTGTGTCAAAATCATTCAAACTTGTATATGGCAACATTTCAAAAGGACACCAGAATAAATAAGAACCTTGCAATATGTTGTGTGT
Source organism: Gobio gobio (assembly GCF_949357685.1). NCBI lineage: Eukaryota > Metazoa > Chordata > Actinopteri > Cypriniformes > Gobionidae > Gobio > Gobio gobio. The sequence goes on along the minus strand of NC_137097.1, from coordinate 26,561,734 downwards.
TACAGGATCCCCCTGGCACACCGCTGTATGTGTCTGTGAAGGTGGTGGTGATGAACGGCGTCCGACTGAACAAGCACAAGTGCCGGCGAGGCAGCAACTCTCTGGAGGGGTTACACGCCCACCTGTTCAACGCCGTCCCTTCACAGCGATGTGGGATTATGCCATTCCAAGTGAGTGATTAAAACATAATATATATAATAAAGCTTTATTGCAGACACATGTTCATATAGCACATCATACAGTATAATTTAAAAAGAAAAATGTCAATGATACATTTTATTTCACAGCTCCAGTCATCACTTGTAAACATTGTACACAATAACAGTCAAAATGGAAATGTTTTTCAGGTATACTTGGTGTCCTTTGCCGTGCAGTGGAACCACCGCATGGCATCGCTCCGTGTCGCTGGTGGTCATGGCCGGCAGACGTCGTGCTTGGATGCGCGGCAGATCCAGCGCGTCAACCAGCAGGCCGAGGTTCTCTTTGGCAAGGAGCACATCCTGGAGCCCAACTTTGCTGCACCGATGCCAGTCCCCGAAGTGTATGAGCACCCCGACGAGGAGGAGCTCCTTGGTGTTGAGTACGCCATGTGCCAGTCCACCAGCTTCACTGCCAGGGACTACTACGTGCAGAAAGGTACAGTACTTGATCAAACACTTAAACAATGATGACAAACCTGGTGCAAAAAAAAACTATTGTAATGTAGACACGTTTTTGATTAGTACAATTACATATTTGCAGTTGAGGAAGAGCAGTCACGTGAGGAGGAGTCGTCGGAGTCGGAGTCGGCTGAGCAGGGAGAGGACGAGACGGTGGACGAGGGTCTCGGCATGTCTTCTGATACAGAGGAGGACCCGATAGATAGAGTCTGTGGGAAACACGTCGTCCTCACCCAGGCAGAACAGGCGGAAGAGGAGGACAGTCCTGCCTTGCAAGACGCGCTGACGAGCCATCGGCATCTGCATCTGCCAGGTATAGAGGAAGTGGAGGCTCTGGCCTTGCTCCTCCTAGAACTGGCCGACAACAGCGACCACCACCTAGTGCCGGCTGACCTCAGGCAGAAGATCGCCGCCGCCGCCAGCTCTCTCCATGACCACGACAAGACCGCCGCCCGCTTCGTCAAGCGGTACGAGTCCAGGTGGGGCTACACCTTGTTCGGTCGTTGCCTTGGGGCGGACTCTGCCGAGACCAGAGCAGCCCAGAAGACCAAGTTTGGCTACATGAGGTACGCTCAGGCGGCACAGGTGACCGAGGACAGTCGCCTGCTCTACCTCCTCCTCAAGATGCTGAAGAACCGAGCGCCGGCCAATCAGCTCGCCTCCCCCAGCAAGGTCACGGCTTCTTTGAAGGGACAGTATAAGAGGATTGCAGACCGAGTCCGAGACGACCCCATCCTCGGCGGCCTCGCCATTCCACTGCCCAACTTGAACGCCAAGTCCATCTCGACCTTCACTGCCAGGGAGGAGAAAAAGGCCAACTACGGGGCGACGGTACTGCCGAAGGTGACGCCTCACCTGAAAGTGCTGTCGGACGCACCGTTCCCGGAAGCTCCTGCGCTGCCAGCATCCCTCCCACCGCCAGACCGGCCTCAGGTCCAGTACCAGCACGTTCATCACGAGGCTGGAAAAAGGCGTGGAGAGAAGCGGAGGTAAGTTGTCATAAGCACTTTGTTTCACCTGTTGGTTGTGGAAAGCAAATAGCACGTCATATCAATACTCATTACATGTGTGTTTTATATTTCCAGATTATTTGTTGAAGAGCCAGAGCCTGTGCCTCCTGTGAACCGGCCCGTTCAGCCCACGGCATCGTCCTCCTCCACTCGGCCAAAGCCTGCTGCGCCCACCCACATTCTGCCAAAGCCTGCTGCATCCACCCACCTCCAGCCAAAGCCTGCTGCGCCCACCTATGGACCACCACCTGTGTCGGCAGCACCCATACTGCTGGTTCTCCCCGCACAGCCACAGGCTCCCTCCATCCTGTTTCGTGGGCCATCGTGCAGCCAGACCTTTGTACCTCCTGCACCAACAGTCAAGGCATTCATGCCGAACAAGTCCTCGCGGCCATGTGGGGCTTGTCACGTGCCTAATTGTGGTGGACAGCGGAAGAGGTACACACCTTCCAAGGACAAAGTGGCTGGAAGTACCCAGAAGATATTTTCTTACTGTCCATCCACTAGGAAATCCACCACCTCTGGGTTTGACAATGTGGTGTACGAAAGCTTTGAACACTTTAAAAGTGTGGTGGATGCGGAGTTGGAAAAGAGGAGAACTCTGTAAATAACTGTAAATAACTGTGTAAATAACTGTGTAAATATCTTAGTTGTGTGATGCCACTTCTCCTGTGCCATCTGTATGAGAGAGAAAGAGGCTTGTTTGTGTTTTTTTGTTTGTTTGTGTTTCAAAGTGCTTCAGCAAGTACAATCTATTTATGTATATAGTTCAAAAAAATGCACTTTACAGTTTTACTTAAGAATGTTCTTGTTTGTTTTTTATTATTGTTTATGCTGCTATTAAAATGCACTTTGTAGTATCTTTTTTTAGACAAACATGTTCTGGCCTATGTTCAATATCAAGGCCAATCATTTTAACCTCAATCAGTTCCGATCTAACACAATCAGTTTACATACCCTTTAGTGGTTGTTCATGTTCAGATAATCTGTGTTTTTGTCATGTGTGTTGTTTGTTTGTCTTTGTCAGCTTGATGTCTTTGTGATGTTTGTATGTCTTTGTCTGCTTCATGTTTAACAAAAGTTTGCCAAAGAAAACACACAACAAAAATGTAACAGACAGGAATGGCTTGAGCCTTTATTTGTTGATTAGTGACCTGAGTCTTTGGATAATCCTGTTCTTGGGCTTTGGCCTGTACAAACCAATTGTTAATTTTTTTATTGTTAAGTGTTTTTGATTACTATTAATGTTATTTATTTTTTGATTACTATTAATGTTATTTATGTATGCGTGTCCTTGTGATGTTTGTATGTCTTTAAACCAAATCGATCTTGTTTACTTGTGTTTTCGTGCATTGCCTTTTAAATGAAACACATTCTGGGTGAAAAATAAAAGTTGTAAAAGTATTTCAAGTATTTTGTAGTCTCTGTATGCTTGGGTTTCAAAAGGGGTGGGATAGTGTAAAAAAAAAACACATCAAAGCAATTAGAAGTCCTTGTTTCTTCTCCCCCACTACCAGAGGTGTGAATACACCCACTGTGCGCTGACTTTACCCCCTGGGTGGTCACAACAATGAGTTCTGTGAATGGCTCTTATGTCTTCCAGACAAAGTGAGAGTGCACTGATACATTACACCCTTTCTTAATTCAGCCCAAAAATGTAACAATTGCACACTGTTTTACTTGACTATATGAATCTCATCAGCTACATCAACTCACACTATGAAAATAATAAACAAAACATTCAGCAGACTAGTGGATATCAATAGGCCTTGTACATGACAATTTCTGTAAAAAACACTTCAGGACATTGACCACCAGATGGCAGCATCCGTTTTGATCATTTTCGATCGATCCCAGGGCTGAGCAATATGTACTTGGGGGGGTCATGAGCCATTCCCAGGCGGTCTCCCATCCAAGTACTAACCAGGCCCGACTCTGCTTAGCTTCCGAGATCAGACGAGATCGGGCGTGCTCAGAGTGGTATGGCCATAAGCGAAAGCTGCTGCCAAATTCTGGCTATTTAAGAGTTCAAGAACTCTTCTTCTTCTTCTTCGTACTCTGATCGGGCTTG
>NC_137097.1:26540494-26542994 GCF_949357685.1 Gobio gobio | reverse complement strand
TTTTAAAACCTGATTTATATTTTCACATTCATACTGTATATTCCCTATGACCTCTGCCCACACACTAAGCACTTCCTGATAAAACAGCGGCATTTTGTCATACATCGGCTTTTTCATTGCCATAAAAAGTCCTTCCTCCCCACATCCACTACATTTGTCCAGCACATTCTTCATATAACCTTTCCACCCATACTCCACTTTATCACATAGATACTTTTTCATCGTTTTTACCCTTATTGCCTTCTTTTTAACCTCTAAATCAATCAACCCTAATCCTCCTTCTTTATAACTTGCAATTAATGTTTTCCTTGCTATTTTAACTCCTTTCCCTCCCCAAATAAAATCATTTGTTATCTCAGTCATCTCGTTCATTACCCATTGTGGCAAATCAACTGCACCTAAAATATAGTTGCACTTGGAGAGCAACAAAGAGTTCACAACCACAACTTTCCCTCTTAACATTAGTTCCCTTAATTTCCAGAACTGTAGTACTTGTTTTATTTTATTTAAAATCCCTGTCCATGTGGCATCCCTTGCATCCTTTGCATTTCCTCCAATTTGAACTCCTAAAATATTAACATTGTCTTTTGCAATTTTAAAAGGTATATCGCACCCTCTCAAATCCACATCTCCTATGCACATTATTTCAGATTTTTCAATGTTTATTTTTGCCCCCGATGCTTTCCCATACACTTCTATGTGCTTCATTACTTTTTCTATGCTCTCTGCATCCTTAATCGTGAACGTTGTATCGTCCGCATACTGGTGTATAACACACTCAACACTATTTGGTATTTGGATACCCTTAATCTTTTTGTCTGCTCTAACCATGATGGCTAGAGGTTCAACCGAGATTGAATATAACAGAGCAGACATCGGACATCCCTGTCTCACTGACCTTTCAAGCGGAAAAGGGTCAGTCAAAACCCCATTTACTTTTACACAACTTTCCGCTTTACTGTATAGCAGATGTATCCACTCCAGCATTCTATTCCCAAACCCAAATTTCCTCATTGTTTGCTCCAAGTACTCATGTTCCACTCTATCAAAAGCTTTATTTAAATCTATACATAAAACTATCCCACCCTCTTGATCCTCCCCCATGCTGCCCACAACATCCCTTACTGTACAAATTGTATCCGTTATATCTCTTCCTGGAATACTATAAGCTTGATTTGGCGCAATTATGGTCCCTATGACCTTTTTGATTCTATTCGCTAAAATTTTGGTTAAAATTTTATACTCTGTATTTAATAAACTTAGAGGCCTGTAGTTTTCTAATTTTAGCCGACTGCCCTTATTTTTAAAAAGAATCGTTATCATCCCCATACACATTGATTTTGGTACTTCCTTATTTTCCTCCATCTCCCTATACATTTTTAACAATATTGGTGACAAAATTTTAATAAATACCTTATAAAATTCATGTATTAATCCATCTGCTCCTGGGCTTTTATTTGGCTTTGTCTGCTTAATTGCTTCTTCAACTTCTCCTAGAGTTATGTCTCCTTCACACAACTCTCTATCTTCTTCAGTGAGGCTTATATTAACATTGTTTAAAACTCTATCTACATCCTCTTGTTTTATATTCCCTTTTTTATATAAATTCCTATAGAACATATCTACCCTTTCCACTATTTCTACATAGTCTGTCACTTTCTCCCCAACCTCGTTTTCCAACTCTGTAATGAATTTTTTCCCTTGTTTTCTCTTCTCCAAATTCAAAAAATATTTTGTACATCTTTCCCCTTCTAAAACATATTGTGCCCTGCTTCTTATTTTTGCACCTTCACATTTTTCTTTTTCGCACGCCTCTATTTCTGCTTTTATCTGACAATAATGTTCTTTCGTGTATTTAGGATCATTTTCAATTTTCCCGACTTCTTCCTCTAATAACCTATGCATAGCATCTAATTTGCATTTTTCCATGTGCTTTCTCTGTTTGGAGTACCTAATACTTACTCTTTTAATTTTCTTTTTTAATATACCCCACCATTTACATATATTTTCTCCATATAACGAATTTTCCATTTCGTCTTTAATACACTTCTCTATACTACATCTATACGCCTCTTCCTTTAATAAAGCAGAATTTAGACACCACGTTCCACCACCTTTCCCTTTAGAGTTTCCCCCTATACTCACTGTCATTACAGCATGATCACTTAAACCTGTGAAGTTATAACTCACATTCTTTATATATTGTAAAATATCCCTTTTGACCAGACATAGATCTATTCTACTCTGTTTGAGTTCACCCATCACTATTTGCCTCCTTGAAAATTCCCTCTTATAAGGATTTTCCTCCCTCCAGGCATCTGCCATATCCTTACTCACCATTAACAATTTTAAACATTTTCTAGAAGAATCCTCATTATACCTCATATTTTTTGCTATATCTAGTCTTGTGCATTTCACATTAAAATCTCCCACCACTATACAATTCTCGATACATAAAGATTTCAGCATCATAAAAACCTCTTTTCTTTCAGTTTCCACG
>NC_137097.1:26527994-26530494 GCF_949357685.1 Gobio gobio | reverse complement strand
TGTTTTTTTCCACTCCGTACTGTTCTCTTCTTGTAAATATTTCTTCACTACTTTCACTCTCAATGCTTTTTTCCTCTCCTCTACATCCATTAACCCTAATCCCCCCTTCTCTACCGCCCCTAAAATCGTGTTGTGTGCAATCCTTGCTGGTTTCCCATCCCATAAAAAGTCAAGAAAACATTTTTTCAACCTCTTTTCTGTCCACAACGGCATCTCAGTTACATATAAAACATACCAAAGCTTCGAAACCATTAAAACATTCAATATTAAAACCTTCCCTTTCAAATTAAGTGTCCTCAATTTCCAAAAATTTAACCTCCTCTCTATATCTGTTACCAGTTCCTCCCACATTTCATCTCTTACTTTCTTCTCATTCTTCCCCATTAATACTCCTAAAATCCTCATTTCTTCCACTTCTTTAAAATTAAAACAATCCCTTAAAACCATAGCTTTACCAAATCGCATATACATCGTTTTATCTTCATTAACTTTACTACCAGACCCACTACAATATTCTTTCACCACATTCATAACTTCCCACACACTTTCTTTTCCTTTTACAATTAACGTTGTGTCATCTGCATATTGAAATACCTTCCCTTCAGCCTTCTTTTCCTCAATTTCTATCCCTATTATTCTTTCTTTTTGTTTTATAGCTAACCCTAATGGTTCAGACACCAGTGAGTACAGTAACGCTGAAAGTGGACAGCCTTGTCTTATTGAACGTGTGATTTTAAAACAATCTGTTAAAAAACCATTACATTTTATCTTCGTTAACGCACCCTTATATAAAATCTCAATCCATTTAATAAAATTCTCTCCAAAACCAAAACTCCTTAAAACCTGAAATAAATACCCGTGTTCAACCCTATCAAACGCTTTTTCAAAATCCACACTAATTACATAACCATCTTCATTTTTCTCCTTCATATACCATATTACGTCTCTTATACTCATCGTTATGTCCGCTATATCTCTTCCTTTAACTCCGTACGCTTGATTTGTTTTAATTATACTCGGCATTACCTCCTTCAACCTATTTGCTAAAACTTTTGCTAAAATCTTAAGATCTGTGTTTAACATTGTTATCGGTCTATAGTTCTTCAAGTCTACTTTTTCTCCTTTTCTTTTATATATCAGTTTCATTAATCCCATCCTTGTTCTTTCATTAATTTCTTCTTTTTCAAATATTTCTTTAAAAACCTCATTTAAAATCTTTGTTAAAACTCCTTTAAAACATACATAAAACTCAGTTCCCAAACCATCTATTCCTGGACTTTTCTTTGTATTCAGTTGATTTATCGCTCTTTCAATCTCCTCTTCTCTGATTTCTAAGTCACACTCTATTTTATCTTCCTCACTCACTTTAGCTTTTATCAGATTCAACAGTTTCTTTTTCTCTTCCTCTTCCACACCCTTTGCACTAAACAGATCCTCATAAAAATTCTTTACTTCTTCTAAAATCCTTTCATTCCCTTCCACAATTTCCCCACTTTTCCCTCTTACTTCTTTTATCGTTTCAGCTTTCCCTTTCTTTTTTTCTAGATCGAAAAAGAACTTTGTACATTTTTCTCCCTCCACCACATATTTAGCTTTACTTCTTAGCCTCGCTCCCTCATACTCTTTTTCTTCTATTTCCTTCAGCTTGTCCTCCATTTCCTTTATCTTTTGTATGTCTTTATTTTCTTTATTCAATTCTATTTCCAAGTTTTCTTTTATTTCTCTCTCTTTGTATCTTTTGCATTTCTGTATTAAACTGCAATACTTGATTGAGTATTTCTTGATTAAAAACTTCACGTTCTCCCACCACATTCTCTTATCGTCTTCATACATTCCATTTTCCTTTTCTTTTTCTATCATTTCTTTAACCTTTGAAACATAGTCTTCATTATTTAAAATATGTGTATTTAAAATCCATACTCCCGGCCCTCTTTGTACTTTACTCCAGTCCAACTTAAAAAATAAAAACTTGTGATCGCTAAAACTTGTGTCCTCATACTTAATCTTTTCTATAAAATTCTCCACATTCCTACTACATAAAATAAAATCTATTCTGGTTTGGCATACAAAACTCCCCACTATTTGCCTCCTTGAAAACTCTTTTTTCCTTTCATTCCTTTCTCTCCACACATCTATCATATTATTTTCTTCCATTAATGCTTTTAATTCCTTTCTCCCTGTATCAGTTTTAAAAACCATTCCTTCAGCCATGTCTTGTTTACTAAAAACTGTGTTAAAATCCCCCATCATTACTATTTCCTTATACTTCCGTACAATATTTCTTAAAACAATAAAAAATTCCTTCTTTTCCTTCTCCTCCACTGGTGCATGTACATTTACTAAAATCACATCTCTTTCTTCATATTTTATCTCAACAACCATACATTTCCCTATTTTATCTTTATATACAATTTTACTCATTTTAAACACATCCTCCTTCATTAAAAAAGCCACACCTCTCCCAAACCTCCCATCTCCATTATTATAAAAAATACCTCCA
>NC_137097.1:26520494-26522994 GCF_949357685.1 Gobio gobio | reverse complement strand
GCTATTTTTTCTTTGTTCCACATCTATCAGTCCCATCCCACCATTCCCTACCTCTCCTATTAAAGTATTATAAGCAATTCTTGCAGGTTTTCCGCCCCATAAAAAATCCAAAAAACATTTTTTCAGCCTTTTTTCCACCCACATTGGCATAGAAGTCACATATAAAACATACCATAACTTAGACGCTGCTAAAACATTTAAAATTAAGACCTTCCCTTTCAAACTTAAAGTTCTCAATTTCCAAAAATTTAACCTTCTTTCAATTCCCCCTAATATTCCTTCCCACATTATTCCGTTAACATACTTTTCATCTTTCCCTATTAAAACCCCTAAAATCTTTATTTCTTTTGATTCTTCAAAATTAAAATGCTCAGCTAAAACACTCGCACGTCCCAATCTCATATATACTGTTTTCTCTTCATTTATCTTGCCTCCTGATCCCCTACAAAACCTCTGTACCACTTCCATTGCTTTTTTAACACTCTCTATATCCTTGACTATTATTGTCGTGTCATCTGCATATTGAAATATTTTTTCACTTCCCCCACTTCCTTCAATATCTATCCCTCTTATGCCTTTATTTATTTTTACAGCTAATCCCAATGGTTCAGCTACTAAAGAATATAAAAGCGACGATAATGGACAGCCTTGTCTTATTGACCTAGTTATTTTAAAACATTCCGTTAAAAACCCGTTACATTTTATTCTTGTTATTGCTCCTTTATATAAAATTGTAATCCATTTAATAAACTTTTCTCCAAATCCATACCCTCTTAAAATCTCAAATAAATAATCGTGCTCCACTCTATCAAAGGCCTTTTCAAAATCCAAACTTATAATATATCCCTCTTTGTTTTTGTCCTTCATGTACCTGATTCTATCCATTATACTTATCGTTGTGTCTGCAATATCCTTCCCTTTGACGCCATACACTTGAGTTGTTTTAATTATGGTTGGCATAATCTCTTTCAGTCTGTTGGCTAAAACTTTTGTTAAAATTTTCAAATCTGTATTTAACATCGTAATTGGTCTATAATTTTTTAAATCTACCTTTTCTCCTTTTTTTTTGTATATCAACTTAATCAATCCCATGCCCATTCTCTGATTCATTTCCTCTTTCTTAAAAATGTCTTCATATACTTCCTTTAAAATATTAGTTAGAAAATCCTTAAAAGTTGTGTAAAATTCATTCCCCAAGCCATCAATGCCTGGACTTTTATTTTTATTCAGTTCACTTATTGCTCTTTTTATTTCCTCCTCCCTTATCTCTTGCTCACACTCTTTTTTATCTTCCTCTCCTACTTTTGCCTTTATTTGTTCCAATAATTTTAGTTTATCCTCTTCTTTTACCCCTTCTGCTTTAAATAACTGCTCATAATATGCTCTTATGGCTTTTAATATCTCCTCATTTGTTTCCACTATCTCACCATTTTCCTTCTTTATTCTTTTGATTATTTCCACCCTTCCCCTTCTCCTTTCTAAGTCAAAGAAAAACTTTGTACATTTCTCTCCTTCCACTGTGTACTTAGCTTTGCTTCTTAGTCTTGCCCCGTTATATTTCTTCTCTTCTATTTCCTTCAGCTTTTCCTCCATCTCCTTTATTTTTTGTAAATCTTTCTCATTCTTATTCAATTCTTTTTCTAATAGCTCTCTTACTTCTCTTTCCTTACTCCTTTTACACCTCTGTATTATCTTACAATATTTGATAGAAAATTGCTTTATTAAATACTTTACATTTTCCCACCAAATTCTTTTGTCTTCTTTATACATTCCATTTAGTTTTTCCTTTGTAATAATTTCTTGTACCTTTACAACATAATCTTCGTTCTTTAAAACCTCTGTGTTTAAAACCCATACTCCCGGTCCTCTTTTCACTGCATTCCAATCTATTTGCATAAAAAGAGGTTTATGATCACTTAAACTTGTTTCTTCATACCTCATTTTATCTAAATAACTTTCTATATTCCTTGTACATAAAACAAAATCAATTCTTGTTTTACGCATAAAATTCCCCACCAATTGCCTTCTTGAAAATTCTTTTCTCTTTTCATTCCTTTCCCTCCATACATCAATCAAATTATTTTCTTCCATCAGCACTTTTAACTCTTTTCTTCCTGAATCTGTCTTGAAAACCATTCCTTCTGCCATATCCAATTTACTTAAAACAACATTAAAATCCCCCATAACAACTACTTCTTTATATTTTCTTAAAATTCCCCGTAACTCATTAAAATATTCCCTCTTCTTCATTTCTTCTGTTGGCGCATGCACATTTACCACAAATATTTTCTTCTCTTCATATTCAAGTTCAAACGCTATACATTTACCAATTTTATCCTTATATACAACTTTACATTCTATATCTCTGTTCTCTTTGATTAACACTGCAACTCCTCTTCCAAATTTATCATCCCCATTATTATATAATATCTTTCCATTCCATTTTTTACTTATCTCATTTATATGTACGTCTTTCCAGTTAGTTTCTTGTAACATAATT
>NC_137097.1:25582994-25835494 GCF_949357685.1 Gobio gobio | reverse complement strand
AAAGAACAGTATCAGAGATTTTTTTCTTATTTAAAATTGTACTTTGTATATTATACTATAAAAACATATAATTATAGTTGATTTTAGCTTATAATAGTTGATCGTGACGGTTATCACAGAATCCTGTTAAAAAGACCTAATGCTACACAATGAAATCAATTCACCAAGTTTTATGTTGAAAACCAGCAACAAATAAAATTAACATCAATATGTACTTTTTGTTTACATAAACATTAAAATAATAACATTAAAAATGATGGCCAGATTTTAAAGGAGTGTCTTGCAACATGTTATCTACAATGCACAAGTTCAAATAGAGTTTCGACAAAAAAGGTTTTATAAAAAGATAAAACTCACATATTTCAGCCTCTAAATCATTGTTAGTCAAAAAAGATAAATTACTGACATTTACAATGCACATTATCCTTTATTATTAATAGAATGCGGTCCGATTGCAACCATGCAGCTTTACAGGGGGTATGGTTTATCTAAATGATGTGTAAATGAGCCCTATTGTCACTCCCAGCAGGTGAGAACAATCTTTAGAGGCAAATGTCTCCCTATTAGGCTTTTTTGAGTGCCTACTTTCAAATGGCCAAAACTTCTCCAAATATTACCAGCTTTCCATGCGTTACACATCGCTGGAAAGCTTGGAGACTACACTTTCAGAATCTGTAAATAACTCAAAATGCCCCAGAACCGACTTGTGTCCCTACTTTCCGTGACTGGTCACAAATCGCCACCTTGGAATTATAAGGTTCTATCTGCATTCTGACTGGTTTGGAGATATTGAGCTTTAAAGTTTTTGAATTCCATTTGACTGTGTAGAAAGAATCTTTTTATTTTCTAAATAAAAAGTTTAAAAAAAATAAAAAACTTAAAAAACATCACAATGTAAAGAAGTTGTCACTGAATAAGAATATGTGAATAACTCAATTTTGACAAAAATGTCAGAAAGAACCTTATAATTCCAAGGGGACGAAATGTCTTCATCGCTGGAGCTGCTGCTGCTGCTTGAAAAATCCATGTTCTAGTATGTGAGAAAGTTATGTGTGTTTTGGCAAACATGTAAATATTGTGTCACAACCCCTTGGCTCGAGGAGAAGCAACATGAATGGAGAGGCCATACACAGTCCAATTTGCAAAATAATAAGTATTTAATCAAAAGGACAGACATAACTACATGTAAGAATTAAAATGACAAAGTTACAAGACAACAACATCAAGCCTTGGACTGGAGAGGATGAGAAAGCCAACAGGATAACCAAGCTTCCAGGAACGTAGAGATCACACTCCCAGCTGTTTGTACCAACATCCATCTTGTCACAGGCAGCTCGCTCACTCGTAACATTGTTTTCATGGGTGCTTGCACCTTTTAAATAATCATAACTTGCTCAATTTTCTACCGATTTTCAAACTGTTTGGTTTGTTATAAACATCAGAGATGTAGTTATGACACTGCATTAGGGCTGTCACGATATCAGATTTTTCACACCACGGTTATTGTGGCCAAAAAAAATTCACGATATCGATATATCGCGATATCTAAAGAACCTTGGGGGAGAAAGTTATCAAATGAATTGGTAACACTTTACAATAAGGTTGTATTAGTTGACATTAGTTAATGCATTAGTTAACGAACTAACCATGAACAACAGCTGTTCAGCATTAGTTAATCTTCTTTGTTAATGTTAGTTAATATAGAGCTGTTCATGGTTTGTTCATGTTAGTTCACAGTGCATTTTAGCAAGATTTTAATAATGCATTAGTAAATGTTGAAATTAACATTAACAAAGATGAGTGCAGTTCATTATTAAGTCATGTTAACTAATGTAACTAATGTTAATTAAGGAACTTTATTGTAAAGTGTTACCAATTAATTTTTACTTTGTTTATTTCGTTTTATTTTTTACCCAACAAACATAATTGGATAATGATAAACAGGGTAATACTCTGTTACTGATAAATTGTCTTTGAAGCTCCCTATGAAATAAGAGAGAAAGTGCTGTCAAGTTCAACAGTATGATGATGAATAAATATTAACATAAATGTTATTGGCCATGACTAGATTGCAAATACAAATACAAGAATAGCCATTTTTCATTAATTAAAAGAAACTATGAGACTGCGACCGTCGACTGGCTCAGACTGGTGACTCTGACCGCCGCGTTCCTTCAGCACAGCTGCAAGAGTTAGGCTATGGCCTTTTTACACCTGCTCACTTCATTCCTTTTCTCTGATCATATATCTATGATATTGTGAAGAGATCAGGATTAAATGTCTTCCGAAATTCTTTCGAGGCGGATTTAAATCCGATCACTCAGATGATCCACCGCTCCCACCACGCGCTGCGCGAGTGCTGAGGGGGCACTACAAGAAGATTCAAGAAAAGACGCAAACGGCCGCCAGTGAAACTGAAAGTAGCCAAAGGCTCAGAATCAGATGCTCAAAAACACAATAATCTCCATTAAAACGAATGAGACTAAATGCTCTTACCAGTGCGTAGGTCGCTCGTTCTCCTATTACGGCCTTTGAACTTGAAATGAGCCGATAAATAAAATTCAACTCATATCTGTTGCTTTCGTTGTCGTGAACTGAATTTGCATAGCCTATAGAGTGGAAATTGAAGATTGGATTTATATTAATTTTGCGGAGAGGTATAAGGTAAGACAATGCATGTTTTTATTTTTATAGTTTAGATTGTGTAGCCCGTTTCGTTTGCAGGCGCCGTTGCGTGCGAGCGAGCCTGCCTCAGCTTGTCAAAAATGCGTTTTTACTGTGGTGGTGATAGTAAACATATAAACTTACATTGTGATATGCTGTGTTTTATATATATGGATTTTATTATAGGCAAGACAAGTCAAGTGTTATTTTGAGAGGATAAATTGATCAAACATGCGGTTAACTCACTGTCGGCCGCTGGCCGCTTGGTCATTAGGAAAAAAAACTAAAACTTTAATTAAACTAACGAAAATTGCCCCAAACATTTTTTCTAAATTAACTTAATAAAGAAACGAAACGAAATATAACAAATTTGACATTACAAACAAAGCTGAACTATTTTTATGGCTGCAACAGTGTGTAATAGAGAGGGAGGAAAAAACACGGCTACAGTCAGACTCGGGACACCGGAGTATTTACGCGTCATGTTATCATACCAGTCCTGTTCATTTTCAATATTGTGGTTATCGCCAATACCGGTATATTGCCACACCCTAAATTAACACGATGTCGATATTTCGTGCTTTGAATATCACGGTTATCGTCAATACCGGTATATTGCGACACCCCTACACTGCATACTTATGAAAAATTATTCATAATTTGTTCAAGCATCCATAATTATAGCCTCATTAATAACGTTTGTAAGAGACCAAACCATTTGTAAATCCGTCAAGATTTCAGTGAGATAAGAGTATTTGTGTTCATGCAGATCATTTGCCTTACATCAGGTACCACAGAGCCCTGCCTGTGACAAGATGGCCGCTGGTGATGACGTTAGAGACTCCACTCCACCGTAAGACATCTAGCCTTTATTATAGATATTTATGGTCACAACTGTCGTTCCTCTTCTTCTTCCGTGTGACAAGCGAGTGCAGCGAGCACAGCGCCACCTTGTGTACCGGGCAATTTCTGTTTTTCAATAAGCGCCAGCTATTGTCAGGCAGTGAATTTGCACATTCACTCAGCACATCGCCAGTGAAAATCGCTTGGGTGTGAACACTCAAGACATGACGCAAAACGCTGGCAATAAGTTTGCGTGATATTCGTCCCGGTGTGTACAGGCCTTAAGGCTTTTATCTGGTGTGAATTTTCATGTGCCCGTTACGGCTTCCTTTACAATTGAAACTTTGTCCACATTGTTGGCAGGTGTAAGGCTTCTCCCCAGAGTGAGTTCTCATGTGGACTGTAAGGTTTCCATGTTGACTGAGACCCTTTCCACACTGTTGGCACGTGTAAGGCTTTTCTCTAGTGAGTTCTTATGTGCCTATCAAGACTTACTTTATGAGTGAAAGTTTTTCCACACTGCTGGCAGGTGTAAGGGGTCTCCCCTGTGTGTAATCTCATGTGGACTTTAAGGCTTCCTTTACAATTGAAACTTTGTCCACATTGTTGGCAGGTGAAAGGCTTCTCCCCAGAGTGAGTTCTCATGTGGACTGTAAGGTTTCCATGTTGACTGAAACTCTTTCCACACTGAGGGCATGTGTAAGGCTTCTCTCCAGTGTGAACTCTCATGTGCCTATCAAGACTTACTTTATGAGTGAAACTTTTTCCACACTGCTGGCAGGTGTAAGGGGTCTCCCCTGTGTGAACTCTCATGTGGCCTTTAAGGACTCCATGTTGATTGAAACTCTTTCCACACTGAGGACAGGTGTAAGGCTTCTCTCCAGTGTGAATTCTCATGTGGATTTTAAGGCTTCCTTTACAAGTAAAACTTGTTCCACACTGTTGACAGGTGTAAGGCTTCTCTCCAGTGTGAATTCTCATGTGGTAATTAAGATGTACTTTTCTGTTGAAACTCTGTCCAGACTGTTGGCAGGTTAAGAGTCTCCCTCCAGTGTGAACCCTCATGTGGACTGTAAGGTTTCCATGTTGACTGAAACTCTTTCCACACTGAGGGCATGTGTAAGGCTTCTCTCCAGTGTGAACTCTCATGTGCCTATCAAGACTTACTTTATGAGTGAAACTTTTTCCACACTGCTGGCAGGTGTAAGTGGTCTCCCCTGTGTGAACTCTCATGTGGACTTTAAGGCTTCCTTTACAAGTGAAACTTGTTCCACACTGAGGGCATGTGTAAGTCTTCTCCCTACTGTGAATTCTCATGTGGTAATTAAGTTGTACTTTTCTGTTGAAACTTTTTCCACACTGCTGGCAGGTGTAAGGGGTCTCCCTTGTGTGTACTCGCATGTGGACTGTAAGGTTTCCATGTTGACTGAAACTCTTTCCACACTGTTGGCACATGTAAGGCTTTTCTCCAGTGTGAGTTCTTATGTGCCTATCAAGACTTACTTTATGAGTGAAACTTTTTCCACACTGCTGGCAGGTGTAAGGGGTCTCCCCTGTGTGAACTCTCATGTGGTAATTAAGTTGTACTTTTCTGTTGAAACTTTTTCCACACTGCTGGCAGGTGTAAGTGGTCTCCCTTGTGTGTAATCTCATGTGGACTTTAAGGCTTCCTTTACAAGTGAAACTTGTTCCACACTGAGGGCATGTATAAGTCTTCTCCCTACTGTGAATCCTCATGTGGTAATTAAGTTGTACTTTTCTGTTGAAACTTTTTCCACACTGCTGGCAGGTATAAGTGGTCTCCCTTGTGTGTACTCTCATGTGGACTTTAAGTATTCCATGTTGACTGAAACTCTTTCCACACTGAGGGCATGTGTAAGGCTTCTCTCCAGTGTGAACTCTCATGTGATAATTAAGATGTACTTTTCTGTTGAAACTTATTCCACACTGTTGGCAGTTGAAGAGACTCCCTCCAGTGTGAACTCTCATGTGGACTGTAAGGTTTCCATGTTGACTGAAACTCTTTCCACACTGTTGGCACGTGTAAGGCTTTTCTCCGGTGTGAATTCTTATGTGCCTATCAAGACTTATTTTATAAGTGAATTTTTTTCCACACTGCTGGCAGGTGTAAGGGGTCTCCCTTGTGTGAACTCTCATGTGGCCTTTAAGGACTCCATGTTGATTGAAACTCTTTCCACACTGAGGACAGGTGTAAGGCTTCTCTCCAGTGTGAATTCTCATGTGCCTGGTAATGCTTCCTTTGTGATTGAAACTTTGTCCACACTGTTGGCAGGTGTAAGGCTTCCCTACAGAATTTGCTTCAATGATTTTTATGTTTTTTTGAACTTTTTTTCGTGTGGAAGTCTTTTCAGTCTGTGAACAACTTAAAGATTTTTCTGCAGCTATACAATCATGTAGATTCTCATATTGTTCTTTCTCCTCATTTTCATTGAATACTTCGGTCTCTTCTTTCATTGCCGTTAGGTCTAAGGTGAAAAACAAATAAATAAAAGTTAACCCCAGTTTAGTGGCACAATACAACAGACATCAAAACATTTAGATATGGAATGCATCAAAACCAACATGTATGCTAGATCCTATACCAGAGTTGTCCAAACCTGCTCTACAGGGCCTGTGTCCTACTTGCCCAAATACACCCGCTGGAAGTTCTCAACTCTAGCTCTTGACACCCCATTTCCTGTATTGTTTAGCTCCAACCCTAATCTAATGCACCCGTGCGTGCTAATCAAGTACTGTGTTCGAAATCACCCCCTATACTCTGTCATTCACTATTCCCTACATTACTCCACTAATATAGTCCACTTGAACGAGTGAATGAAAATGAGTGCCTTCGGACACTGAGTATGTCGGAAGGGCTGCCGCAATAGGCATACATTTTGCTAGCTGATTAATAATTATTTGAAATGTAGCAAACTAGCAGCTCCAGTAGTAAAGAAAAGATTTTTCTTGAACGCTCATGGAAACTTGCATGTATACACTTTAACTAAAACATTTAAAAGGAATTTACACCTGTTTGACGCTGGACCAGCTAATTGATTGTTGATCGTTTCAGCTGCGGGCGCCATCTTTTGGTGAGATGCTGGAATTCAGTGTGCGACTCTAACGGTGCATTATAGGTATTCTCAGGCCGTAGACTGTACATCAGCTGTACAGCTGTTATTGCGGTGCATTGTGGGATTGAACAAGTGCACTCAATGTCTACTATGGTTTTAGACACCACTACAAATGGCTGTCCCTTTAAATAGTGCCCTACTTAAGGGTATAGGGGGCAATTTCTGATACAGTCAATGTCTTTTGTATAATTTGAAAGCTAAAGGCATTTTATCAAGGTTGCAGCTAAACTCAGCAGAAAAGGGTACCAGGTAAGCCATGCACACGGACCCAGCCATCCACGTGATGTAGAAGAAAACGTGATTAATCAGACCAGGCCACTCTCTTACATTGCTCCGTGGTCCAGTTTTGGTGCTCATTTGCCCACTGTTGGCACTTTCGGCAGTGGACCTATCCAAACAGATCACTGAGCAAGTCCTTCTGTGTATGTCATTATAACATCTATGAGGCATCTGTTTAGATAGAGTAAGTACGCATCATTGATCATTATTCGCATTGAAAATATTTTCCAGGACATCTAAAAGTTCTGCAATTTAGAACACAATTTAAAGCAGAATTATCATGCGACAAGCAATCCTTGCTGTAGTTAAAACTTTAAAACACATCATGCAACAGGAAAACTCAAAAGCAGTGCATTCATCGCAACTATTTCTCTTTAAGTTCATACACTGAACAAAATTATAAACGCAACACTTTTGTTTTTGCCCCCATTTCCTGAAGCTGAAGATCTGAGACTTTTAATATGTACACAAAAGGCCTATTTCTCTCAAATATTGTTCTGTATTAGTGAGCACTTCCTCTTTGCCGAGATAATCCATCCACCTCACAGGATGCCAAAGATCAAGATGCTGATTAGTAGGGGTGTGATGAGATCTCGTGCCATGAGCTGTCGCGAGACTAAACTGTGACGAGATTTCTCGTCCAGGAGAAAGCGGTCTCGTGTCATATTGTAATGACGAGTGTGAGGGTGAAGTTAGGATAGAATATGCCAACACTACATTTACATTACGGCAATTTAATTCAGGTGGATAACAGTCACTTTAATTCCATCAGCATCAGGTTCAGCATCAGCCGTACACACGTGTCGAGAAGACGAGCGGTCGCATTGAGCGTGTGTTACGAGTGTGTGTTACATGTTAATGGAGTCCGTGGCGGAGGATTTGTTGCGCAGCAGAAGCATCAGACTTATATTTGAAAATGCGCGTTCACCACCAGTACTATTCCCAGAGTACATATGATCGCGAAATTCAAAGTGAAAGCAAACGCAAGCGCGCATTCAAACGCGATTTCAATACATTACTGCTGTTTGAAAGCGGCTCCCTGAGGCAAGCGACTATCTCTCAATATAAAAGCGATCTCGTTGTAACCATCTCTTAGCTCTATCATGCTTGAAGAAAAATGTGGTCTCTATTTGCACTTTGAATATTGAGTACTTTGATAATGGTATTATGGTTATTGTTTGCTCTTAATATCTATGATCAGTTTGTGGGAAGGAGTTCAGTTAGGAGGTCAAAAGAAGCTCATGTGTTCTAAGGTCAGAAGAGACAATCATACTGGAGAGAAGCCAGTCTGTTGAGTTTTTGGCAAAACCTTTACAGTGCTTAAGTATCGTTGACTTTTACTGCATATGATAATTCATACTCAGAAAGTAGAACTGACATTCATTACAAGATGAGTTAAAACATTTCAAATGCACCTGCAAACAATTTTTCTAGCCATGCATTTCATCATTGAGGATTTATTAAAAATACTATGTAAAAATCGCGCCTTGTCTCGTTCTTGAGAACCCAATCTCGTATCTCCTCTCGTGAGAGAAGCGTCTCGCCACACCCCTACTGATTAGACAGCATCATTATTGCACATGGGCAGGGCCGGATTAACACAAGGGCTAGGTGGGGCTGAAGCCCCAGGGCCCGAGCACGGAGGGGGCCTGTGATTGGCCGAGGAAATGATTGCCAGTCAATTGGGAGCACCTAAACTTTTCCTGGTGAGCCGCTAGTCAAACCCCACCACACCCCCACATATTAAGCTCTGTTATTTAGGCTACTGGAGTGCTGTGAGTGGGAACATCAAAAGCTAGGTGAAGAAACGGCGCTACCTGATTAAACTGCACACGCATCCAGCAGTTGCAGCTGGATCAACTCACACACAGCGCTGACGAACTCGTTCGGCGCTCTATTGAAGTGATAATGAGCGCCAGGCAGTCGCTTTATCCATTTGAATTTGATACAAGCGCAACATCATGTGTACAGTAAAGGCTCTGGGGCAAAACTAGCTGAACCAGACTGAATAGCTAAGTGTTGAGGTAAACTATAGGCTGCCTACACGATGGCCGTAGCCAGCTATGTGGTCTCCAGGTATTTTTCAGAGGTGTAATTACATAATAAATTTTGTGAAATAATTGACTAATAGAGTATTAACACTACTGTAAGGATATCTTCTCATCTGAGCTGCCCTGCCTGCGGTCTGTCACCGACTCACCGCTTGTCAATGTAAAAATATTTGAGATGACCAATCAAATTAAAGTAGGCGGGCTTTATGTACATAGAAGTTTCTGCGCGAGTCGCGAGATGTAAGTAACTAAACATTTCATATTTGACAGCTGTTTTGCGATAGAAATGTTAATCAATGAAAAGACTATCAACCAGAGCTCAGCTTTAGGAGGGGAAAAGACAGGGCAAGAGAAGGAGATAGAGAAAAAGAAAGAGTGAAAGAGTGATGGAAATGATGAGTGATAGAAATGATAGAGTGATGAAATGAGGAGAGAGCAGGTATGACAGATAATCTACTGCCCACTAACATGGTTTTGAAAGCTATTTTTTTTAGCCTTCAAACATCTTAAAATGCACATATGTAGATCAGAGAAATCAAAATTATCTTAACCCACTCACATTTAGGACCTCACAGGTTAAAACTCGTTAAGGCAGTTGCAGGCTCAAAAGTTGTTACTGTTTCTGGAAACCTGTTTGCTGTGACCTCATATCTGGAGTTAATGCATTTATGCTGGTAATGTGTTGCACCCTGGAATTTTTATATATAGGCCTACTTAATATTAAAATTGAATATTCAAACTGTATATACTCATTGTATCACTTTGCTTTGAAGATTTTGTTTTTAAAAAAAGACAAATTTAAAAAAATATATATATATATTTCTGTGGTAGAAAATGTTGTGGCACCAAGATCAGCTAC
Organism: Gobio gobio; assembly: GCF_949357685.1. Lineage (NCBI taxonomy): Eukaryota > Metazoa > Chordata > Actinopteri > Cypriniformes > Gobionidae > Gobio > Gobio gobio. Next base: position 25,825,664 of record NC_137097.1, on the reverse strand, counting down.
TATGGGGGCCCTTGGGTTTATTATAGCCCCAGGGCCCTAGATGTTCTAAATCCGGACCTGCACATGGGGGGTCCATAGAGTTGATCAGGTTGTTGATTGTGGCCTGTGGACTGATGGTAGACTCCTCTTCAATGGCTGTGCGAAGTTTCTGGATATTGGCAGGCAGGGTCGGCCCGTGGCATAGGCGGAATAGGCAAATGCTAGGGGCGCCACTCATCTATAGGGGTGTAAAAATGAAATGGGGAATTTTTCCACCCTCGTTTTATTACTAATTGCATTTTATTAATGTTAATTCGAAATATTACCAAATAAAGCAACAACAACAACAAAAAAACTTAACCAAGTCCCCCGACTCTTCCCGGTCTGCTGCATCAATCTCCCCCACCAAGTGAGTAGGCTACTGGAAGTACGTCAGAAATATAACGTGCCATCAGTTTAACATTGGGAATTTGTTGTCACGTCGCCTCTGCCGCATCAAACGTAGACAGGATTACTTTATTTTTAGGGTGCTTGGCCACTCACGCCAGGTGTAGACACAGTGAAAGTTGCCTGATTATTTATGACGGAGGGCCGAATTGTAGTGTCAAAAAAGACAGAAGCCCTCTGATGCAGGGAAGATAAGGGATAAAGACGGAGGTAAAGTGACTTAGACTACTGAATGAGCAGTTTACTAGCTATCTAATTGCATAGTAGTAAAATACTAATGTTTGCTAATTAATTCCAGTAATTTTTCCCTTAAACTTTATGCAAGCAGCTGTTCTGGGTTCTCCAGAGGCCATATACAGTGTGATTTTGATTTAAAAATCATATCCGTTTTTTTAAACGCATGTAATATCACTTTTTAAATAGCCTAATGTTTTTACTCTGCAGTTGTGCAGTTTTAAGGGGACATATGGCAATTTTTAAATATATTTGCCGAAATTAGTAATGGTTAATGGGTTTGTTTAAAATGGCAACATTTTATGTAAAATTCACATTAAATATCTACATTTCTCAGTTTAATTCATGGTAAAAACATGAATGTGCATAGTTTAGTGGAAGATTGCTGCCATCTACTGGAAAACAAACACTTTTGCTAGTTCAATAGTTTCTGCATGAATGCTAGATGCAGTTACTCTTGCTCTTTGTGTTTTGGCTGTATTGTGGTGTGCGTGCTATTTTTGTATAGTTTAACTATCATCAGCCTTTTAAAAAATAAAAATAAATAATATTATGAACATAATGATGGGGTAGAATGGGAATGGACATCATATAAAACAACATATAAATCAAAAGAAAAAAAAATGAACAAACGTGGTCTTAGGTTGTGAGGCCGGTTCGATATACTGCCAAATTATCTGAAACACCTTTGGAAGCGGCAGAGAAATTAACATTCAATTCACGCCAACAAGAAAAAAAGTTCTGCTCAGATGATGTGTCGAGAAAAAGCTGTGAGAACTCAAATCAGGGCTGCAAGAACAAAATTTTGTAATTTTGTTCTCGCAGCCCTGATTTGAGAGTTCTCACAGCTTGTTCTCGACACATCATCGGAGCAGAACTTTTCTTGTTGGCGTCTGAGAACTATTGTGTGATTGGTCAGAATTTTGAAGTGAGCGGGGTTAATGCGAAAAAATGGAAATGTTTGGCACCTGCTTTTCTTGTGAAGTATGGAATGTCCTGGCCAGAACGAACTTAGTTCTTGTTCTTGCCACCTAGGAAAACAATACATTTCCTTGTTCTTGCGGAGTATGTACCAAGCTTTAGCGTGGCCAGCCTAAGGCACACCTGTGCAGTAATCATGCTGTCTAATCAGTATCATGATATGCCACACCTGTGAGGTGGATGGATTATCTCGGCAAAGGAAAAGTGCTCACTAACACAGATTTGTGACTAATATTTGAGAGAAATAGGCCTTTTGTGTACGTAGAAAAAGTCTTAGATCTTTAAGTTCAGCTCATGAAAAATGGGGGCAAAAACAAAAAGTGTTGCGTTTATAATTTTGTTAAGTAAATAAAATGTTGCAACTGAATTTTCAGGGCTGAACTACATTAATGATTTGATCTAAATGTGTAGATCAGATGTAAACAGTTTAAATTCAGTTTACTTCGTTACTTAGCTCACTCCACCAAGTCAGGGTTTTTCCTACATTGAAAATTGTTTGGCGGACGCCAAAACAAATTTTTGTCCCGCCAAAGCTTTATTTGATGAGTTATTGTGATTTATGAGTGATGTAGAATAGATGCTGCGCTTGTAACTGAGTGACAGAGAGAACGATCAGAGCTCATCCCTCGCTCGCACGCTCTCTGTCTTCAAAATAAGCATTCTTAGCTTTCTAATATTTCACATATTACGTTAATCAAAATCAAAAGGTCGGAAGACCGAATCCATGTTGCACGTGGCGCTATCAGACGATGTTTTCCTTTAATTACCGCTGGGTGTGAAATGCGCTCAAAAAACATTGACTGATTCTCTGACCAGCTGACATAAAGCATACTTTCAATAAACGGGAAACAAATCCTATCCGGTTATGAAGTGTTTTCTGTGTGTTGACAAATCTTTCGTGATGTTCAAACAGAGGGGATTCGCACACAAAGCGTCTGCTAATGTCCGATTCGCCACCTAATGACTCATTTGAACCGAATCATTTTAACGACTGGTTAGAACAACTGATCTGTCCAACACTGAACTAACGAATCAGTTAATAATTTACTCAGAACACCTGAAATGAGAACACAAGTGTGCTTACCCAATTTAGCAAGAGTGGGTGTAAGAGTTAGTTTTAATTATCCACAGTCTTTCAGTTTATGTTCACAATGTGTAGTAAAATAAATAGCCTATAAATCACTTAGTTTAGACTGGAGTGAGGTGAACCCAGAACAAAGTTGTTGTTAGCTAGCTGATCATTTTATGAAATTGTATATGGCAGAAAATTAGGCTATTTGTTCATTTTTTTATTACTACTTTTTAATATTGATATGATTATATACCAAAACAATTATCAGTAAATAGTGCAAAAATGAGGAACAAAAACAAACATCAAGGTATCCCACATGAAAAAATACTATAGTATATTATAGTATTTACTACACTTTGGGGGGTTTGAAGGGTCAGGTCACATACCTGTGCCTCTTCTTTTATACACCTATCCTTCTCAATGATTCTTTTTATTATTTCCATAACCTGAATAATCAAGGATAATCTAATTATGTATCTCTTTCTCTGCTTTCATATATTTAGTCTTTAAAGAATAAAGATGATCACGTATGTGTACTTTTCTCTCGAAGGAGAGAAATTGCTGTTTCTTTTGATAAAGGTCAGGATTCACTGACACTGACTAGAGTGCGATACCCTAGTGCTTTTGTATGTGAACATTTTCTGCACACGACACCAGACCTGAAGACGCCTTTCTGCAACCTCCGAGGTCAACAATGATCTAATTCTAGTGATGGGGCGACAACTAGTCTACCTAGTTTAGTGATATGCTCTGCTATCTATCCCTGGGTGAAAATTTACTGTGACTCTGCATTTTCTCTGCCAATCAGAATCATTCCACATGGCAGTAATGACGTGGTTAGACCTTGAAAACAGTATAACTGTTCAGAAATTGTATGTACGATAAGCTAACTCCTGACTCTTGCTCTTCATTTTTCACTACTGGTTCGGGGTCCTAAACTGTTACCCTAAGGCTGCGTTCACACTGCAGGCTGAAACGACCCAATTCCGATTTTTTTTGCCCTTATGCGACCTGTATCTGATCTTTTCATGACAGTCTGGACGACACAGAGCCGATCTTTTCAAATGCGACCCAGGCCACTTGGGTATGTGATCCAAATCCGATACATATCCGATCTTTTGAAATGCGTCTTCAGTCTGAACTGCCAGGTCACATGTATCCGACCCGCACGTCGTTGATACGCGACAAACGTCATCATTGTACGTTGAAGTAGGCGGGAATGAGAAGATAAACAACTATGGCGGACGATGCTGAGACCAGTCAGTGGAAGGGAAGCGAGATTTCGAGTTAATTAATATTTGGGGGGACAGCTCTATTCAGGCCAAACTCGAGGGCTCTTATCGGAACCGGGCGGTTTTTGAAAACATTTCCAGCGAAATGGCCGAGCGTGGTTACAGACGATCCTGGCTCCAATGCTGACACCCATATTTGGCTACTTCCGTAAACAACAAGTGACGTCGTTGACCGTTGAGTACTCTTCTGCGCATGCGGGTCACTTCACGTTCACACAGGAGATCACAAAAGGTCGCATTTAATTGGAAATGTGAACGGCCTTGCAAAAAAAAATATCTCATTTTTTCAAAAAATCAGAATTGAGCATTAAGCCCTGCAGTGTGAACGCAGCCTAACAGTTTAATGTGCGTTTACATCAAAGACTTGGAGGCTGAAATTTCAATGACAAATTATAGTGACAACAATATATACCAAAATACATTACAAATCTATAATATATACTAGTGTTCAAAAGTTTGGGGTCAGTAAGATTTTTTTTAAAACATTTTTTAAAAGTCTTTTCTGCTCACCAACACTGCATATTTAGGTCAAAAGTGCAGTAATATTGTGAAATATTACTACAATTAAAAATAGATGTTTTCTATTTGAATATATTTAAAAGTTTTTCCTATGATGGCAAAGCTCCCCTACTGCAGTCTTCAGTGTCACAAGATCCAGGTCAGGAATCATTCTAATATGCTGATTTGCTGCTCAAGACATATTTCTGATTATTATTAGTTGATTATGACTACGTTTACATGGACAGCAGTAATCTAATTATTGACCTTATTCTGAATAAGGGCAGGTGTTTAAGGTGTTTACATGAGTTGCTTTTAGAATATTCTGTTCATGTTTCCATTTTACATGTTATAGAACATAGATCGATTAATGGCACGTCATTACGTCCCCATGCCACGCTACGCTGTCTGGCGTCCAATCATAGCGCGACTTTCGTGGGTGGTCTGTTAAAATCAATGGGCTCAGGCAACCCGCTGTAACTTTAACTGCGGGTGTCGCTGTTGGACAGTGGTACTTTATAAAAACGAGTGAGATAATATATATATATATATATATATATATATATATATATATATATATACGTTGTTTTATTTTTATAATATTATATATTGTCTTTCAGTTTTTTTTGAAGAGACACTGCCCATTTTGCCTCCTTCTTAACAGCCTACATTTCGAATAATAGCTTTGATTAATGATGAAAATTAAGGTTTCAAAATCGTGATTGTTTGGATTGTTTTTTTCTGCCGTCGAGCCACAGGCGTTCACTGAATAGCCATATGGATTGCGAGCCTAGAGGTTCCCGACCGCTGTTGTAAGCAGACGATTATGAATCTGTGATTACAGATAAAAACGTATTGTATTTTACTTTTACAATGAGCAGAATTATTACAACACAAATAAATATAGAGGAGGCAGTGTCAGAATGAGCAGTGTCAGAATGAGCAGTCAAGCAAGACACGCACCAACCATAGCAACACGTCATGGCAACGACATTTCAGACTGACAGATACGTAAAACATAAACGGGACATTTGAGCGCTTTGTTACGGTTTTGTACGCGCTGTTATATTAATTATAATTCAAATTCTGTTTTATTTGTCACAATATTATTGATGATTGTTGAGAGGACCACTTTTGATACATTTTCTAAAAGGGCAGGCTTGAGCCCCCAAAGCCCTCTCCTGCACTTGCCTTGTGTGTGTGTGTGTGTGTGTGTGTGTGTGTGTCCTATCACAAAATGCGGCCGAAAACTCCTACACAGCGTTAATAGTTAGATTAAGGTGTGTACATGTCTACAATGCACTTCGATAATGCGACTAAAATAGACATACTCCACATGTCTTAATTCGATTTTTGTTATGGCTTTAACCGGATTAAGGTAATTAAGTTGGACTCTTTTGAAGCGTCGACAATACATTTTGGTCCAAAAATAACAAAAACTAAGACTTTATGAAGCATTGTCTTCTCTTTCGTTATCTAGGAATCCGCGTTCACGAGGCTCCAGTGACGCTGCAGACGTGTGAGCTTCGTTTGTAGTCTGAGGGAGACGCACGCTGTACTGAGTCTCCCTCAGACTACAAACGAAGCTCTGTCGCACCAGATAACACGCCACAGCGTCTTACGTCTGCAGCGTCACTGGAGCCTCGTGAACGCGGATACTCGAGCCGCACGCGAAAACCAGGCAGTGTACAAGCTCGAACCTGTTAACATGAGAGCCGAAATAAAAACAGGCATGCCACGCAGCCAGTGTGTAGTGTTTCTACCAGCTGAATCTCTGACGGATCCTTGACCGTCATGCCAACGACCGAACCACAGACAGTATAGTGTTATTGTATGCGTTTCATGTTTTCCTTTATTCTTAAATTTTGTGTTATGGGTTTATTTCGTGTTGATTCACAGATAGTGTGAGACTGTGAGGATGTATGACGTTATGAGTATGTATTTGAGTGAACTTGAATGTACATACGGCATGAATAAAATATTTACATTAATTTACCAGCACATAATTCCACATTTTTTGAAAAGTGTGAGACTGTATGCATTTGTGTTAATGTACATACTGTGTATTCAATGTTTGTTAAGCATCAAGTGTGGATGTTTATTAATTTAATATGATCCTTTACATGAGGATTACCATGTTAAACACATCATATCGCTGCGATGATAATCCTCCTGTCTAAAGTGAATGCAACACCTACACACACCAACGCGTGTTTCGAAGCAGATGCAGAAGTGAAGTCCCGTCTCTTCACCTGCACAAAACGCCACCATGCAGGTTTACAGGTTCTCAACTTTTTTTTATAGGAAACCTTTGGACTCGATGTCCTGAAAGGCTGGACACAATAATTGACCATGACAATGATACATTGGAATAGAAAATCTACCAAAAATACACGGATTCCAACTGAATACCAACCTATTCTGCACTGAGCCAACGCAGAGCTGGGCAAGCGACTCCCTCTCGTGACGCAATATGACGCAATGTTGAAAAAAAGGCAGTTTTTACAAACGGCCAACGAAACAGCCTCTTTATCTACTAAATTTGTGCTCTTATGTCTTTTTAAAACATTTTAAATCCTGGATTACCTTTTCATAAGGTATTTTCATACCAAGGTTAAATATTAATTTAGAAAACAATTACACCTGCAATATGCCCTTTAACGCTTGTCCGGGACAAGTGGATTTTTTGAAGGGGCAAGTGAAAAAGATTTTTACTTCCCCAACGGACAAGTATCCTGAGTAAAACATCAAAAACAAAAAATAACTAGGGAATCACTAAAGTGCAATAATGATTCTGCATTCATTATTCATATAACTGCATTTAGTTAGTGTAAGTGGAGATCGATAGTGGATAATATAAAACGAACTGACAAGGTTGTGCTGTTGAGGCTCACACAGCCTCTTGAGGAGAAAATCGAAAACAAATGAGCGCCTCTCACACAAAGAAACTCAGTTAACATACACGGTTAAAAATATTGGAGTTTTTATATTTATAACATGATACAGTTAAGCAACATCACACTAACAAGAGTGTTGTTTTCCTGAATACCATCACGACTGAAAATGACACTGATTTCATACGCCAATTCCATAAACAATTAATTAACATTAAGTCACTAGATTTCAGATGCAATATTGACTGTTTTTATTCCATTTCAGCAGCGATAATCGTTCCAAACAAATATCACAGCAGAACCATAACATCTCACAGCAACAGTGTGTTACTGAATGATTCAGTGTTTGAATGAATCAGTTGAATCAAAGATTCAATTACCTATTCATAAACTACCACCTAATTCTTGAATGAATCAGCCGCTTGAACGAATCAACTCAATGACTCACTCATTAAGACGGTCACCTGCTGCCACCTACTGGAGGTTTAGTTTCATCTATCTAACATTTCTTATTTGTATATTCAAACATATTTAAAATAATCTCATAACGTTATTTAATGCAGTTGTAATTTTTCAGTATAAATTATTTAATTTGATTGGTAACAGCCTATAGTGTCTTATTCTAATTTAATTTATAGATCCAATTTAAAAATATAAAATGAAAGCTGAAGCCTATATTTAATAAGATTATGGGGGGAAAAAAGCACTTTATAAAAAGGTAAAAATATCACAAGTATGCATATTTAAATATGTCAAAGCTGATTGAACACTGGTGAGAACGTTGCTTCAGAATAGATTATATTTACAAAAAAAAAAAATCCGGACAAGCAAATTTTTTACTCGGACAAGTGAATGACAGCATGTGAACCGGCTTAATGTCGAGCCCTGTATTAAATTCTGTAGAGCTGGATATATTATTATGGATCAAATGACTGAGTATAAGAATTTAACTAACCTGTTTGTTCCTCAGTTTCTTCATAATTCACTATGAATGTTTCTTCAATCTTCAGGTCTTCACTCTCCACTTTAATAAACGCCATCTTTATAACAGTGTGTCACGTGGACCTCAGTCTCTTCAGCAGGAGTTTTTCTGTGTTTGTCCTGTTTAAGATGAGAAGAATTAACAGAAAGAAAAATAAATCCACATTAAATCTCTGAGTGTCTCTCAATCAGCTCTAGTTCAGTAGTTCAGTCACTTGAAAGAGAGTCAGTTAATGGACTTAAATCATCTGATTAGACTAAAAACACTCAAATCTAACAACAAATTAATAAAAGAACCCAAACTATATAGGCCTAGACATATCATTGCATTTATGATCTACATTTGATATTTAATAAATTACAGATTACATTTAAATGATTACACTTTCATGAAAACATTATTAAAGTTGTCATTACACATGTTAGTGTTTGCTGTTCACGTTCATTTACAGTTTGAGCAGCACGAGTCGTGAATCAAATCACTGAATCATTTAGCAAAGTATTTATTCAATTGACTCGAAGTGTCGAAAAGCTCAGATTCTCCATCATTACTCGCCAGTGTTTATGATGAACTGATTCACGATAGAGGGAGAGAAATGAGACGCAGCTTTTCTGTTACTGGTGTGAATGTGATTTACTCACACAAAATATCCTTCATTAAAGTTAGATAAAGCATTACAATGTTACATTCTAACGTGAATAAACTATTTTCACGTTGCTTGTAAAAACTGTGAATCATTGCACGTTATATCGGTTTAAATGCTTAAAACACAAACCTTTCTTCTGCAGAATCACAACAGATATAGGAGCGCAGCGCAGATTTATGACGTCATTCTTCTTCTTCTTCTTTCTATGGGCGGTTGGCAAACAACTTTTAAGTGTGCATTCATTACCGCCACCTTCTGAAATGGAGTTTGGATTAGAATCAAGCGGAAGGGGGAGGATGCCGTGATATTTGGGGGCGGGGCGCTGTGTCGTGACGACATCTCTTTTTTTATCGCCCGATAAGAGTCTCACGTTAACGCAGCACGTTTGTGACGGTCACGGAATGACCGCATCTCTAATCTGGACTAAATATGTATAAATTAACTCTCTCTCACACGTGCACGCACACACACACACACACAGAGACTGTTCATTGACATAAGAGTTTATTATGGTTACCTTTCGGAAGGAGCTAATGAAATACCTGTGGTTATTGTGCAGTATTGTTTGTCCCATGATTTTAGTATTCCTGTTCAATGCATGTTAAATGAGATCTGTGATAACATAAGAGAAGATGTATTTGTTTTCAATGCTATGTCAACATGTTTCTCCTAGACTCTATATTTATGGGGAAATGTGTAAAGTGGTGTTTGTGAGCTGGCCGCCAGTATAAATGTGTGCTTGTGTTTAATGGAGTTAGTCTGTGTTGGTTGCTGCAGTGGAGAGAGTGGCTTGAGGGCTGCAGGTATTTTCTATTTTTTTCTTTTCTTTGTATTCTTTGAGGAACTTAATTTTTGGAAAAGATTGTATTTTGCATTATTTGTTTTGGATTCTAATTTGGATGTTTATTGAATACTTATTTTTCTAGTTCATTTCTTATTTTCTGGTAATGGTATATTTTTGGGGGTTGGGTTATTCCTACTTTTCATGTTTAAATAAATATTCATTTATACTTTAAACCTCTTGTAGTCACTCTGCCTCTGTTTAATTTGGACACACCATTCCTTTTTGGTTACAACGTTAACGCCGATAACGGCCCACCATTTAGGCTAAAATAAACCACACAATAAAGCTAAATTCAAAGGCCAATTAAAAAAACAGGAACAATAAAAAGTGCACAAATCTGTATTTTGTTAGGGCTGTATTTGTGGCAATTGAGAAATCACACTGTGAAATGGGCAGTGTAATATGACTCGGTGTGTATTATAGAGGCAAGATATAGGCTAACCACACTCACTTTAGCATTTCATGATATCATTATATTTAGACTCTATTAAAGGGTTAGTTCACCCAAAAATGAAAATTCTGTCATTAATTACTCACCCTCATGTCGTTCGACACCTGTAAGACCTCCGTTCATATTCGGAACACAAATGAAGATATTTTTGTTGAAAGCTGATGGCTGAGAAAGGCTTCAGATAGGCCTCCATTGGCATTCAGTACATTTACACTCCCAAGACGGATAAAAGGCACTCAAAACATCGTTACAAAGTCCATCTCACCACAGTGACTCTACAATAATCTTACGATGCGACGACAATAGTTTTTGTGGGCAAAAAAAATCAAAATAACACCTTTTTCCAACTTGTTACTGCCTTCCGTGTGTGCCTCCACGACGCATGCGCGAGAATATGACGTAGCGCCAGCGTTCGGACAGATGACCCAGAAGTGATTTGTTTACAAGCAGAGGAAGACGCGCGTATCTCAGCTGTTGAATGCTCAAAATGGGGTTAGAGTGTGCATTTCATGGATTCCCAAACCCCGGCGCTACGTCATATTCTCGCGCATGCGTCGTGGAGGCACACGCGGAAGGCAATAACAAGCTGGATAAAGGTGTTATTTAGATTTTTTTGCGCACAAAAACTATTGTCGTCGCATCGTAAGATTATTGTCAGATCAAATGTCCAAAAAGGCGCTCTCTTTATAAATAAACCACAGATTTGAGCTTTAAACAAGTACATTCTCACCTGAAAAAGTCTTAAAACTACATTTTGTGAAACATTAACAGTATTTTTAAATTACGCCGGGGTTTCTCCTCCGCTATTGACGTTCGCTGGTTGGTGCGAGATGCATTCTGGGATACCGGTCTGTCTGAAGTCTCTTCTCGATGCAACCTCGATAAAAGTGGCGGATCAAGGACACATCTGGGGATTTTAACTCTGCTTGGCTGGCTAGATGTGGACCTGATGTGAACTTTGAATTGGAACAGTACTTGGGCAGCGACTGATGATGTTTCACAAGGCCAAGAGAACACAAGTACAGACAAGAACGCATATTAAGAAACGGCCCCAGTTTGTGGAAAAGATCCGAACTTTCCATCACTAATAGTGACAGTAAGGGACGAGGCTGCATCTGCTGGGACATAATGGCATCCGCAGCTGACAGGTGTAACAGGAATCATGGGAGTGTCGTCTTCACCTCCACAGCCGATGGAAAGGAATCAGACGAACTCAGACAGAAATCATGTACATGGATGAGCGAATGTATTAAAGTTTTAATTAATTTATACAAATAATAAAAGAGATGACAGTTGCATGTATTGGTGAAACCATATTTAAATACATGTTGTCCAATGATGTGCTGAAAATATTAGGAAACTACTAAAGACTGAGAGACTTTGTTTAAAAGATCAAACTGTTTGGGTGAAGAAACCATTTATACCAGATATACATTCATTTGAAAGGCAAACAGTGACAAATGTGGTTCATATATGTGTCAGTATTGAAATGCATATATTCAAAATGTGGACTTATAAAGATAATTTGAATTTAAACATATTTATTTATGACTTTTTATGGACTTAAACCAAATTTAAGGACCCACAGAGACCCTGTTGTTTGCTTGTGAAGTTAAGTTATATATATATATATGAAGGCAGTAATAAATTTTGTTGTGTACTGTGGACTGATTTAGGGTATTTTAACATATGTGCTACAGTGATATACTATTTTAGATTATTATAATTTGTTATTGTTGCTATTGGGCAGTTTTTACTGTAATTGTACACTATTTTTAACAGTGTGTGTGTCATGAGGGTGAGAGTAAATGATGAGATGATGTTCATCTGTTGGTGCACTATCCCTTTAATGCTGATCTACGGCAGATCGAAGAAACAGCAGAACTAATGGATGCCTCTGGGACAGTGGATGAACCGGAGAAACACTGGAGTGGATCCATCTCAGGGAAAGGCTAGTGTTGAAGAAACATCAGAACTAATGGATGCCTCTGGGACATCGGATGAACCGGAGAAACACTGGAGTGGATCCATCTCAGGGAAAGGCTAGTGTTGAAGAAACATCAGAACTAATGGATGCCTCTGGGACAGTGGATGAACCGGAGAAACACTGGAGTGGATCCATCTCAGGGAAAGGCTCAGTGACTGAACCGTCTGGATGGGACAATGAACACAAATACTGTGCCTGTAGATGTGAGTCTACATAGAAAAATAAGTAATAAGAAGTAGGCCTACTGTGAATGGATTTATTGCTTTAATTTTTATTTTTTAACTCTCAATATGAACTGTATTGTTAACTTACCATTTTGTTATTAAATGTATTTCACCATTACATTCACCTCTGAATTTTGTATTCTTTTCTTGTTTTTTTGTTAATATATTTTTTCTTGTAAATTTCTTTGCACACGTTTTTATTGTCTATGCATGATATTAGACAGTGAACGGGACTTTTATTTTGGTTGTATGTATGACGTCATAAGTCTGTGTCGCGCTCCTGCATCTGTTGTGACTCTGAAGGTAGGTTTGTGTTTTCAGCGTTTAAAACAGTTTAAAGAGACGCATAATGAACGATGTATTATTAAATGTAACACTGCATTGCTTTATCTATTGAAGTTGCGTCAGTAAAGTAACAGAATAAACCCATGAGTAACAGAAGGAGCGTCTCATTTCGCTCTTTATGGTGAATCAGTTCAAACATGAGTTCAGTCTCTGGCGAGTGACGAGAGAACCGGAGCTCTCGGTACGAAACGTCGGTGATAAACGCGCGCGAAAATCGTCCCGGTGTGAACAGGCCTTTAGGGTTGTATTTTTTTGGGTTTCCTCAGTGGGTATTGTGTAACAAATAAAACCAAAGCAGAGTCATTTAAAATTGTTCGCAGAATATATCCTAGGAAACACACATTAGATATGAGACGTCTCGATGCTAATTGATGCACTTTCATTTGAAACTTTTTTTAAATTTAATTTATTGTGCTGTTTTTAATTTATACTTACAAAATGTGAAAATGTGTCAAGACCTTGCTGTTAAATTCTGTAATTTTAAAAGTTAAATAAAAAAAACTCTGACTCTCTTACCAGTGACTGAACTAGATCTGATTGAGACACACTAAGAGATTTACTTTGGATTTATTTTTCTTTCTGATAATTATTAATTAATTATTCATATCTTAAACAGGACAAACACACAGAAAAACTCCAGGTGAAGCGACAGATCCATGTGAAACAATATTATAAAGATGGTGTTTATTAAAGAGGAGACTGAAGACGTGAAGATTGAAGATACATTCAGTTTAAAACATGAAGAAACTGAGGAACAAACAGAGAAAGAGGAGAGTGAAGACGTGAGGATTGAAGAAACATTTAGAGTGAAACATGAAGAAACTGAGGAACAAACAGAGAATGAGGAGAGAGAAGACGTGAGGATTGAAGAAACATTCAGAGTGAAACATGAAGAAATGGAACAACAAACAGGTTGGTTTCATTCTCAAAGCTGAACTCAGTCATTTGATCCCCAAATTGTTCCCACAAAGTTGGGAGAATGAAATTGTCCAAAATGTCTTGGTATGCTGAAGCATTAAGAGTTCCTAACTAAGGTGCCAAGCCCAACCCCTGAAAAACAACCCCACCCCATAATCCCCCCTCCACCAAACTTGACACTTGGCACAATGCAGTCAGGCAAGTACCGTTCTCCTGGCAACCACCAAACCCAGAGAACACGTCTCCACTGCTCTAGAGTCCAGTGGCGGCGCGCTTTACCCCACTGCATCCCACGCTTTGTATTGCACTTGGTGATGTAAGGCTTGGATGAGCTGCTCAGCCATAGAAACCCATTCCATGAAGCTCTACACACTGTTCTTGAGCTCATCTGAAGGCCACCCGAAGTTTGTAGGTCTGTATGCGCATGCGCATTCGTTCCTCTCTAAAGCCTAAACTTAACGTCAGAATCTGCACAATCTGTGATTGTTGTAAAAATGCAGTCTCTACTGTTGCTAAATTGCAGGACGTGTTTAGAATGGAGCCATTAAAAGCACAATAATCCGAACAAGAGACTCTTATGTGTGCCCGCTGCTAAACGGAACAACGTGCACAGTATACTTTGGGCTTCATGTGGCTCTAAATCATCAAATACACAACAAATAGCCTTTGTCAAAATGACCGGCTTGGAGAGTAGTCATTTAAACACAGTTTATATCTTAAATGGGCATAAATATTTTGGAGAAATGGGAGAATTATATTAGATCTGCAGTCAGTCTTAAAGGGCCAGTTAACAAATATATATATGTGTGTGTGTGTGTGTGTGTGTGTGTGTGTGTGTGTATATGTATGTATGTATGTATATACATATACATACATTGGCGACATTTGACTCTCAATTTAGAGGGGGGAGGGGCAAGAGTTTTTATTGTGTTTTTTGTAGGCCAACTTGCATCAGAAAAGTATTGGCAGGAATTAAGCAAACTAGTTTAATTTTGCTTGTTACTTGGTTATTTACCTTCTTACTTTAAATTATTAATAATTTAGTAATTACATTTTTTTTGTTTGTTTCTCATGTATGTTTTCAGTAGGCGCAAGCAAGAAAATTTCTTTCTTCTAACTTAAAGAGGTTGCCAACGTTTACTAGACTGGGGACTAGCTTTTTTTCTCTGAACAGTGACAATCGTATTTCAAAACTTGCTTCTCCAGTTGACATTGCGTTGAAAAGTGACAATTTTCTTCTGGAAATCCATAGTGACAACAAATAAATGTCAGGTCCTCTTCGGTGTCCGTAGGCCTATTAGAGCTGAGAATGTGGTTAAGTGCAATTACAGTGTTAATGTCATTTTCCTGAAATCTCTCACAGATCTCATTAATAGTGTTGTTCAGTACAACGAAAATGCAAATCCTTGTAAAAGTCCTGAGCTGAGGCTGAATTCGGTCCAGGCACGTTGCTTGGGTTCCTCCATGGACGTTGCGGGTCGCGGTAGAACTTTGTTCTTATCGCACAACTCGACTGAACTCCCAAAGTTTCTGAAAGTGGTGATCAGTTCTCATTGCTAAAAGAGCAGAGATTGTGGAAGACGCTAGGCTTTTTACACTGGCATAATGTAAGGTGGATGCCTGTAGCACTTTGGACAGTATATTGCACTGCATGAGAACTCGTCGCATCAAAATGCAAGAGAACAATAAGTGAAAATCGGTCACTGATGTCTGCAGGCTACTTGCCTGTCCCCTGAAACGCAGAAATTTCACAGTGTCAGTGACAGAGCATGTGAGCGGAGCGTAGCGGTAATATTTCCTCCAGAGCGTTGAGCGCCTTTCGGAAGATTCCGCTCAACTCGCTCAGTCCGCTCAGCGCTGCTCTCTCAACCCGCTCAACCCAGAATGCCCTTTGGCGATTTGCTTGATCTAGAATCTGTGAAATAGCTAAGCAATAGTGGAGCAATAGGTTATGGATTTCAAATATTGTTTTAATGAAGTTGCAAACCTTATACATAAATGCACAAAGTTAAGAACGAGCAGGGAGCAGAAATTGAAAGGGAGTGTGGAGAGATTGTGAGAGTTAGCTAAGATATTGGAATCTAAAGCGACATTGCCAGAAAGCACGAGGATGTGCTACGCAAACATGGCAGTGCAGCAAAAGGTGAGCTATATATCATTCGATAATAAATGAATAGATAAATAGGTAAGGCACGGTAGGTCTATCGTGTATACGGAGCCCTGCTCTTATTACATGCAGACAAAAATATACCATGGCCATTGGCCACAAATTAATATTTAGTTCCCATGAATTAAGAATTTTTCTCATTTCTAAATCGTAGCCACGAATTAAATTCGTTCCCACAACTTCTTGATTCGTTCTCCCTGGTTAAGTAAATCGTGGCCATGTTGAACTAATTCGTTCTCCAATTTTATTAAAACTATAGGGAACGGATTATTACAATGTGGTCACAATCTAATTAAAATGAGGAAACAAATTATTAAAACATGCTGACGTGTGGTAATGAATTGTTAATTTGTTATGCAGTCATGGAAAGCTAATTTTTTTTTTTTTTTTTTTTTGCACTGCGCAAAAGTTCAGTTAAGAATTTTGGCCTAATAGTTAATTTTAAAACTTTGATCTAGGCCTATAGCCTGTATATTTTTATTTATATAATTAGGCCCATTAATTCGTTTAATTTTACAGCATTTTTTTGTACAATTGATATAAGCCAATTTAAATTTAAATTAATCCTGCGCGCTGCGCAAAAATCAGTTACAAGAATGTTGGCCTAATAGTTAATTTACTTTTAAAACGTTTGTGGATTTTGTATATTTTTGTTTATATAGCCTACATTTTATTTATATTATTATGCCCATTTATTCATTTAATTTTACAGCAGTTTGTGTGTACAATGGATGGATATAAGCCAATTAAAATTTTAATCATGAAAATCACAAAAATGTCCACATTGAAACCCATTAAAACTGGAATTTTTTAACCCAATATTTGCAAATAGGCATTCATTCTATTGGCATAGGCATTCTATTGGCATAATAGGCTTCAAATTTTACATTTTTACTAGATTGTGCCATATTTTCAAATTTGGCATATACATTTAAATACTTGCTTTATTTGTATTTTCTACTTATGCATATTATAGTCAATTATAGAGTCAATTGGCAAAAATAATGCAGCTATAATTGTGTGGGTATATTGGTAAGGATGTCAGAGGGTAGTTTGCATGTGTTTACTGAAAATTGAATGTGTGTAATTAGTTTGAAAGAAATTATATTGTACTGGCAATCAAAAATCCCACTCCATGTATGTGTCACACCCACGGCAGGGTCATAGGGCCATGTGAAAACTATGAAAAAGGTCAAAGAAGGTTAATGAGCTTTGAGGTTTTTCTTTTTCACCCAAACACGCATCTTAACCCTTGATTGCACTTTTTCAATTGTTATTGTTTTTGTACGGAGATAAAAGGTGCGCTTGAATTCAGGGCTCCGAACTGGTTCAAGGAACGAAAACGAAAACCGGAAACGAACAAAATTTTAAGAGGAACAAAAACGAAAACGAAATCAAAATCAATTTGAATCGTTCTGAACAGAAACGTTAATTTGAAATGACCATTAACCGGTTAATAACGTTATTTTATCGTTCTCTTTAATATTTTTATATGGCAGTGACCAATCATGAATTGAGTAGTACAGCATGTGACGTTGACGGATCAAGCGTGAGTGAAATGCCCGCGCACCACCAGTCATCTATGAAACTACCGTCAGTGCAGAGCGCGCATTTTCATGCCTCAAGTACATTTCTTTCCCCACTGAGGTCTACAATGAAAGCGCAGGTATTGGAGGACATTCCTTTCGAACGTTTAAATAAGCAGTACGGTCTTTAAAGGTCCCATGGCATGGCATTTTTCTATTATTTTATAATGTTTCCTGAGGTGTACTTATATTGTTAGTATGACTTTTACATCATAAAATGTCATAATTTAGAAATAAAAGGCATGTTTTCAATACTGCTGTTTGCCCTGTGGCTGAATGCCCTGCTTCAAGAGGCGTGTCTGCTGTGAGACTTCAGTAAAAACGCCCACTGTTGTGATTGGCTGACATCTTTGCATTTTAAATGAGCGGAGGGGGCGTGGTTTAACTTGGTCTACGAGGCACGAGCAGGCACGAGCTGCTGCCAGAGAGACGGATGGACCTGAGTTCACTTCACATCAGTTCTCAGCATGTCTGAACTGTTGTAGTTAATAGCATATACTACAGGTTATTCGTTTATTTCTAGTCGGAGGGACTGTCACTCATGTCAGAAAGTTAGTAACTTTAGTAAATTATGGATCAGCGCTGACTGGAGACGCGAACCGTTTAGAACGATTCAGTCTGATTTGGTGAACTGATTCGGTTCACTAAAAAGAACTGGTTCAAAAGAAAGATCGTTCGCGAACCGGACATCACTAACGTCCTAGAGACGGAGATCAGCGATTGCTAACAAAGTTATTTATAGTAACTACTGAGTTATGAGAGCGCTGTCAGTCAGCGCGAGTTTATTGTGTTTATATCTGAGAGTTCTGAATAAACACGAGTCCCAGTCACACCTAGTCCGTCTTCATCATTATTCTACCAACTTTGTAACACATGCAAAGTACCATTACAGCTGTCGAGATGAACGAGTTAAAAGTAAGTGTTGATAATAGCATTATTTTTAAAATAAAATAAAAGCGTCAGTGACGCGCGTTGAGTACACAGCGCAAACAAAGACACAACAGCAGTAATCAAATGTAATCCAGTTTATTGTGGGGCTAGGCTGGCTAGCCGGATACGCTCACGCTTACCCCCCTTCTGCTTAATCTCGCGCCGCGTTTGATGCCTCCGCTGTGGGCCCGATGCAGTACTGGGGGTCGGGGATGTTGGAGGCCAACGGCCAGTGCAGCCCGAGCTTCGGCGTGTGTGAGGCCGATGTTGAGCAGAAACTCATGACTGTATGCACATTTTAGAACCGATAGACGCGACGAGGACGGACAAAAACACTGACTCCCAAGATAGAAAACACGAAAACACCGTTCTGTCTGGAGAGAGAGAAGCCGCAGTGTGTGCACGAATAATAAATAATTAGCTACACATCAGAAATTACTGATCACAGATCAGAAGGAACTGAAAAAAGACTTCTGTTTTCATTTGCACATCCAAACACTGAGAAACTGCCAGCATTCACTCGTTCACAAACAATGATCTCGCGAGCGTTTGCATGGGCGTGCCAGATTCTCTGGGTGGAGGAAAGGGAGGTAACCGTTCTTGCTTGGACGTCAAACCAGGAGACTTCAGGATTGGCTCGTCTGGCCTGTCATTTTCTCAAAGGCAGAGAGAGACAGCCAGAACTCGGGTTTACACCGATCAACATTTCTATCCACTTGGGGACAATATTCAGGCTAGGGGAACTCATATTAATGTTGAAATACCTCATAAAATGAAAATTTCATGCCATGGGACCTTTAAGCTCAAATAGACTGATTTAGGCTAGTTATGGATTGCGTTTAAGCCTATCCAAGTAGGCTATAGCATCTATCAAACATTTTTCCTATAGTCTTTCAGGTTGCCAATACAGGACAGGTTAATGTTTTCTATAGACGGTTGATGCTTCGTATTAAATGGTATGTTATATTGCATTAAATGATCAAGCTTTATGAGCTGACTGAATTTGATTATGTGATGCAAGGACGTGTTTAAAGTATAGGCTAAATTAAAATAACGTTATTAACCGGTATTTTTTCAAATCAAACCGTTTTCGGAACAGTAATGTTTATTGAGGAACGCAAAAACGGAAACGCTAAAATATCGATTCTGCTCGGAGTGAACCGATTGATATTTTTTTCCGTTTTTAAGCCCTGCTTGAATTTGAAGTAGAAGTTCAGAAGCCCCTAAGCACATTGTTTTAGTTTTCACCACAACACAATGCTGATTGTTTAGTCTGGTAGGTTTTATACAAAGTTTGAGTTCACACAGGTTTTCTCACTTACAAACCTATAAATATGTGGTGCTTGGGGGGTTGATCATTTGCTGTGAGTGACACAGAAAATAAGAAGCCAGTGATCATCATAGATTACAACCGCTGCAAAGGAGGTGTCGACAACCTGGACAAGGTATGACAAGGCCATTATCATCAGTTCCACAAACATTTATTCTTACTGCATAATGTTTTGATTATTCATTGAGAGGAAAATTTTATTTATTTATTTTTTCTTTTGCAGGTTGTTGGCACCTACAGCTGTAGGAGAAGAACAAGCTTTCCTATAGCTCAAACAGTAGAGCATGGTGCTAGCAACGCCAAGGTCATGGGTTCGATTCCCAGGGAAAGCAAGAATTGACAAAATGTAAAATGTGTACCTTGAATGCAATGTAAGTCGCTTTGGATAAAAGCGTCTGCCAAATGCATAAATGTAAGTGTAATGTCGGTGGCCAGTGGTTCTCTTCTACAACCTGTTGATGTCTCAACCTTCAACTCGTTTGTACTGTGGACGGCAGTGGACCCCTCCTGGAACCAGGGCAAAACATTCAGACGGCGACTGTTTTTCGAGGAACTGGGGAAGATGTTGGTAATGCCACAAATATCACGAAGACAGCAGGAAAACCCAAATACCCGCAAGAGAAATTTCTGCAAGTTCTGCACTGACAAAAACAAAAAAGTTGCTTCCATCTGCAAGAAGTGTGGCAAGCACATCTGCAAAGTCCATACACTGACATACTGCACCTCCTGCTGTGAGTGAATTCCCTCTCACTCAGTCATCTCTTCATCATCTCTATTCATATTCCTGTTTTAATACCTGTGGTTTCTGTTCTCTGTGTTCTTGGGTTTTGAACAATAAATCTTGATTTTGTTCAAAGTGATCTTGTATTTGTTTTATTTCTGGAGCAAAGATGGCTACTATTCTATTATTATATTTATTATTTATTATATTTTTATTGAAAAGAACAGCGGCATTATGTAAAGAAATAATAATTTTAATGATTTTAAAGCATACAAATTTTGAAAATGAATGAATGTTTGGTAATTATGAATAGAAGAGATGCTGATAAAAAAAAAGTCAGTGAAAGTGGAAATTAGGCATTAATATATTTTTTTATATATATTAAAATGCCTCAAAATTAATGTTGTTGTTATTCACTGACATACCCAAGAATCTACTAATTAAAGAAAAAAAAATTGTTTAGCATTTAGTATATGGAAAATTATTGTAATAATAATTATTTTTATAGAAAACAACAGTGGCGTTATGTAAAGTAACCAATTTGTAAAGCTTTAAAATTCTGAAAATGAATGAATGTTTGGTAATTATGAATAGAAGAGGTGCTGATAAAAAGAGTCAGTAAAAGTGGAAACAAATATTAATAAATCATATTTCTGTGACAGTTTTTGGAAATGGACATTTTTGTCCATTATGGACCTAAGTGTTAGTTTTTAAAAAAATCTGACACTACATAAAAAATATAAATGCCTCAAAATTAATGTTGTTGTTCTTCATTGACCCACCCAAGAATCTAATAAGCAAAGAAAAAAAATTCTGCTTAGCTTTTAGTTTATGAAAATAAACTACTATTTTTAATTTTTTCATTAAAAAACACCTATGGCATTATGTAAACAAACCAGCATTTAAAGGGTTAAAGTTCTTAAAATTAATGAATGTTTGGTATCTATGGATAGAACAGATGCTGGTTAAAAAATTGACATCAGTGAAAGTGGAAAAAAATGTTAATAAATCATATTTCTATGACAGTTTTTGGGCACGGACATTTTTGTCCATTTTGCGTCTATGCGTAACTTTTTTTTTTGAATGCACAAGGGTTAAGCACTGTAAACCAAATCAAAAACAGTTTTTTTTTGTGTTTATGTAATCCGTTTGAAAGCAGAGAGATGTTAGTCGTTCCTGAGCGGCTCATTATACACTAATGCGACCATGCCCACGAAGCGTGCGCTCTATTGAGATTGAAATACTGAGGCTCCGGAGGCGACGCCCACTCATCACACATCAACTCAAACAAACACATCAAGTACTGTATTCCTACATCGTTTTGAGACGCGTTTAATAATCCTGGAATAATTCTCCATGAAAAGCTGTTCATTTCTGAAAGCAACTGATTCCACCGCTGTGTGTAAGTTTACTCTGTAAGCATCTGTGAATATTAAACGCAAAAACCTGTGCGAGGATGCACTGAAGCTTTCTTTGTTTAAATTAGCTCAAAATAACTGTCAGTTGTAAGTAATTACCTTGACAAACTATACATCATTTAAAAGATCTAAGACTCAAGCTTTCCATTTTTTACCTCTGTTTTATTCTCAAAGTTTGACCGTTTTAGAATTATAAAAAACGCGTCGGTACCTTCTAAAGATTGTAATATGAGCGTCAGCTGATCTCATTCATAAAAAACTCCTCTATTCTCCTCATGAAGACTCACGACAAAACAACATCCCTCAGGGCTTTTAGTTCAAAAGTGTGCAGATGAGGAGAAATATTGATAGATTCTCATATGTCTATGTCATATTTCTTACTTATAATAGGCCTTTATTGACTACATTCCAAATCAAATATATATTTCCTTTGCTCTGTTGCTCTCTGTCACATATGCCTACCGTAAGCTCATTCATTATGCAGCTCATTATGGGAACTATTATGTCCTTTTGTAATCTCAGGTGTTATCTCATCATTATTCATTAGCTATCACGCCTCCTTGCATATTGGCTTTGTGAAGAGAAACTGTCTTACAAATTGTAAATTAATACTTTGTTTTATGTGAATGAGTAGGCTCAATGATTCTCACATCAGTTTAAAGATAAAACTCTATGCAGGATACACACAATATACACACAGGAGTCAAAAGTCTTGTGAACACATATCTATTGTGTGTTTTGAGGCCTTAATTTTAAAACAATTTTTTTTGTTTTTTCAAAAAACGTGCATAAACATTTTTCTCTCAAAAATACAAGCATGTACATACTTGTTGCTCACATATTATGGCAGCCCAGTTTGTGCTGAATACAGTGTAATTACACTTGTGCCATTAATGTGTTTATAAGCAACTGAAAAAAACGAGCTCAGACTCCAGAGGGTTTTACCTGACCCGGACATTATATTGATCAATTAATTCTGGTGCTTGCTTTGAAAAAAAAAAAAACTTTAACCATGACTTCTGGCAAGTTTTGTCGATAGAAATGGACATTTTGAACATTAAAATCCAAATTAAACTTTTCATTAATTTAAAAGGTGACTAGCTTACATAGCCTATTTTACTTCACTAACCTCCAGGGACGTGAAGAAAGTTTGGATACTATTTTATGTTTTTGCAAAAAGTCTCTTATGCTTATCAAGCCTGCATTTATTTATTAAAAATACAGAAAAATGTGATAATATTGTGAAATATTGTTACATGATGTTCTTTTAACTTTTTATTAATACATTTTTTAAGAGCATCACATTATCATAAAAGAGCTGCAAGTAATTTTCTCTTTGCCTTGTGTTGTTTGATTCACATTAATGGCTCAATCGTCAGCAGCAGGTTTATTAGATGCTGCCCCTTTAAGACCGAATGCAGATCTAATAATAATATAAATTTCCCATTGATTTCTCCTAACTATTTACGCCTATTTAAGATATGTGAATACTCTTCAAGCCGGTCATTTTGAGATATAGGCTATTTGTTGTTTATTTGATGGTTTAGTCGCGCAGACGAAGCATAATGGCCAACAAAGCGGTCCGTTTCGCAGCGTGCGCACACACACACACACACACCCGCACCTGCCTTGAACTATTGCGCGGATTATTGTGCTTTTAATTTGATCAAACACGTCCTGCAATTTAGCCAAAGTGGAGAGTGCATTTGACAACAATCACCGATTGTGCTGAATCTAACGTTAAATGCATGTTTGGGGAGAAATGACAGCGCGCGCTATGAAGGGAAGGAAGTTGCACTAGACGGAACGCGGGTATAGTTTATAATAGTTTTACCTCATATCTTCTTTTTATAATCCTTGGGGAAAGTAAAAATAAAGCGAATATAAAACTAATATTAAAGTGTAAGCAGACTAAATTTTGTTTAGTTCTCTGGCCATTCTCTCTCTCTCTCTCTCCCTCTCTCTCGATCGCCTGAAACGTAGTCTAACTTTATGGCCTACATGTCCTGACTCCTGAATAATGAGAGGCTAAGGGAGGATTTCATGCACTTAGTCAAGACTTTCAGAAAACAATTGCAAGATGACGTTGGCTAGGGATGGGCGATATCTTATCGTTTGCGATATACCGGTAAAAATTCTCCCCACGATAAGAATTTGTCTTCCCGCGATAATAACGATAAAGCACCGTGCCGCCGCTGGCCGTCTCTTGATGCCCTAAGCGTTATTACTTTATGATGGCCGCGGTGGCTGCGTTCATCACTTTGTATAGCTGAACGGGGATTGGAGAGAGAATTTTCTTGTGGTGCCCCCCGCAGCACTCGGTGTCCTACGCGCAGCGCGTGATGGGACGGCACTGAATCCGCATCTCACGTGCAGAGCGAAAACAACTATGGTGGAAGCTGCGGAAGAGTTTATAGCTAAACGAGGGACTACCTGAGGGTAATCTGAACCATACAGATGGACTGAGCGCTTAAGAGATTCGCGCTGTCTCAATCGATCGGTAAAGCATACTATTTCAGTTCAACTCAATGAATACGCAGTGTATTTGACGCACAGTAAACACTAGTGTGAGGCGCGCGACTGAGAGCGCTCAGTGTTTCACACACACTCAAAGAAAGAGCGAGAGAGTCTTATACCACACAGAATTGATGTGCTACATGTAAACAATATCCTTTGTTGTATTTTCTTGTAAAATAATGGCGTTTATTTGGAATTATTCAGCCTTTCATGAACAGGAAGAAACGAATGCACAAACGGGAATCTCATTGGCTGGCGTGCACCTATTACTGTGTTTTGTTTTCAGCAAATCAGTTTGAATGAGCGCTGACAACATGATTAATATTCATGAACCCAGAAGCTCATTATTCCTTAGTCCAGTTTATTTTTATTAGTAGAAGAATTTGTGGTATTATTAACTCAAATTACTGAAGTTCAATCATTAAATACCACTGTTTTTTTACCACTGTTTGCACCATGAGTGTATACAGAATCGGTTTACATTTAAAACTTATCATTGATTTTTAATTATTATTGTTTGTATTGTGATGTTTTTCAGCAGTTCTTTTCGGTTTTGCACCGGTATCATAAAAAACCCAAACAATACCCAACCCTAATAGCGAATAGCGAGTTGATTTCTTTAGTGAATAAAAGCTGTGCACATTGAATGTCTGCCTGAAGTAAATGCTACATGATATTGTTCACAAGCACCTTTTTTAACGTTTTTCCTCCGTTGAAACACTGATTGAGCAATTACACCACATATGATGTTTCAGTGAGTTGTAATCCACATGGATGGCAGGACCCAAGGTTCCCCAGCAGAACATTGCCCAAAGCATCACTGCCTCCGCCGGCTTGCCATCTTCCTATAGTGCATCCAGTGCCATGTGTTCCCCAGGTAAGCCATGCACACGGCCATCCACGTGATGTAAAAGAACATGTGATTCATCAGACCAGGCCACCTTCTTCTCTTGCTCCGTGGTCCAGTTCTAATGCTCATGTGCCACTGTTGGTGCTTTCAGCGGTGGACAGGGGTCAGCATGGGCACCCTGACTGGTCTGCGGCAACTGGGCCCAGGAGACTCTGGTGTATCTTCAGCTGATTCTTTATTGAGAAGATGCTGTGTGGCGCTGCAGTCATCAAAGTCTTGCTCCTATCAGGGCAAATTTATTTTTCAGTCTTCATTCAGGGGTAAAAAGAAGGTGCTCTTCAGGTATTTCAAAGGACAATGTTATGGATAGGATATCAATGTCCTCCCATAAACTTCTGGGCCATCCGCACTCGGTCCCCTTTTTCCCTCTGGTGCAATGCCCGTGTGAATAGGATCTAGTTGTGTGTTGGTTTTGATGCTTTACATGTCTAAATGTTTTGTTGTCTGTTGCTTTGTGCCATTAAACTGGTGTTAATTTGCGTTTGTCTCTTTTTGCCTTAGACCTGATGGGGCTGAAAGAGGAGCATGAAATACTGAATGAAATGGAAGAGAAACATCAATTTAGGAATCATGATTTCATAACAGGAGAAAACACTTTTAGTTACTCACAGCCTGAAAAGACACGAAAAAGGAGTGAAAAGAAGGGAACTATAAGTAATTTCACCTGCCAACAGTGTGGAAAGAGTTTCACTGTAAAAAGCAGCCTTACGAGGCACATGAGAATTCACACTGGAGAGAAGCCGTTCACCTGCCAACAGTGTGGAAAGAGTTATACTAAAAAAGTAAGCCTTACCAGACACATGAGACTTCACTCTGGGGAGAAACTCTACACAGGCCCTCAGTGTGGAAAGAGTTTCACTCTACAACAACAGTTTGAAGACCACGTGAGAATTCACACTGGAGAGAAGCCTCACATATGCCAACAGTGTGGAAAGAGTTTTACTAAAAAAGTAAGCCTTACCAGACACATGAGAGTTCACTCTGGGGAGAAACTCTACACAGGCCCTCAGTGTGGAAAGAGTTTCACTCTAAAACAACAGTTTGAAGACCACGTGAGAGTTCGCACTGGAGAGAAGCCGTTCACCTGCCAACAGTGTGGAAAGAGTTTCAACCAAAAAGGAATCCTTAACAAGCACATGAGAGTTCACACTGGAGAGAAGCCTCACACATGCCAACAGTGTGGAAAGAGCTTCACGGTAAAAAGCAGCCTTACGAGACACATGAGAGTTCATACTGGAGAGAAGCCGTTCACCTGCCAACAGTGTGGAAAGAGTTATACTAAAAAAGTAAGCCTTACCAGACACATGATACTTCACTCTGGGGAGCAACTCTACACATGCCTTCAGTGTGGAAAGAGTTTCACTCTAAAACAACAGTTTGAAAACCACATGGGAATTCACACTGGAAAGAAGCCGTTCACATGCCAACAGTGTGGAAAGAGTTTCGCTGTAAAAACCGACCTTACGAGACACATGAGAGTTCACACTGGAGAGAAGCCTTACACCTGCCAACACTGTGGAAAGGGTTATACTAATAAAGTAAGCCTTACCAGACACATGAGACTTCACTCTGGGGAGCAACTCTACACATGCCTTCAGTGTGGAAAGATTTTCACTCTAAAACAACAGTTTGAAGACCACATGGGAATTCACACTAGAGAGAAGCCGTTCACCTGCCAACAGTGTGGAAAAAGTTTCAACCGTAAAGGAATCCTTAAACGGCACATGAGAGTTCACACTGGAGAGAAGCCGTTCACATGTGGGGACTGTGGGAGACGTTTTGGGTATAAAATAGCCCTTAAGTGCCACATGATGAGATTTCATGTATGAGAGAACTGGTTTTATATGTCATCAGTATGGATTGAATTTCACAGACAGGAAACGCCTCATGTTTGAGAGACTGTATAATGTGCTGTTTATTGTTATGGTATTAAATCAAAATGAAATAAAAGGGGAGTATCACACAGTTTATGTCAATCTCAAGTACCTATAGAGTAGTATTGCATCCTTTATATCTCCGAGAAGTCTTTAGTTTGATCATATTAAAAAAAGCATTGTCCTAAATACACGATGGCTATCAATCAGATTCAGCCATACATGTATATATTCAGACATACATGTATGATCCAGAATCAGGTCCAGAGGAGCAGCAGCAGCAACGACGACTGGCAGGACGTCTCTATGTGCTATGTGCTGTAACTATATATTAGCTTAGTGGCTTGTGTGTCTTACTCATTTCTACTTTAATTATGTTGTGGTAATTTTTTTTCTTTGCCCGTTTTAAAAGTTGTACATGTGGGAAGTGCACATTGCATTCTCCATTGACAAATTAAATATACGTAATCATGTTTTTCAATTGCCAATAACACACAGAGATGTGAAGCAGTTTTACTCACCACCTGCGGCTACAACGCATGATGCGTCTTCCTGGGAGAAGTGCCCCGTACAAGGAAATTCCGCCCTTGTTGATGTCATTTAGGCCCATACTCGGAAAAAAACTTTCTGAAACTGGAAGTAGTATTTTGGCACAGAAATACTCCATCAAACGTCCAACTTATTTTTTTAAACTTTGGCCATGTGTAGCATGGGAATCAAAGTCTTTAACAGTGTAAAAATACCTCAGAATACATGAAATAGCATTATACCTTAATTAATGTCCAGTGACTCGAGATGAATAAAGAAGCCAGAGTCAGAATTAGACTCAATTTATTGATTAGTCAAATGAAGTTTGAAAGAAGTTTCACCAAGGGAATTTTTATCTGACTGGAAACTAGTGAGATCGCAAAACGAAAAAATGACCTCTGTTGATCATATTTATAAAAGAAAGATACGCTGTACCGAGTCTTTCCGAATAAAACCGAGCGGCTGGAAGCGTATCGTGAAGAATGGAAAAGAGGGCAAAGAAGAGAAGAGCCAAAAAGCAGGCCCCGAGGAGAGAGAGAGTTTTTCACAAAAACTTTATTTAATCATAAGAGCAACTTCACATTATATACTTTAAATCACATTTTCAACTTTATGAAAATGTAACATTTCTTCCCATACGTATTCCAATACCAAAGTAAAAAAAACAACATTCCATCCACAACTGTGCAAATGGCTTCATTACACACCTACACTCTTTGCAAAAAACTTTCATAAACATTAATCAACGTATAAAATTTAAAATCAATCAGAACCTGACTTTTCACCAAATTTTTAAATACCATCTCTACTTTTTGCCCATCTCTACCATGAAACATGACATCGATGTGAGCAATGCCACTCCTATTAAGCAACACCCTTATAGAGTAAATGCTGTGAAACGTTCAGTAATGAAAGCTGAGGTGGATTATTTGAAGGAAAATGGTCTAGCTAAGCAGAGTTTCAGCCCGTGGAGTTCCCCGTGCTTAATTGTAACCAAAAGCGATGGGTCCGCTAGATTTTGCACGGATTATCGTAAACGCAATAACTGTTCCTGATTGCTTCCCATTACCTCGCATGGAAGATTGCGTGGACAACTTGGGGTCTGCGAAATATGTCAGTAAATTAGATTTACTTAAAGGTCACTGGCAAGTGCCTTTAATGTCTCGTGCATCTGATATGCCTGCTTTTGTAACTCAGGATGATTTCATGCAGTATTGCGTGATGGCCTTTGGGATGCGCAACGCCCCAGCGACGTTCCAAAGGCTTATCAGCATCGTTCTCGCTGGTGTTCGGAACTGTAACGCATATCTGGATAATCTTGTGATCTATTCAACTGATTGGCCCGCACATGTTTCCACATTAAGAGAGGTGTTTGAACGTCTTGAAAAAGCTTCACTAACGTTAAACTTAGCCAAGTGCGAATTTGGTCAAGGGCAGGTAAGACCAATTGAAGCAAAAGTGATTGCTATTGCAGATTTTCCAGTTCCGACTATGGGTAAAGAGCTTCGCAGGTTCTTAGGAATGGCCAGTTATTATCGGAATTTCTGCAAGAATTTCTCTACTGTTGCCAACCTGTTGACATCACTCCTTAGTCCTTCACAGACGTTTTTGTGGAACGACGAGTGTCGGAACGCTTTTGAGACAGTCAAAGTTTTGTTATGTAATGCAACCGGTTTTGACAGCTCCTTATGTGGAAAGATCTTTTAAGTTGGAAATTGACGCAAGCTCTGTGGGTGCGGGTGCGGTGCTTATACAGGAGGATGTACTGGGTATTGACCATCCTGTATGTTATTTCTCACATAAGTTCAATAAACACCAGTTGAACTACTCTACTATTGAGAAGGAGACTTTGGCCCTGTTATTGGCTTTGCAATTTTTCGATGTCTATGTGAGTTCAAGTAATTTGCCTGTAATGGTATTTACCGATCATAATCCATTAGTGTTTTTGGCACGCATGTACAATCAGAATCAGCGATTGATGCGCTGGTCCTTGATCGTGCAAGGTTACCATCTGGTGATTAAACACAAGAAGGGTTCAGAAAACATAATTGCTGATGCTCTGTCTAGAGTTTAAGGTGCAAAGCATTGAAAAAAAATATATATATACTGGTATTACTCGTGTAGTTTTTTTTTCTTAAGAGGGGAAGTGTTACATTCCATGTGTTTTCTTATGTGGTTGGGGGGGGGGGGGGGGGCTTGTTGTCTTTTCCATTCTTCTTGTTTTGCTTTATTTAGGGAATCACCGCAGGCGAACGCTATTCTGTTGTCACTACGCAATGAGAAGGGACGTCGACGTAACGAGTGACGTTTGAGTGACGTTGACCAATCAGCGGACGTGCTGGCATGATAAATATGCTGGCCTTCGCCTTCTTTTTCTTGAGTATCAAGAACACAGGAACACTTAAAGGGTTAGTTCACCCAAAAATTTAAATTCTGTCATTAATTACTCACCCTCATGTCGTTCGACACCCGTAAGACCTCCGTTCATATTCGGAACACAAAGATATTTTAGTTGAAAGCTGATGGCTGAGAAAGGCTTCAGATAGGCCTCCATTGGCATTCAGTACATTAATGCTCCCAAGACCCATAAAAGGCACTTAAAACGTTGTTACAAAGTCCATCTCACCACAGTGGCTCTACAACAATTTTACGATGCGACGACAATAGTTTTTGTGCGCAAAAAAAAATCAAAATAACACCTTTATCCAACTTGTTATTGTCTTCCATGTGTGCCTCCACGACGCATGCGCGAGAATATGACGCAGCGCCAGCATTCGGACACATGACCCAGAAGGGATTTCTTCACAAGCAGAGGAAGACGCGCGTGTCTAAGCTGTTGGATTCTACATTGATCGTGCTTTAGGTCTCGGCGTAGTTCTCAAAATGGGGCTTAAGTGTGCATTTCATGGATTCCCGAACAATTCATGGACATTTCATGGATTCATGGAACATTTCATGGATTCCCGAATATGGCACTACGTCATATTCTCGCGCATGCGTCGTGGAGGCACACGGAAGACAAGAACAAGCTGGATAAAGGTGTTATTTAGATTTTTTTTTGCGCACAAAAACTATTGTTGTCGCATCGTAAAATTATTGTAGAGCCACTGTGGTGAGATGGACTTTGTAACGACGTTTTAAGTGCCTTTTATGGGTCATTGATTCTTATTTTAATATTGATCATAAAATCATTCTTGAAGGATATGTGTCACGTGCTGGAGAAAGCAGACGAAGGCGAGGATCTAAATGCAGGGTTTTTAATAAAATAACACATTGAACCAAATAACTCCAGGAATAAAGAAACGAAGGAACAAAAACCACTAGGACACACTAACTAGAAGCAACCATAACATGTATAACAACCCACAAACACCAGTAAGACACAAGCACTATATATACACAAAGGGAAGACTAGCTTAACAAGATAACAAGAGGGAGTGGCTAAATTGGAAACACCTGGGAGAACTAATCAACGTGAAAAACTACAAAGAACTACAAAACATGACACAAGACAGGAAATAACAAAAGTCCTCACAAGACAGGGAAACACAGGCTGGGATCATGACAGAGCCCCCCACTTAAGGAGCGGATTCCAGACACTCCACAGGAAACAGTCTAGAAGGGTGGTGGAATGGAGGCAGAACAGGGGGAGGGATGGTGGGCCAGGCCTGTGCAGGGGGCGGACCTGGGCCTGGGAGCAGGTCAGGAAGCCATTTCGGCTCGGGCAGTTCAGGGGACCACGGAGGCGCAGGCAGCTCAGGAGACCACGGAGGCCAGGGCGGCACAGACCATTCAGGAGACCAGGCTGGTTCAGAAAGTTCAGGAATGGCCTCTGTGGATGGATAGCCCCCTCCCAAATTTCTCTTGGGAGGAGCTAAGGACTCTGAAGCGAGTTCATAGACTGAAGCCCTCTCTGGATTCAGGACAGGAGACAGTCCTCTCGGGACTATGGACAGAGGCTGGAGCCATCTCTGGATGCTGGTCAGTGGCTGGAGCCATCTCTGGACGCTGGTCAGTGGCGGGAGCCATCTTTGGACGCTGGTCAGTGGCTGGAGCCATCTCTGGACGCTGGTCAGTGGCTGGAGCCATCTCTGGACGCTGGTCAGTGGCTGGGGCCGTCTCTGGACGCTGGACATGTACAGGAGACCTAGCTGGACTCTGGACGGTGGGCATTGTGATCATGATGGGTAGAGACTTGGGCTTGGATGCCATGACAGTTGGGGTACACAGTGGTCCAAGCTCCTCCGCTTCCCCTACCATTAATGGAGATCCACACAGCCACAGAGCGAGGTCAATATACTGAGCCGGGGTCCAGCCAGTAGTTTCCTCCGGCATCAGTTGGCCAATGTAATTGTCCAGCCCGCTCCAGAAACATTCCATCAGCATAATGTCATCCAATGGAGCAAGATGGTAATAGGCAAGAAAGTCCTTCACATATTCCTCAATGGAACGGCCATTTTGATACATGGAGCAAAGGATACGTATAGGGTCCTGATTTCCTCCTGCTAGATCCATAGTGGTGGGTTGTTCTGTCACGTGCAGGAGAAAGCAGACGAAGGCGAGGATCTAAATGCAGGGTTTTTAATAAAATAACACATTGAACCAAATAACTCCAGGAATAAAGAAACGAAGGAACAAAAACCCACTAGGACACACAAACTAGAAGCAACCATAACATGTATAACAACCCACAAACACCAGTAAGACACAAGCACTATATATACACAAAGGGAAGACTGGCTTAACAAGATAACAAGAGGGAGTGGCTAAATTGGAAACACCTGGGAGAACTAATCAACATGAAAAACTACTAAGAACTACAAAACATGACACAAGACAGGAAATAACAAAAGTCCTCACAAGACAGGGAAACACAGGCTGGGATCATGACAATATGTGTCTGATGAAGAGGCAAGTGATGTTTGGCTTGACCCTTCACCGGCGTTCGGGAATCCATGAAATGCACACTTTAGCCCCATTTTGAGCACTACACCGAGACCTAACGCACGATCAATGTAGAATTCAACAGCTTATACGGTGCGTCTTCCTCTGCTTGTAAACAAATCGCTTCTGGGTCATGTGTCCGAACGCCGGATCTGCGTCATATTCTCGCGCATGCGTCGTGGTGCTTCGTGTGTTCACGTCCGAGGCACACACGGAAGACAAGAACAAGTTGAATAAAGTCGCTATTTTTATTTTTTTTTCGCACAAAAACTATTGTCATCGCATCGTAAAATTATTGTAGAGTCACTGTGGTGAGATGGACTTTGTAACAACGTTTTTAGTGCCTTTTATGGGTCTTGGGAGTGTAAATGTACTGAATGCCAATGGAGGCCTATCTGAAGCCTTTCTCAGCCATCAGCTTTCAACAAAAATATCTTAATTTGTGTTCCGAGATGAACGGAGGTCTTACGGGTGTCGAACGACATGAGGGTGAGTAATTAATGACAGAATTTTCATTTTTGGGTGAACTAACCCTTTAATTGTTCATTAATGACGTTGACTCGACTTTCATCACATAAATGTCGACTTTAAAAATCTGAAGTAGTTCAACTCACGTGCAACCTATTGGAAAGCGCGGATGAATCATTAGTTGGGTTCAATTGGATGCCCTCTTCCACAAGCAGCTTTGAGAGCAGAACATGTCCGTTTCAAAGAACTTCTCAGATCCTAAAATCAACAGTTGGCGGAGCACAAAGTCATTGATGACAAAATCAGTCATTTTGCCTGTAGAATCTACGACAGTCACCTTTGAACGGCAAACTGCTGAAGCTGAAGCAGTTTTGAAATACGCTGTTGGCATCTTGTGATTGATGTTGAAAGGTTCACATTAGGCACAACATGTTGCTTTAGACACTTGTACTCCACTTCTGCTGTGATAAGCTGCCCTTCAATCACTTTCGAGTTGTCAACAACTCCAGGTACCTCAATATTAAGATCTTCTAACATGGTTAATTTTGACTGAGCTGTTTTGGATATACACGTTTCACCACTGAACTGCCTCAGAAACATTTGTCATTGTGTACTTGCCATTTGGCAGAATTTCTCCTCTCCATACACACAAAGAGATGCTGTGTGTTTTGTCTGCAACATTGTAAGCTCTTTACTTCATTTTCTGATGGGATCTTGTGAAACTCTACCGATCTTTGGTCATTTGAAGAATTTACACAGTCACATTGACCTAAAAATTGCAAACCAAAGAAGAAACCAAGTTAATTCCATATGATAACAACAAACACATATACCTACTTACACATAAAATGACTAAAACTTTACTACCAAGCAAATGAAAAATACCATAACTCATTTTGTGACAAACAATATATATATATATATATATATATATATATATATATATATATATATATATATATATATATATATATATATATATATATATATATATATATAATTTGTACTTATCACAAATTATTAACCCAATCAGTAAGTTGGGGCTATGAACTATACATTT
The DNA here is from genome assembly GCF_949357685.1 of Gobio gobio. Taxonomy (NCBI): domain Eukaryota; kingdom Metazoa; phylum Chordata; class Actinopteri; order Cypriniformes; family Gobionidae; genus Gobio; species Gobio gobio. The sequence goes on along the minus strand of NC_137097.1, from coordinate 25,791,417 downwards.
TTTAATATATATCAATTTTATTTCTATAACAAGTAATTACCAGATTTACAGTCCTACCTATTATTCATATTTCGGAAAAAAAGATATATACTTTGTCATTTTTTTTCACAGTGCCAAACTGTACCTAGTTAAATCTTTTGCCTCTATACAGTAATATTTAAAAACCTTTACCAACTTATTTCAGAAAACCAATTAGTTGTCATCTTTTACTTAGTTTTTCCATAATTTAAACTTTTCAAGCAACAAGAACTGTAACACAAATGCATCATTTACTACATTCGTCTATTTAATACATAATGTCTACATTTAACAATTATTTTGTGTCCATAAATCAATAAAAAACATGTAACTAGTAGAAATACTAATTATCTTTTTATGTAATCAGTCGGTTCTTTAATTATACAATTAATAAATAATCTCAACATTAACTATTAATCTTTTAATGTTTCATCCACACATTTGAAGTAATCAATATATACTTAGCAAACGCTCAAACAAAACAAACAATATTACGCCATTAATAAAATAGAATCTATATTATAGCTACATTCACTATTTACTATGTAAAGTTATTTACAGGTTTTAGTCTACAAATACTTGTACTTTTTCCTGCCTGAAGTACCCCACAAGTGCATGTGATCGGTGTGATTTTTAGATTTGGTGTAAATTTTAGGTTTGCACAGTGTAACATTTACCTTGGCTGCAAATAATGATATTTTTACTTCCTATAATAAATCATACTTGTCTTCGTTCAATATGTGTATGACTTTTTCACATCTTCACAGGTCCAGACCAATTATACAAAAACAAAGATCACATTTTATATACATAGTAGCAGCCTACTCTAAATTTGTTTGGACCGGTGTATGACACAAAATGACTCACAAATCAATGAGAAACTTGACCCTGTCTCTCACTCATAAGCTTGGTCAGTCTTGGGGGCAGTGTGGCAACAGCAGCTATCAGGCTTTTCTCCAAGTTGAGTCTGTTCGTGTGCTTGGACTTGATTACGGCCATGGATGAAAATGTCACTTCACATAAATATGTAGATCCAAATGGCAGGAGTTCATTCAGTGCATGTTTCCCCAAATCAGGATATTCCTTCTCCACGTCACACCAGAACTGTGACAGGTTTGTTTCTGAGTACCTCATCTTCAGTCCATGGTCTGAGGAAGCATCCATTAGATTTTCCTGTAGTCTGGTAGGAATGTTGTTATCCGTACTTACAGTCATGAAAGGATTACGGACCAGTCAAGTTTGGCAGACTTGCTTTCAATATAGTTGAACTCACTGTTGAGTCCGGATAAATGTGTGCTTACTAGTTGCACTATAGGAGCTCTGTCAACATCACCTGCAGAAAGGTAGCTGTTGAGCTGCTGGAAACAACTTGAGTCCCCATCTTCACATTTACTCTCCCACAGTTTGATCTTCTTCATGAATCCACACACTTTGTCATACTTGTTTAGGATGTGTGTGTCTTTACCCTGCAAAGTTAAATTCAGGTTGTTCAGTTTGCTAAAAAATCAGCGAGATATGCAAGGCGGGCTACCCAGTTTGTGTTCTCCAACATAACCACAAGGGGATGTGAGTGTTCTGCCAGAAAAGCACTTACTTCGTTGCGCAGCTTCAAAAGCCTCTGTAGTATTTTTCCTTTCGATAGCCAACGTACGTCGGTGTGAAGCAGTAGCTGTTGGTGCTCAGCGCCACTGTCATGACAGAGCCTTTCAAACAGTCTGTGATTCAGAGGCCGTGATTCGACAAAGTTTATCACTTTCACTGCGTCATTCAAAACTTCATGTAACTCAGGATTCATTATCTTACTGGCCAGTGCCTCTCTGTGGATGATACAGTGATTCCACTCAACATCAGGGTTTACTTTCTTAATCTGCGCTATTACTCCTTTCACCCTCCCAGTCATTGATGCTGCACATGAAAACAGGACTTCCAATCCAGGTTGTGTTCTGAGAAAAAGGTGTCGATAACGTGAAACACATCTTTACCGGTAGTGCTCCCCGTTAGCTTCTTGCAGAATAGAACGTGCTCGTCAATTTCAGAAATGTCTCTGTATTGCACAAACGCAGTAAGCTGGGCTTCCTCCCTAACATCTGTTGACTCGTCCAACTGCAGCGCGAATGAAACAGAAAGTTTTAACTTTTCCACTACTTGATCGACAATATCAACGGCCATGACATCAATCCTACGGCATACAGTGTTATTGGACAATGGTACCATTTTCAGTGCATCAGCTGCTTTCTTATCAAATATTGTTTCTGCAAGAATTACAGCAGCAGGCAAAATTAGCTCCTCAGCAACAATAAATGGCTTTTTGGATTTAGCCACAAGTAGCGACAGTATATGAGGCCTCCAATGCTTTGGTTGACACTGCAGTCACTTTCTTTAATTTTTCTTGACTTCCCTTAAATTCTGATAGTTTTCTATGAAAAAACTCTGCTGTCTTACTGCTTGGTATTTAGGTGTCATTGTAAATGGGCTGGTTTCATGCTATTATTAGAGAGCACATCCCCGCAGAGGAATCACAGCGGCTGAGGCGGTTCAGTAGATGTGGATGTGAAACCGAAAATGACATACTGTTCATGAAATTGCCGGTACTTTGACTTATCAGCTTTCTTTCTTTTTTCCATGGGTTCACCTGAGCTGCCACTAGCACTGCTGCTGCTTGGAACGGCATGTTTTTTTTAGCCATTGATCCATAGCTAGCTAGTGTTTTACTCAAAGCTAGCCTCTCTGCCTGTTGCTATGGTCACACTACCGCGCGAATGTGCACGCGGCCACGGACTAGCGAGCTGAGAATCAGTTGCCGGGAAGGACAGGGTGACTTAATTGAATGGTTTTCATATTATAACATGATTATAATGTTTTGAGAATCATCCCACGTACCCCCTGGGGACTGCTCACGTACGGTTGGGAAACACTGGTCTAGTTCATGTTGCATATTACATATGAAAAAGTCAACTAAAGCAAATTTCCTACATACAGATTGTGGCATCCAGTAGTGGTTTGCTCAATATAAATACATTGTACATGCCATTTTAATTAAACAATTAAAGTCGAAAAAATTAACGCATAGTGGAACATGGGATAGATCTTAATGATAGTTTGATTGAGGTGTTCCCACTTATTAATCCAGCGAGGTTTTTTTTAGGCTGCAAATCCCCGTTGTTGAAACACGTTGAGGCTTTCGGTAGACAAGTACATTTAATTTTGAGGAGTGATATTGATGAGCTGAATGTTGCTTTTAAATTCAAAATTGATAGCTTTGATTATGTAATTTTTGCAACAACTGAGAGCATGAAATGCTTTGGATGCGGGAAAGTCAGGCACTTGGTACGCGCTTGTCCAGAAAAAAATGTGTCAGAAGGTACAGAAGATGATAGTGGGTCTCAAAGTCAGAATGAAGGTCAGATTGTGGAAAAAGAAAGTGAAGTTGGGGAGGTTTCGGATTTGAGTGTGGACAAAGAAGAACCAGAAAGTAGTAAAGTAAAGGGAAGTGAGAAAATAATTCAAAAAATTGATGAGACAATGGATATTGGTTCAAAGTAACTAGTGCCTCATCAATCTCAGAATGATTCCTGCCAGTGGATTTATGATTACGTCTTAAATGATTTTGTAAAGATTTCACTCTAGAGAATACACGAGGACAGCCATGTGGAGTATACATCACAGAAAAGTCTTAATCATTTCCATGGTACAGCTAATGATGCTTTAAAAGCTTGTCATGCGTTGTTCTTCCAACAGGACAATATGAGCACTGGAAAACATAGTCCATCCCATTTTACTGACCGATGAATGCTGGTTTCACATGTCCCAAGGACACTTCATCGACCCACTGGCACACTTCTGTGGTAGTCCAATGCTCAGCCATATCTGAGAAGCAGATGATATTGTTAACTGCACATAATGCACAATGTTAATCGAAAGCAAACTGCAAAAAGGTGTAAATTTACCACCATTCTAGTTTTGACACGGCTAGCTGAAGGATGTCCCCCGATGTAATTTAGATCATTAAGGGTTCATTTTAAAGAATTTCGATCAAAAGTTCATGCTTTAAACTTTTCAAGTGTTAAAAAAAATTATTTCACAGAAATAAAAAGGGTTTTAGATAGGTTTAGATGACTCCACAACTCTTCTCAAACTGTCTGTGATATATACTATTAATAGCAGAGCCGGCCTAAGGCATAATCGAACTAAGCGGCTGCTTAGGGCCCCCTTGGCCACCAGGGGCTCCCCAAGAGCACTTGAAATTACTTTTTGCTGCATGCTATTTTATGATGATTGAAATCGCGAAATGGCCTTACAATTACTGCAACATATTAAGCTTTCTAAGATATGCACGGATTGATTCTGACAGCACTGCACAAGCTCGCGGCACCATTGGCCGGACACTATTTGCTTGTTAGCCAGGGTTCAAACCGGGGCAGGCGGATTAATAGGTGAATGAATTTGGAAATGTTAATTTGTAAACATGAAAGACGGCATGGAGTCTCCTGTACGCTGGAGGAAGTTTGAGGTGGACTGCCACCGGATTAATGATCTTGGTGACAGTGAACGGGCCGATGAATTTGGGAGCTAACTTATTACTAACAGAGCAGAGAAGAATGTTCTTGGTTGAAAGCCACACCTTTTGACCAACGACGTAAACGGGAGGCTTTGACCAGTGGCGATCGGCCTTAGCCTTGGTGCGCTCCCACCTGGAGGAGAGTCTCGCGGGCTCTGCTCCATGTGCGACGGCAGTCGTGAGCAGAGGGGACCGTGACCTCGGATTCCAGACTAGGAAAAATGGGTGGCTGGTACCCTAAACTACAACTACTTTGTACGAGCAAGCCAAAACAAAACTTAGAATGTCACGAGCCATAGCTGGCCACCAGAATCGTTGCTTGACCAAACAACTAGTACGGTTAACTCCTGGATGACATGCCACGTTAGAACAATGACCCCATAGGATGACGTCGGACCGTAATCCCTCCGGCACAAACAACCGACTTGGTGCGCCACCGGGCAGAGGCGTTACCCCCTCTAAGGCCGATTTGACCTTCGATTTGATTTCCCATGTGAGTGTGGCGACAATGATGTTCTCTGGTAAAATGCACTCGGGAGTGGACGGCGTTCGGAACGGTCAAAAACACGAGACAACGCGTCGGGATTGATGTTCTTGGAACCCGGGTGGTAAGAGAGCGAAAAATCGAAGCGGGCGAAAAACAGAGCCCACCGAGCCTGCCTGGAGTTAAGTCTTTTGGCGGATCTAATATATTCCAGGTTCTTATTATCGGTTCAGACGATGAAAGGTACCCCTCACCCCTCTAACCAGTGACGCCACTTCTCCAACGCAAGCTTGACCGGCAACAACTCCCTGTTACCAATGTCATAGTTATGTTCGGCAGGCGATAGACGATGTGAAAGAAACGAGCAAGGATGCATCATGTCATCAGAGGGAAGAGCGCTGGGATCGACCTCCACCACGAACTGACGGGCTCGACTACACCAGACTGTTAAGTTTAAGACATTAAAAATGTGTTCATGCACATGTATACCTCTGTGCTGAATATAGTTTAAGATATGACCATTTACCAAAAGGAAAAGGGAACTCTTATTATGAAGTCCCCGGAAGTGCGGTTGTTGTTGTTATTCCCTGAGCACAAATGCATAATAAACGGGTGATCGTGTAACTACTGAAAGTAGTTGTCTTCTTTAAGTGTAACAAGACCACCTGAACGTAGTCCTGGGAGAGGTCAAGGCTGTCAGAGGAGCGGCTAGCTGGCTGAAATTGCGAATAAAACGCCGGTAGAAACTGGCATTCCCTCGGACGAGATGATGTAACCTAAGAAAGGAACGGAATGTGCATGAAAAGCGCATTTCTCCGCCTTGACAAAAAGCCCATTCACTAGCAACCTCTGGAGCACTCGTCTGACGTGCTGAACATGTTCCTGGAGAGAAGAAAATATCAGCATGTCATCCAGGTAGACATAAATTAACTGATCTACCATGTCTCTCAGCACGTCATTAACGAGTGCTTGGAAAACCGCAGGGGAGTTGGACAGCCCGAAGGGCATGACCAAGTATTCAAAATGGCCCCTAGGGGTATTGAACGCAGTCTTCCACTCATCCCCCTCTCTTATGCAAACCAAATGATATGCATTACTTAAGTCCAATTTAGTGAAGAAGGCTGCTCCCTGCAAACTCTCAAAGGTTGCGTGTAACTCGCGTGTTAGCCAGGCGTCTCATTCAATGCCGAGCTCAGTTGACGCTGTGTGCTTCAAGATTCTGACGCAAGTGCTAAGATTCCGATTGGCCCAGAGAAATGTCAATTATAAGAATTATCCAATAATGTTTCCCAATTCTAGCCTGCATGGCATGCAGATGAAGGGCAGCCTACACCACCGAGGAACAGGCGGTGGGGGTGGCGCAGTGGGCACACAAAGTAGTTGGAGCTGTTGGGTGAGCCCGGACACCTGCGCTACCAGAGCTTGAACTGCTCGGCCTGTAAAGGCCATCTGCTCCTCCTGTTGATCCATACGGGAGACACACCGGGACAGATAGTCTGATAACTCTGGCACACTCACTGAATCCATAGTTGGTCAGATCGTTCTGTGACGGGAAAGATACAAAGGATTCAATTGCAAGTGTAACAGTAAGTTTATTGAAAACCAGAGAGTAGATAAGTCAAGTCAGCAGATGACGATGGAAGACAGTCCATGGTGTAGGCAGCGCAGGGACCCAATGGACAACCCGAATCTCTGTGACTGAGAACCACGGTGCGAGTCTATCCACTGGTGAAGTGCAGTAACCCGTGAAAGTGAAGATCCTCCGTGAACAAGGCAGAGCGATCCTCCTGAGACAGGCAGACTTGATAATCCACACCAGGACAGAGAAAGTCAGGCCGGACGAGCTGGAATGATCCTCTGTGAAGAGGGCAGAGCGATCCTCCGTGAACAAGTCAGAGCGATCTTCTGTGAACAAGGCAGAGCGATCTTCCGTGAACATGCAGACACGAAACTCAGGAACCTTCAGGAGACTGACACACACACACACACACACACACTGAACTAACCCAACAATCTGACAAACACAAGACGCACCACAATGAGTATAAGTAGACCCATGTAACAAGTGGCAGCTGGAGCTGGAAATCAGCTTGGTGGTAATCAGCGGCCACACCCACCACCACACAGACACTACACTCACGCACAACACAGAACAAGACGAGTCAGTGAATTCATGAACCGTGAAACTTACATTTGGTGGTAGCTGATGCTGCTAAGAGCTCACCAGATGCCACTGGCTACTTTGGATATTCAGCTAAATTATTCAAAATCTTCTCAGCCTCCACCCATAGATGGAATATCCTCCTGAAACATGTCAAAACCACCCAGGGTACCAGGCTGGGCAAGTCAGAGAGGCTCTTCTGAAGGTGAGGTAAACTACTGCAGACCCTGTAGTGAAAGCTGAAGCCCATTCTTTGGCTGAGGAGATTGGATCCTTTTCTATTTGCACAGTCATATGTTATGACATCCTCAACAAGATCCAGCATGTGAGTAAACAGATGCAATCACCCTCCATGCAGCTAGATGTGGCTGTTGACTTGCTGAAGAAAACCATAGATTCCCTTGACAGCTATAGAAGTACTGGATTTTCTAGAGCACAGACAACTGCAAACGAAATGTGTGAGGAGATGAACGTGGAAACTGTACTCAAACAAAAGCGGGTGAGAACCACAAAAAGGCACTTTTTTTATGTAGTTGTGGATACAGCCATCTCTTCACTAAATGAGAGATTTCCGACCCTGGGGCAGGTGAATGACAAATTTGGAGTGCTCCTCAACTTTCCCAACATGTCCAAAGAAGAGTTGTAAGAGCACTGTCAAATCCTGAGCACAGCTTTAAGCCATGACGGACAGCCAGATATTGATGGCAGGGAACTTGTATTGGAAATGCAGAACTGCCATGACAAACATTGAGCTCCTGACTTTCCTGCACAAGAAGAAGCTGACAGAAATTTACCTCAATATGTGGGTCGCTGAGAATGTCTGCCACTGTACCTGTTACAGTCGCTGCTGCTGAAAGGAGCTTCTCTAAGCTCAAACTGATTAAAAACTACCTGCGATCTACAATGGCTCAAGACTGTCGGGATTGTGGATTAAAGGAGGACTCAAAGTGCAGTGAACAAGGAAGTGGTTTATTCGGGGAATAAACAGTGAACAATCAAACAAAGTGAGGAGGTGACAGTCTACGGAACTGTTTGGTGGCTCCCACTGTATCTGCGCACTCTACAGCAGACACACAGGCTGGAGAGACCACCGAGAGAACGGGGGACAGATAGACCCAGCAGAAGACGAGACCGAGCCCAGCAAGGGAATACGGCTTGCTGAAAAACTCCTCGTCTACGGGTCCTGGGCACAAAACCAAACAGGTAAGACACAGAGCAGAAATGCAGAGCAGACACGTAACATTCACGCGACATGAAGTGATCAACTGACAACAGAGGTAGACACAGCTGGGCATATAAAGGGTAAAGGGAACGAGCGACAGGTGCGGGAGATCAGCCCGTGATCAAACTGATAATCCAATCACGAGCTGCAGAAAAATGACAGGACAGGACAAACAACAGGAAGAGCCGATGTCACACCCTGAACCTGTGACAGAACCCCCCCCCCTCAGGGACGCCTCCTGGCGTCCCCAGAGGACTCACCCTGACGCCGATGGAATTGGTCAATAAGAGCGCGGTCCAGCACGTCCCGAGCCGGAATCCAGCATCTCTCCTCTGGACCATAACCCTCCCAGTCTACCAGATATTGATGACCTCTGCCCCTCCGCCTCACATCCAAGAGTCGCCGTACCGTGTAGGCAGGCAACCCCTCGATGAGTCTGGGGGGCGGCGGGGCAGAGGTCTGGGGCTGAAGTGGGGAGCGAATAACGGGCTTGACCTTGGAAACATGAAACACCGGGTGAATTCTCTTAAATTGGGGGGGTAATTTGAGTCGAACCGTCACCGGGTTAAGCACCTTAGTTATAATGTACGGTCCAATAAATTTGGGTCCCAGTTTACGTGCGGGTAGTTTGAGGGGAATGTCCTGGGCTGACAACCAAACCTTTTGACCACACATGTAAAGTGGGGGCTTAGAACGGTGACGGTCCGCCGACACCTTGTTCCTTTCGCCAGTCCGGGAAAGGGCTTCTCTGGCGAGCCTCCACGTACGAAGGCACCTCTGAATAAACGAATGCGCGGACGGAACAATGGCGTCGGCCTCTTGGGAGGGAAATAATGGGGGCTGGTAGCCTAAACAGCACTGGAAGGGTGATAACCCCGTAGACGAGACCGGGAGTGAGTTATGGGCGTACTCGACCATGGTTAACCTGGAACTCCAAGTCGACGGCTCTGCCGACGCCACACAGCGCAGGACTCTCTCTAAGTCCTGGTTTGCTCGCTCCGCCTGACCGTTCGTCTGCGGGTGATAACCGGAGGATAGGCTCGCCGTCGCCCCCAGCTGTCGACAGAACTCTGTCCAAAATTTAGACACAAATTGGGGACCCCTGTCAGAAACCACGTCAACCGGGAGGCCATGAATGCGAAAAACGTGGTCTAAGACAATGGCCGCTGTCTCCCTCGCTGAAGGTAGTTTGGGGAGGGAAATAAAATGAACCGCCTTCGAGAACCTGTCCACCACCGTAAGCACCACGGTATTGCCACTGGATGGGGGTAGACCCGTGACAAAGTCCATGGCTATGTGTGACCAGGGTCTCGAAGGGATTGACAACGGTCGGAGTAGCCCTGCCGAGGGTCGATTAGAGCCCTTACCCACCGCACACGCCGGACAAGCAGATACGAACTCCCGAGTATCCCGCGCCAGCGAAGGCCACCAGAACCGCTGCCTGATCAACGCACCTGTTCGAGCCGCTCCCGGGTGGCAAGCTAGACCGGATGAGTGACCCCACTGAAGAACGGCAGTTCGGACCGACTCCGGCACGAACAGCAGACCCACTGGGCACCCCGCAGGAATAGTGACGTCGCGTAACGCCTCACGGACCCTGGACTCCACTCCCCAAGTAACCGCCGCGACCACCTGGCTGGGGGCCACGATGGTCACCGGGGAAGTGGGACTAGCCTCAACCTCAAAAATCCGTGAGAGCGCATCGGGCTTACCGTTCTTACTTCCGGGGCGATATGAGATGTTAAAATCAAACCGGCCGAAGAATAGTGCCCAGCGAGCCTGCCGAGAATTTAGCCTCTTCGCGGACCTAATATATTCTAAATTCTTGTGATCGGTCCAAACTAAGAATGGAGACCCCGCGCCCTCTAACCAGTGACGCCACTCCTCCAATGCCAACTTTACAGCCAGTAACTCCCTATTCCCAATGTCGTAATTCCGTTCCGAAGGAGTGAGACGATGAGAAAAGAACGCGCACGGGTGTATTCTGTCGTCCGAAGGTGACCTCTGAGACAAAATCGCTCCCACTCCCACCTCTGATGCATCCACCTCCACAATGAATTGACGAGACGGGTCTGGGTTGGTAAGAATGGGAGCCGAAACGAAGCGACTCTTAAGTTTCTCAAACGCCTCCTGAGCCTGCGTTGACCAACAGAAACGAATTCGTGTGGAGGTGAGATTCGTCAGTGGTAGGGCGACCTGGCTAAAGTTCCGAATGAATCGGCGGTAAAAATTGGCGAACCCCAGAAATCGCTGGACCGCCTTACGACTATCTGGGGTAGGCCAATCAGCAACCGCTTTTACCCTCCCAGGATCCATTCGGATGCCCTCGGGCGACAGAACGAAACCCAGGAACGGAACCGACCGTGCGTGAAACTCGCACTTCTCCACCTTAGCGAACAAACGATTCTCAAGTAGTCGCTGTAACACCCGCCTGACATGCTGGACATGGTCGCGCTCGTTCTGGGAGAAGATCAGGATGTCGTCGAGGTAAACAAATACAAACCGGTCGACCATGTCTCTGAGCACGTCGTTGACGAGTGCCTGGAAGACCGCTGGGGAGTTTGAGAGTCCAAAGGGCATGACCAAATATTCAAAGTGACCTGTCGGGGTATTAAAGGCGGTCTTCCATTCGTCCCCCTGCCTAATCCGAACCAGGTGGTAAGCATTGCGTAGGTCCAACTTCGTAAAGATGGTTGCTCCCTGCAAGAGTTCGAACGCTGAGGACATCAACGGCAAAGGGTGGCTATTCTTTACCGTGATGTCATTCAGCCCTCGATAATCTATGCAGGGACGCAAAGAACCATCCTTCTTCCCCACGAAGAAGAACCCCGCCCCGGCCGGAGAGGAAGAAGGACGTATAATACCGGCCAAGAGAGAATCGCTGATGTATCTCTCCATGGCCTCCCTCTCAGGACCGGAGAGCGAATAAAGACGCCCCTTAGGCGGAGAAGTGCCAGGTAATAACTCAATCGCACAGTCGTACGGGCGGTGCGGAGGGAGAGATAAAGCTCGGGACTTACTGAACACCGCTCTTAAGTCATGGTAAGCCTCTGGTACATCCGCCAGGCTCACCGGTTCCTCCTGTAACGCAGAAACAGACATTAAGGGGGAAGAAGCAGACACCAAACACTGAGACGAACAGAATGGGCTCCACGCCAATATAGAACTTTGAGCCCAGTCAATGTGAGGGTTATGCTTAGTCAACCATGTGTGCCCCAAAACCACTGGAGCAGAGGGAGAATTAATTAATAGGAAGCGAATCTCCTCCGAATGATTCCCAGAGATGGTGAGGCCAACAAGTCTTGTGGAGTGAGTAATTCTTGTGAGGGGTGTGCCACAAAGTGTTCTGGCCGAAATCGGCTCAGCCAAACGAGAGCTAGAAATGCCCAAGTGCTCAGCCAGTCTAATATCCATGAAATCACCCTCTGCCCCAGAATCGATTAAAGCTGACACCCGATGAGCCGCTCCCCCGAACTGCAGTAAAGCCGGGAGTGTGGAACGACCACCAGATGGCAGTAGTGTGTTCGTAACGCTCACCGTGCGTCGTCCTCTGAAGGATGCGCGTCGCCCCTTTAAGGGACAAACCGCCGCCATGTGCCCTGCCTCTCCGCAGTAGAGGCACAAGTTGTTGGTGAGGCGATGCTGTCATTCAGCGACAGTCAGATGAGTTCTCCCGATCTGCATGGGTTCCTCATCAAATGGGCCGAACTGCTGTGATGTAGCCCTCCCCGTGCTCTGTGCATTGCTGGCAGATCTGTGAGGGAGCCCCGCCCCTCGATGCTGGGAACGAAGGGAAATCCGGTTATCCACCCGGATAGCGAGGTCCACCAGACCGTCAAGGGAAGGGGGCAACTCCAGTGAGTAAATCTCATCCTTTATGTGCTCAGCTAAGCCATGGAGAAAATGGTCCCACTGAGCCTTTGCGTTCCAACCACAGGATGCCGCGAGGGTACGGAACTCAATCGAGTATTCTGACACGGATCGGGCACCCTGCTGTAATAGCGACAATGCACGTGCCGCCTCGGTGCCCAGTGCCGAACGGTCAAACACCTTGCGCAGCTCCGCTGAGAAGTCCTCGAATGTACCGCAGCATTCATGCTCATTGTCCCACATAGCCGTTCCCCACTCTCTCGCAAGCCCAGTCAGGTGCATGATCACGAAGGCCACCTTAGACCTCTCTGTCGTGAAGCAGGACGGCTGAAGTGAAAAAGTTAGCGAGCATTGTGAAAGGAACGAACGACATGAGTTGGGCTCACCGGAATATGGAGCTGGAGGATTCAGACGAGGTTCAGACTGGCGGCTGTTCACTCTCTCAGTGTCAGGTTGACTCGGTGTGGGAACCACGGCAGGATGTGGCATTAACTGTTCCAGTCGCTGGGTAATTTCGGCTAGCTGGCCTGACATCTCCGTCAGGGCATGATGAGAAGCGGACAACTCCTGCTGCCTTCCAAGCAAAATGCCCTGTTGAGCAAGAGCATGTCGCAACTCTAGTTCGCCCGCTGAGTCCATCTGGGTCAGTTGATTCTGTCGGGATTGTGGATTAAAGGAGGACTCAAAGTGCAGTGAACAAGGAAGTGGTTTATTCAGGGAATAAACAGTGAACAATCAAACAAAGTGAGGAGGTGACAGTCTACGGAACTGTTTGGTGGCTCCCACTGTATCTGCGCACTCTAGAGCAGACACACAGGCTGGAGAGACCACCGAGAGAACGGGGGACAGATAGACCCAGCAGAAGACGAGACCGAGCCCAGCAAGGGAATACGGCTTGCTGAAAAACTCCTCGTCTACGGGTCCTGGGCACAAAACCAAACAGGTAAGACACAGAGCAGAAATGCAGAGCAGACACGTAACATTCACGCGACATGAAGTGATCAACTGACAACAGAGGTAGACACAGCTGGGCATATAAAGGGTAAAGGGAACGAGCGACAGGTGCGGGAGATCAGCCCGTGATCAAACTGATAATCCAATCACGAGCTGCAGAAAAATGACAGGACAGGACAAACAACAGGAAGAGCCGATGTCACACCCTGAACCTGTGACAAAGACTGCCTCAGTGGACTTTCAGTCATTAGCATAAATCATGTGGTCTCACAACAGCTGTCTTATGATGATATCATAGATGACTTTACTGCAAGAAAGGCAATGCGAGTAAGGCTGTAGAACATTTGATGCATTTTACATTTATATTTATGCATTTAGCAGACGTTTTTATTTAAATCCATATGAGGAGTACAGGAAGTGATTTGTCATGAAGAGACGTGAAAAGTGCCTGAAATACTAAGCTTTTGTACACTACTCAGTGTAGCATAGGCTAGAGTAGGGAGGGAAAAAGAGGAAAAGAAAGTTTATTTTTTTTATGAGGAGGTTTTTTATGCTCACGGAAGAGGTGAGTTTTCAGCTGACTTTTGAATGTTGTCAGTAGCCGCGTTTCCATTACAGATTTGCACAAAACTTTTGCGATATTTTCTAAAAGTCGACAAAAAAATATTGCGAAATGACAGCGTTTCCTGATGTTATGCGGCTAAAAAAAAAATTTTCCTCTCGTGATAAATCATTCCAAAGTTCATGCTACGTATGTTGTTAGGTTGATGTATATCCCAGCCACCGCACGTCATTATTTTTAATGGAAAGAGACGTGCGTGTTATAGCACTGATGGCAAGGAAAGCACCTTATACTTGAGCGGCACATTTGAGGTGTTATGATAAATTGTGGCATTTTATATTCTATCGTTTTTTATGAGTTTAATAAAGAACTCGTCTTCTGTCCAAACATACCATCATCTGTAAAGAAAGATCGACTTTTACATACGCCAGGTTATTGTGACGCATTGCCACATACAGAGACGAGTGAAAAGTTTGAATTTGCATGGTGGTAACTCAACGTTTTTTTTTACCACTTCGTTACTTTGGCTCGGAATTTAGTTTTTTGGAATTTTAAACTGAATTTAGAAATGCTTTTGAAATGAAAAACTTTGCGTTTAATAAACAAAATATATTTTTGAAATGAAGACAGCGTTTGGAGTGGAGTGTAAAATAATCCGTTCCCTGAGTCCACGGCCTTTGCTGTTATCGTGAGTGTACACAAATAAAAGTAGAGAGTTTACAGTTTATAATTATGTCTTGCACTTATCTGTATGACGGAGTATTTTGAGTTTCCGCTGGAATAAGGAAAAAATCCATCAAAAGGCGACAACGACTTAGACGGAAAGAGGGTTAAAGAAAACGTAGCCTATTTAGTTTCATATAGTTAGGCTATGTCTAAATATTATAATCTTTTAATTTCATATGTTGATTATGAAAAGTGAGCAGCATGAGTAAGGCACATAATCAGATGCACATATGTCTGGAGACATGGATTTTGAGCACAATTGAATTGTGTTTTGTAGAAAGTCTTTCTTTAAAATTAATTTCGTTTTGTATAAATTGTATTTTAATTTTGATAAATGTTTAATCAACTATTTGGCTGTAGGCTATATTTAATAAATAAGAAGCAAACCAAGATCGTCGGGAATGGATTGACCTAGTCTTTGAGCAAGGCTGAAACTATAGCGTCTTTCTGTTTTAATACATTTCTTGAATATATGTCATAATTACAGTAGGCCTATAGATAGTTATGATATTTGTGGTTGCACCGGGGTCCGTCATTATAAAGTTACGCCACTTTCCTTATTAGGAGAAAATAACTGTCGTTTTAACGACATAAGATCTCGTACATACTTGAGTGGAAAAAAAATTATATGTAGGCCCTATGTGAGAGCAATGCGTGACCGTACCAGCTCACCTGTAAATGCGAAAAAACTGTTTCCATGGCAGTTTTGCGAAAATTGCCTTTTTCGAATTGCCTGAAAAACCACGTGAGCGTAAAAACGTTTTTGCGATATATGGGAGTTTTTGCGAAATTGACGCGTTTCCATTGGGCGTATTTTCAATTCGCAATTTCAATTTGCGCAATTTGAAGGGTAATGGAAATGTGGCTAGTGATTCTGCATTTTGGATGGAGGTAGGAAGAACGTTCCACCAGCAGGGAACTGTTGGGGTAACAGCTTTGGACCCAGGACCAGTAGTGAAAAATGAAGACCAAGAGTCAGGAGTCAGATTAATTAAAGAAAAATTTTACTGAAGAATAGTTTGCAGTTTCAACAGCAGAAGCCAGCTTCAAGAGGAGTTCGTAGGCCGCACTCCCTCTAACAGTCTCCCCGCCTCAGTCTAACGTACATACAATTTTCTGAACAGTTATACTGTTTTCAAGGTCTAGACACGTCATTATTGCCATGTGGAATGATTCTGATTGGTTCTAACAACATGCAACGTAAGCAACTTTCCACACGTAGCTGATAGGAGCATATATCTCTAAAAATGCGTAGACTTTGCGTAAGAGCTAATCAAATATTTAAACTCAAGACAATATTTTGTGTCTAATTTGCTTGCTTGAGACAAGTAGCCATGTAATAAGAGGGATAATGTACATCCAGCCGGTTGTTATCGCAGAATGAACCCCGACAGAGTGATCAGGACCCTGATGCGAAGCGGAGGGTACATTATCCCTTACTAAACATCAGATGAAGTAATTATTTTCTCTTTAATACAGATTAGGCTTGCTGCGATAGTCTGTGTTACTGGTGTTCAGGCGTCGTTTTGATTTTTATAGTAATAAAATAATTTAGTTCAGTTAAAGAACAGACCCAACATTTAAAAACGGAACGTGTCTGCTCAATACAGCACGAGCAGAACGAGTCAGATTTCATTCATCAGAGAGTGAGGAGCTGACCGACAAGATGATCGCGGAAGATTTGGTTTCAAAGCGAAATGTAAAAGCGCCTATTTAAGGGAGTGTGTAATTGTACTGTTTTCTTTTCAGGCACAAGGCTTTGGACATGAGCCTTATCGAAACATCCTAAGGTTACTCAAAGAAGATATCTCTTGGCAGCCATGCTGCCCTGGCTTGTCAACCCTTTTAAAACTCTTATTAAGTGGTCATGTTCCCCTGACTTGCACTGTTCTTTATAAATGCATTGTTGTTTGGCTGTCATTTTCTCTGAGTTTTAAATATAAATAATCACTATTTTTGCATCATGATCACTTGCTGTAAGCAAGGTGTCCATGTATCTGTTATATTTACATTTACATTTATGCATTTGGCAGACGCTTTTTATCCAAAGCGACTTACATTGCATTCAAGGTACACATTTTACATTTTGTCAATTCTTGCTTTCCCTGGGAATCGAACCCATGACCTTGGCGTTGCTAGCGCCATGCTCTACTGTTTGAGCTATAGGAAAGCTGTTATATATATTTTCAATTCTAGAACAGTTCTAAAATGTGTTCAGAATGACTTTGTTGTATGCAGTATTTCACATTGTTGTAAATTATTGACACTATTGATTTGAAACTTTATCAGGGCTGTGGCACACCACCTGGTTCCTGGATCATGGACAGAATATTCTGGTCTTGATCTAAAGGTATGAAACAGTCATTTGCAGAAAATGTTTAAGCAATTACAACTATTTTCACTAAACATGTAATTTCACAATACAAAACAGGGGCTTCCTAAACAAGAATATGGCATCGGCTGTGGGATTTTTATGATCATGGTGAGAGACAAATTTTGGTAAAATTGTCAAAAAACAGATTAAATATCTGTTTAACTGGGAGGAATGATTATTTTACTGTATTTGCAGTATTTCTGGTATGTTGCAATGGAGGCACAGTTTGATTTCACAATTGTAAGTACAACTTAATTAACAAATACACACCTACAGTAGTATTTCTGTACAGATGTTTATTAATCAACTTAACATTTATGTACATTACTATTGCATGTTAATATCTGATTCTTAAGTGTGGGACTTTTAATTTGTGTGGGATTTTTAATTTGACCTCTTTTCAGGATGACATGCCTTATTTGAGGCGGTATAGGTGTAAGCTTCTAATTGAGATCCTTCAGATTGAAGGGTATGGATTTGTTGGGAAAAGAAAATTAATCACAGTATTCTGGCAAAGCACGTCACAACTACTTATATTTGTTTGTTTGTTTGTTTTTTAGGCATGGCCGAAGTTTTGCACATTTCACACAGGAAGGTTTACTGATGAGCAGTGGATATCTTCCCCCGATCTTACGTATCCCACGGAAGAGAAAGCATGTGGAGGTTACCAAGGTATGAATCATTTCATTTAAGTGATATGCTGTGCAGTTTGATGCACTACTCAGACCTCTTCAACTCTGCTCCTGGAGACCCACTGCCCTGCACAGTAAAGCTCCAACCTAGGGCTACACTATATTGGAAAATATTGCGTTATTATTATATTAATAACATTGCATTATTTAATTTGTCTGCGAGTATGTCACGTGCATGACCTTTCCGACGTGATGACATCATATGACGTTAAGAAGCACAACACCGAAGTTGTGCACTTGAGGTTAAAAAGTTCAAAAGAAGAAAAGCGAAAAAAGAGGTGTTCACATGCTGTCTGCTCTGTGTGTGTGTGCACAGAAAACATTTCTGAAGATCCAGTTTCATGACCACACCCACCCACAGAATTCAAAGATTATATATTAAACTACTTTGGTAACGCTTTAGATTACAGCCTGTAAAGTACTGTGTATGTCAAATTAATTTTCCATGTTTCGAGGCAAGTAAAACTATTGCAACTCTTTTTTTTTTAAATACTGGTGAAATATACTCTTGTTCTGTGCCTAGCCTAAGTGGTGCTTGTTATTCCATGTAGTTACAGGGTAAGTGTGAATCTGCGGGCTGTAAATTAAAGTGGTGTTTGTTGCAGATGTCACACTTAACCTGTAACTACATGGAATAACGAGTATATTTCCCCAGTATTTAAAAAAGAAGTTTTAGTTGACTTGAAACATGAAAGCCCAAACTAAAACAGATGCACTTTTGCTATCAAAACAAATTACTGAATAAATGCACTGATATGTACCCCGTAATTTAAAAAAAGCCTTTACACTATTATTACAAAAAGGTTTGTTCTCGCTAAATTGCACCCAAACGCAAGATTGTTGCCTATCATAATAGAATTATTACCCCTTAATTAAAAAATACTTAAATTTTCCTGGTAATTCCCCCTTTATTCCCCAAACATTACACATTGTTCTCTTATACCTACACATACTTACTTTATAGTTACATTATAATTACCAAAATTTACGCTGTAATTTTTTTTACTTGCGCAGTACTTTCCAGCCTGTAATCTACCGCTGTAATCTAAGCATTACCGCTACTTTTAGACATTGTACTCTTCATTGTTAGGGCTACTGTTTCAGTTTTTGGTAACACTTAGAACTGGGTTGGGCAACTCTGTTCTCTGTTGTGTTTGATTAGGGTTGGAACTAAAAATCTGCTGGACATCAGCCCTCCAGGAAAATAGTTGCTCATCCCTGCCCTAGAATAAGGATACATTTATGAACATTAGTTGATTCATTAGTTAAAATTAACTGTCGATTGTACAGCATATATTCTTTAATGTTTGTTTATATACATACTAATATATTTAACTAGCATGAACCTTAACAATAACCAAGATTAATACATTCGCGAAAATGTTATTGTTCATTGCTAATTTATAACACCTAATGTAGTAACTATTGTTACCAATTGTAACCTTATTGTAAATTGTTTTTTTGTTTTTTTAAGGTTGAGTTGTGAAGCTTAACACAAGAAGTCAAAGACCTCATTGTTTAGTGACCACCGTGTCTTATTTGTTTCTCCTGTTTTAAAAAAAAAAGTAGAATATGATTGTTCATTGTGACACCTAGTGCTGTGACTTTTGTTAAAAAATATGAAATATGAATAAAAATGAAATGGACTACCTTTTACTTCTACTGTTACTACTTTTATACTTCCCTTTACTTTTATATGCTTGTACCTTTTCAACTTTTGGGCCAACTGTTGATATGTTTAATGTTTTAAAAAAAAAGAGACATGTTGTATGAGTGTGTGCATCTGCACGTTGACAAATACATTCATAAATACTTGCTCAAAAGTAGCTTAATGTTATTTAATATACGCTTAGTTTAAGTTGTAAGCATGTTATTGCTTTAGACATGTTCTTTTAGAAGGAAGGACAGTTTTCTTAATCGATTTTCATCTATTGTTGCATATGGCAGGTTAAATACATACTTTAGTTGAATTTTAGTCAAGTCACCTTATTAAGTTATTAAAGAATGCAAACAAAACTCAATTCTGCTGTAAAACACCTTTTAAAAAGACAATGTCATTGTTCGGCTGTTAAGTCAGTTAAGTGTTTCTACCCAGTTCAGTTCAATAGCTGTAAAGTTAATAAATTGTGGAGAAAACCCTGTCAGTGATGTCATCATTGAACATGATGTGGTTATTGTCCCAGGCGGCATCACAATTCAGATTATTTCATCCATCTCCTGCTTGAAAATTGAAATACATCACGCCAACATATGGTGGTACCGACTACGGTAAGACAGTAGTAATAATATAGTAAGATAAATTATAAGTAGAGTGATTCTGATTCAAGTTTTGTCAATCATACCGCCTTATCGCTGGTTGGTGAAAGTAAGAAGGAAAAAAAGCGAGGAAAATGAAGAAGAAGAAGAGCGGTTAAAATGACGAGATTAGCTGTTCCCTAATTGGCTGTTTTCATTGTAAGGGCGTTACTTGAAGTTGGGGGCGTAACTGGAAGGGGCGTGGCTTGTAGTACTGCGGGACGCAATCGGATAGACTTAAGCGGCAACCTCCCGCAGTTTCTCTTGGAGCCAATACGGAAGTGACTTAAACTGCAATTCATCGACTGGCCGCTAGGGACAGGCTCCAGAAGGAGCAGAATCTCATTGAGCCCCATGTTAAAATGGCCAACTTTACAGCAGAATAAAACATGTTTACAGCCTGGTACACATTGTAGTTTTGGTCTATATTTCTAATTTTACCCTTCATGACAACTGTGAGGGCGTGAATTTGTTTATAACTCATTCGTTTACATTATATAAAGCCTTAAAGTTCTGCATAATTAAGGGCGTGGCCACTTTGAGTGACAGGTGGGCAGCCATTTATCTGCTGTCTGTTAGTCATTGCATCACCTCAGCTCCACTCACGTCCTGCCTTTTTGCCCATTTTCTGTTATCCGGGAATGACGCGCTGCCAAGATGGCAACGGCCAGCTCGTCCCTACTTTTACGCTTCAAAACTGCTCTTCAGAAACCTATTTTTTTACAGTCTATGATCAGAATAGCCTACTAGACCGCGTTAGAAAACATAAAAAATAAAAATATATAATTATAATAATAATACATTATTATTCCCCTCATTCTAAACAATTTTAATAATAACTAAACTCTATATCCTACTAATAAGCCCAGTTTTTTCCAAAAAAATATTGCTTTATACCCCGCATGCCCAGAATTAATTTGTAATATTTCCTTAATTTCTATTCAAATTTTTTCTCTACTTAGCCTATCTTTCAGAATAACCCTTTCCTGCTTGTACCTGGGACAAATAATAATTACATGTTCTATTGACTCCATACTATTACACTGCTCACACAACCCAGTTTCATGTTTCCCTATTATCTTAAGCGTACCCTTTAGTCCAGTATGCCCAAACCTCATTCTGGAAATAATATCCTCTTCTTTTTTATTTCTATTATTTTGTCAAATTTCTCCTACCTTCTTCTGGATACTGTAGAACATTCTCGCTTTTGTTTCCATATTCCACTCCTGCCACTTCTTTTTCATTTCTACTTTGAATGTGTTTTTAACTTCCGCCTTACTATAATTTACTTCCATATTTACGCCCTATATGGGCTGGAATCCAGATGAATTTCACTATCACTCCTACTTTATTGACTCTCTAAACAATGTGTGCTATTTCCAACATAATGTCCTGTCTTGCTTCTGACTGCATGTTTTTAAAATTTGTTAGAACACTACTTGAATCTGACCCTATTAACACTTTACTTGGCTCATTATTTTCTACCCACTCAAGTGCTAAAAGAATAGCCAACAATTCTCCTGTAAACACTGATAAATTATCACTAACTCTTTTATTTAATATAACATTTAATTCTGGTATAATAAACGCTGCTCCTACTCTATTATTATCTGTTTTTCATGCATCAGTGTATATTTGATTAAACATTGAATACTTCTCTCCTTTTTCTGCTCTAAAAGGTGCATATCTACCCCTAACTCCCCTAATAGCCTCATAGAAAAGGTGGGACACTGGATAATGGCACAGTATCCCTATCTCATTTACTGCATCTCCTATTATCCAACCAAAGCTATTAATCGCTCTTCTTTCCTTATCTTGACAAGGTTGTAACACCTTCTGAGTTGGGTGATTTTCCATAAGCATAATGTTATTATTCACCCTTCACATATGAACCAAAGAAAGACTACGGTTATCATTAACACCTCCCTTTGTGTTCAACAGAGGAAAGAAAGTCACACAGGTTTAGATTGGAATAATGTGAGGATGAGGAAATGACAGATTTGTCTTGTTTTGTGAGTAAATACAATGAGTGACTAAATGTGTGTTTAGTATCAATTAATATGCCCACATATGTTAATGTAGTCTTATAAAACAACAACCAGCAATCACCACTTTATAAATTTATCTTAAAATATACTTCCAGGGAAACACATTAATACAATACAATATGAAGAAATAATTCTTTATTTGTGTATTACACATAAACAGGACATTTATTGAACTGGCAGATTTTAATATGTAATAGAAACTGGAGCAGGTGTGAATGGGGTCTGTGTTCCCTCATTAGTCAGCGATTTCAGTCACTACATAGGCAGCAACTCACATTGAAGACTTACTTTTGATTTCATTATTTAAGAGATGACATTTACATGTATAACATTTTATAGCTTCTTTTACTTATACTGATTCTTCATATATAATTTTTTTAACACTCAAATTAACACACTGACTCTCATGTTTCAACTCGGACACATGTATAAAATTTGCTTATTAACTCATACACTCTTTTTGACATGTTTGGTTTTAGCACATTTCTTATTGTTTTAAGTTTAATTTAAGGATTATCTGGTAAAAAAAAAAATAGTAGACAGACATTTCTCTGTACTTCTGTGATTGTAGACAGCAGAGTGAGAACGGGACTTTTATTTTGGTGCGATGATGTGACGTCATAAGGCTTGCTTTCTTATTTTTTATTAATGAACAGAAATCATGTACAAACAGCATGGCAACAACAAAACATTTTAGTAATAGAAAATACAGATCAGGTGCTTAAAAGAAATAAAATACATCCATAAAAAAAATTAAGAAGAAAATTAAACTAAAATCAATTAAAATAAATGGGGCTAGGGTTTTGTTTGTAGATCATATTCTTCTATAATGGAATAAAGATTGATTGCATTTTTCTTTTTCATAATTTTGAGGGCTTTTGTATACAAGTTAAACTCATTATGAAATGAATAAAACCTAGGTTTCACTTGCTTTAAGAACTTGCATTTGTGTATATAAAATTTTCCCAGCATGATGATGTTGTTGACTAGGAAGTTATCTTTGTTATTGTCCATTACAATTCCAAAAATAATGTCCTTTACAGTGACGCTCTTGCATCTGTTGTGATTCAGCTGGAGAAAGGTTTGTTTTAAGAATTGAATCTGTTCAAATCGATATAACCCGTTCAATGATTCACAGTTTTTACAAGCAACGTGAAAATAGTTTATTCACTTTTTTCGTGCTGCTCAAACTGTAAATGAACGAGAACTAGGGATGGGGATGGGGAAATGAAGCCTCATGAAGCAGTGAGGCTTTCCCCTGACTGTTCCGGGAAAAGATTCGAAGCTTCAAGAGTGTCGAGAACAGCGCCATCTGGTGCTTATTTAAAATAAAGCAGCAGAAGCCTGTGGAAGAAGCTCTGTCAGATGAAGCCACCACAACACACTCCCATCGTTTCAATGTTATGTGTACAAAAAAAACCTTACACGTTTGTGTTTAATTCGTCCATTAAATAAATTAATTCACTCATTAAAGTGTGACAATAAAATATAATATGAGCTTATATGATTCGATAAGATCTAATATAGGCCTTCTCTCTCTCTCTCAACACACACATAGTGAATAAGGACATTGTGTGATAGGATCATTAAATGTGCTTATGACACTTGGCAGTGATGGTGCAGGTGTAACTGTAGGAAAAACAGAAAAGTGATAAAGTTTTAAATTATTTTTATTAAGGAAAAAAAACTGTTTCACAGTGTTGGGGCTGAGTCTATTTCTCCTCTTAGACAGTAGAAAAGCGTACATACATTGGAAGCTATAAACTCAAAATTCTTTTTTTGCCTGTTGCCATTGCTCTAAATACAAACCCTTCACCAAACACCAACACCCTATCCCCTAATCCCACCCTAACCCCAAATACTAACACCAAATTACCTAGAAAACAACAAAAGTGCAAAGATTTTACCAAAATAAAAAGACAAATAAAAAAACAAATAAATGTTGGTTATCTAAATGTAATGTATTGATTTAACTTTCAAAGCACTCTCCTCACAAACCCATCAACCAGACTGACTGAGCCAACAAGGACTCTGGGGTTCGAACCTTCTGACACGCAAAACGAAACGCGCACGTGATTGGACAGAAAGTGAGCCTTCATTTGTCATCGATCACGTGACTCTGGGAAACCAATACACACCCCGATACGGAGATTCACTAGAAATTGTCACGCATGCGCGATATGCGTATCAAAGCTTCAGTGTCATACGTAACATCACTAACGAGAACAACAAACACTAACATGTGTTATGACAAATTTAACAAACTGCTAATGTTTTCATGAAAATGTCAAATGCCATGATGTGTCTATATAGTTTCTGTTAGTGGTGCAACGGATCGCCATTGATCCGTGATCCGTTTGGATCAATATCTTCGGTTCGGGACACACGTGATCCGCGGATTGATTTCTGAAAAAAAATGTTGTGCGCATGTTCAGTCCACACACAGTGTGATCATGGCGAGCGGAAGAACGGAGGAGCTCGAACGCCCCGCATCATTTAAATCCCCTGTGTGGGAGCATTTTGGCTTCCCTGTCAAATATAGTGATGAAGGAAAGAGGTTGGTGGATAAAAACGTGACGGTGTGTAGGCACTGTGGCACAAGAAAGCCATATGACAGTGGAAACACATCAAGCATGGCCGCGCATTTGAAGCGACATCACCACGGTGTTTCACTGACAGGAGTGAAAACGAAAGCTGCTCAACAACCGCTTATCACCCCGGCATTTAAGCAGCCCCTTGCTGCACAATCAGACCGGGCTAAAGGCATCACAAACGCTATCGGTGTGTTTATAGGTGCAGACATGAGGCCATATTCAGTTGTGCAAAACGAGGGCTTTAAACACATGCTGAAAGTGCTTGAGCCACGTTACGACATCCCGTCGCGCACCCACTTCAGCGAAAAGATTGTGCCAGATCTTAATGAGCAGGAGAAGAAAAAAGTTGTGGATGATCTATCTCGAGCATCCTCTGTTGCGCTCACGACAGATGGGTGGACGTCCAGGGGAACGGAGAGCTATGTGACGATAACCGCTCATTTCATCACAGCAGACTGGGAGATGAGAAGTCCGGTGCTGCAGACACGCCCCCTCTACGAGAGTCACACAAGCACTCATCTTGCGCAGGTACTGACACAAGCAGTGGAGGAATAGAAGATAAAGAGGCAAATCAATACTAGTAATATCCCAGTCATAACTGATAATGCCAAAAATCAAATAAATGCAGTGAATGAGGCAGGACTGGGCCCACAGATAGGGTGCTTTGCACATGTAGTGAATTTGGCATCACAGAAGGAAATCTCAGTCAATAGGATGGACCGCCTCCTTGGGAGGATCAGGAAGGTGGTTTCCTACTTCCACCGAAGCACAACAGCTGCTCATGTGCTTAAGACAAAGCAAGAAATGCTAAAGCTGCCAACTCATAAGCTCATTCATGATGTCCCAACAAGGTGGAACTCGACTTATGATATGTTGGAGCGTTATCTGGAGCAGCAGGCAGCTATATACTCTGCATTGACCGACAAGACCCTGAAGAAAAATGTCAAAGACATCATCACCCTGTCTGATGATGATGTGAGAGTAGCAGAAGAGGTCCTCCAGGTGCTTAAACCCCTCAAAACTGTTACATCTCTGCTGAGCACTGAAACTTCACCATCTGTGTCAATGATCCTGCCACTGAAAACAAGGATTCTAAAATCCATGGCTCCAAGTGTGGAAGACAGCACCATCACTCGAGATGTCAAGACTGCCATTATAGAGGACCTGCAGCCCAGATACACTTCACCCCCTACTCTACAGGACTACCTTCACAGATCTACTGCCCTGGATCCGAGGTTCAAGTCCCTGTCTCACATGGACCCTGCCCTACGCCAGAGGACATACAGTGACCTCACCACTGAGATTGTGAGCAGTCTGGGCACTGAAGACTGTGATGAGGTAAAGAAAAATTATATTATTTTAAAATAATACATTTTAAATCCAAATCATTTTTTTATTTTCAGTAATAATGGCTTTTATTAAATGTCATTGCCACATTTTTCATGTCTATGAAACATGAAAATAAATAATATGTTTAATTAAATCAACAAATTTTTTCCTGCAGGGTCAAGCTGCAGAGCCAACAGGAGCAAACTTGGACACATCTCCTCCACAAAAGAAGTCGGCGATGGCAGAGCTTTTTGGAGAGACCTTTGCCAGCAAAGACATGGACAGCATGACTCCTGCTGACATCATCAAAGAGGAGGTGGCATCCTACCTGGCGGCAAGCAGCATTACAGTGGATGGTGATCCACTGACATGGTGGAAAAGCAATGAGTGTAAATACCCTCATATTGCCAAGATGGCAAGGTGCTATCTCGCTGTGCCAGGCTCTTCAGTTCCTTCCGAGAGAGTGTTCTCAACAGCAGGTGACATAGTGACTGCAAAGAGGTCCACACTCTCCCCAGACAATGTAGACATCCTTGTCTTTTTGAAAAAGAATTTGAAATTATAAGCTCAGGAATGCTTTGCTTTCTTTCTTTTATTCTTCTTTGATGATGTGGACATAGGCTTTATTTCACTATACATGTTTCAAGGAAGATGATGTGCCTTCTTATGTTGCACTTTAAGTTGTTTTTTATTAATGGTGGTCATTGGTTTATGTTTAAGGAAGGAGAAATGCCTTTTTATGTTGCACTTTAAGTTGTTTTTCATTAATTATGTTAAAAAGATATGCCTTGACTTGTGCACTTTAAGTTGATTTTATATATTTTATATTAATAATTTAAGTGTTAATAAACAAAAAGACAAAACTTATGTTTATTTGTATTGTCTTTTTTTTTTTTTTTGCTGATCCGAAAAACGATCCGATCCGTGACTCTGATCCGAGAAACGATCCGAACCGTTAGTTTTTTGATCCGTTGCACCCCTAGTATCTGTATCTGTAATCCATTACAGGGATAGTTCACCCAAAAATGAAAACGATCCCATGATTTACTCACTCTCAAGCCATCCTAGGTGTATATGATATTCTTCTTTCAGGCATTTTCGTAAAGGTGAATACGGAAGGCTATTCACCAGAAGATAATTTACTTTATAAAGGTTTAAATATGGATATTTTTCTTAGACAAATGCAACAATTTGCTTCAGAAGGCGATTTAATTTCATTAAATAGCTGATTGAGACTCATCTCATCTTAAAGGTCCCATGGCATGGCATTATTTTATAATGTTTCCTGAGGTGTACTTATATTGTTAGTATGATTTTTACAACAAAAAATGTCATAATTTAGAAATAAAAGGCATTTTTTCTATACTGATGTTTGCCCTGCGGCTGAATGCTGTTTAAAGGGGCGTGTCTGCTGTGAGACTTCAGTGAAAACGCCCACTGTTGTGATTGGCTGACATCTTTGCATTTGAAATGAGTGTTAGATTATGTTGCGGAGGAGGCGTGGTTTAGCGAGGCACTGCACGCACTGCATGCATGAGAGACTGAATGGGCACTCGTGAACCACGGAGAGCTGGAGGAAGTTTTATTGTAACAGATTTCCTTGTAATGTATCTTATAATTTGTTTTTGTGTAAATTTTTTACATTTCTGTGCATTTAAATAGGTTTTAGGTCTGTATTATCTAAAACCTATAAGAGCCGGTTCAAGGCCTGTTCGTTCAGAGATAAGTTGAGTCTCTCAGAGACATCAGAACTTTCTTTGTGGTGCCTGAAATATATATTGCGCAACCTTTTTGGGACTAAATTGCGCCGTGTCCCTGAGTTCCAGTGGCGCTGCTCATCTGTGCAGGACAATCCAGTCAGATCTTTGGACACGGCAAACTGCACGGCAAACTGCACCTTTAACAAATTTTTAAAGGGGTGGTAAAACACATTCTTTTGAAGGCTTGATTGTGTTTGTGGGGTGCACTGTAACATGTGTTCATGCAAAAAATTGCATTATTTTTCATATATTTTACCTTTATTCTACACTGCTCTCTCCATCCTTGTAAAACGGTCTGATGCTTTCCGGGTTGTATGAAGCCAGTCCCTCAAAAATACACGATGGGCTCAGATTGGTTAGCTGGCCCAGTGTGTTGTGATTCGCTAACCGCAGTGCACGTTTGTCGGAAGCAATACACCCCTTACCTTTACCGGTAGACTGTGCTTTGGTCAGTATTAGAAACGATGGCGTCAATAAAACCACACCAATCTGAGCCCGAATCAGACCCAGAACATTTTAGTGAAGATGATCGAGCAGAACCTGTTCAGTCCTCAAGAGTAAAGACTGCGGATCTATAGTGATCGCTACTGAATGGCACTTTTGTATTTTTAGAACGATTATAGCCAAATATCTGTGGCAAGAACTATTAACCCAAAACGAACACTAAACACTGGCTTTACTAGTGGCCAAATCACACACAGAACCATGTTTAGCACGCCTGTAGATAAACAATACATAAAAGCTCTAATCAAAGAATCATTTACACTAATGCCAAGTTCGCTGTTGAGATTTCAACGTTAGTGTTTGTAACGTTAGGTGTTCGTCGGATAACGTTAAGTATGAATGAGCATTTAACAGACTGGTTTGCAGAACAGCGTTGTCATCTGTTTACTTCCTTGCTACAAAGTACAATTAACCTATTACAGGAAAACACATCGACGAAAAATAAATCAGACTTACAGGTTGTGGCCCGTTAACAGCTTCTGTTTGTAAATCCAGCTTTCAGGACAAGCCGAGGTGCAAATCCGGCATTGAACTCGCAAAGATTGTGGATGTTTTCCTCCGTGAAATGTGCAGCAGGAGGCGTGCCCGTCGCTCATGATTCACACTGAACCGCTCATGAATTGCAACGGACGAATATTGTCCATTATGTCACATTTTCCAGTCTTCTCCTCCGGCCCTATCTGTCTCGTGCTTTATGATGGGCAGCATATATCTGAGACCTGTTCCCCTCTGTCTCAAACACACATGCATATAACATGCTGTATGTTAAACGCCCATCCCCAGACCTGCAATCCAGATGAAAATAACAGCGTTTCCTCTGCATCGCGGCAACAACACTCCAGCCTAACTATACCACAACAGCGCCGCGATACAAAATGGCCTCACCCCCCCTTATTTAATATTCTCGGAGGAGGGGTTTATGTAAATATTGGGACTGGTGATGTCACCAACCCTGGAGGAATGTCTGTAGTCGCCTACTGGCCATTTGCTGTAGTTCTTAGAAATGGATTTCTTTAAAAGCAAATATCTCCCTTTGCTTTAAACTTTGAACGTTGTAACTTTGCAGATGTTGTTTATGCTCAAGCAGCAACATTACACTATAGCTAAAGTTAGAATAGTGAAATCGTGGTTTACCACCCCTTTAATTTACGATTTATTTATTTTATTTCGGATTGCTGCATGTTGCATTATCAGTTGAGCAGTTTTGTAAGGTGCCGTCAGATGAGTTATTAAATCTGTGTTCTAAGAAACGGTTATGGGAAATTGTAGATTGATATCAATTAAGTTGCATTGATAAGTGGCATTGATAAGTGGCTGAGAAAAAATTAACTTAGAGAAACAGTAAGACAAAAGTTAGGCGATCTTCAGATTTTACCAGTTATGCTAGAACAAGTAACAGTTGGGACTAGTCAAAAATCAGCAGTTTCATTGGTTGTCTTTTCATTACATATTTTATCTGTCAATACACCTCGTCGGAGTGCCTGATATGCATATTTGGCTGTGCATATGTCATAAAATATAGCCTCCTCCATCCTTGCCTTGCCTTTTTAATTCAAGAGCTCCCTCTGTTTCTCTGGCTGAAATGATAACACTATATAAGGACTGATGAGAGCGCTCAAAGCTTCTTATTTGGAAAGTAGATATTGTTCAGTGAAGATTGTTTTCTGTTTCAGAAACCTGTGGGGTCCCGCAAGGCTCCATTCTAGGTCCAGTCCTGTTCTCACTGTACATGCTCCCATTGGGAATGATCTTTAAGAAGTATCTGTATGCTGACAACACTCCAACGAAATTCCAATGCCCTACTTTTTAAGTGTCTGGAGGAAGTAAAGTTGTGGATGGCTGAAAATCGAATGAAAATAAAACAGAAGTTATTATTTTTGGTCGCTCAGCTTGTAGCAAGATGGTAAACGATAGTTTAGGCCCATGGAAGGTCTACCTGCATGATCAAGTAAAGAACTTGGGAGTCATTTTTGACTCATCCCTCATATTTTATCGACAGATAAAGACAGTGGTTCAAAATTAAAGAAGCTGGTACAAAATGCTGCTACAAGGTTTTTAATGAATGCTAGGAAATCATATCATGTAACTCGTTGTCTCTTTTGGGATGGCTACCAGTACAATTTAGGATACAGTATAAGACGGAATATTAATGGAATGATTCCATTATAATGTTGAAATTCAGACAAGTAATGAGTTTACATTCACCTACTACAGTCAGTAGGTGTTCTCCTATTCAAATTTGACATTGAAGGGGTGCATACAACATATTTGTTATAACTATAGGTGCCGCACATTGAAATACGATTTTCAAGAAGAAAAAAAAACCTGGGGAAAATAAATGCAGAACATGTTCACCAAGGACACTATTAACACGATATGCTTTAAACCATTCAGAAAAATTTGGGCACAAATGGGGAATTCAGGCCTCTTATGCTACGTTCACACCAAACGCGAATAGAGCGTAAAATTCATATCTACCGCGTCTAGTTGGACGCTTGAACATTTTTAATCCATTCGCACGTCCACAGCGAATTGGACACGCATATAAATAGAGTGTTTAAAGCGAAATAGACACACGTTCAAGTCGCTCCAGGAGAAATGTCAAAACACCACTCTGCCTCTTTCATTTTCATAAAAAAATATATTAAACTTTAATAGTCACACAAATGTGGTTCAGGCAACGCACTACCTACATTATCTTCACTGCATGTAAAGATGCTGGTCATGTAATTAGAATATCATCAAAAAGTTTATTATTTTCACTAATTCCATTCAAAAAGGGAAACTTGTATATTATATTCATTCATTACACAGACTGATATATTTCAAATGTTTATTTCTTTTCATTTTGATGATTATAACTGACAACTAAGGAAAATCCCAAATTCAGTATCTCAGAAAATTTGAATATTGTGAAAAGGTTCAATATTGAAAACACCTGGTGCCACACTCTAATCAGCTAATTAACTCAAAACACCTGCAAAGGCCTTTAAATGGTCTCTCAGTCTAGTTCTGTAGGATACACAATCATGGGGAAGACTGCTGACTTGACAGTTGTCCAAAAGATGACCATTGACACCTTGCACAAGGAGGGCAAGACACAAAAGGTCATTGCAAAAGAGGCTGCCTGTTCACAGAGCTCTGTGTCCAAGCACATTAATAGAGAGGCGAAAGGAAGGAAAAGATGTGGTAGAAAAAAAGTGTAAAAGCAATAGGGATAACCGCACCCTGGAGAGGATTGTGAAACAAAACCCATTCAAAAATGTGGGGGAGATTCACAAAGAGTGGACTGCAGCTGGAGTCAGTGCTTCAAGAACCACTACGCACAAACATATGCAAGACATGGTTTCAGCTGTCGCACTCCTTGTGTCAAGCCACTGTTGAACAACAGACAGCGTCAGAAGCGTCTCGCCTGGGCTAAAGACAAAAAGGACTGGACTGCTGCTGAGTGGTCCAAACGTATGTTCTCTGATGAAAGTAAATTTTGCATTTCCTTTGGAAGTCAGGGTCCCAGAGTCTGGAGGAAGAGAGGAGAGGCACACAATCCCCGTTGCTTGAGGTCCAGTGTAAAGTTTCCACAGTCAGTAGCCGCGTTTCCATTACTCTTCAAATTGCGAAAATTGAAATTGCAAATTGAAAATACGCCCAATGTAGGGTGACCACCTGTCCCGCTTTGCGTTGTACCGCACAGCATTTTCACCCCTTGTCCCGCATGTCACATATTGAGAAAATGTCCCGCATTTTCACTAGTCTGTTGATTTTTAATGATCATATTGAGAAAACATCCATGCGTTCTTTTGCCTTTTTAAGAAAGCATTTTATTTATTATTTTTGCGGCATCGTTTTTCATCTATATTTAACAGCGCTTCGTCAGAAGTAACATCCCGCCTTACACAAATACAAAAGCCGTTTTTTAAACCATATCCAATGGTTGAAAAGAAAGGAGTAAACACGGTCACTAGTAGGTTGTGACGGCTGTCAATCAAAATGTGGAGCGGTGATTCGTTCCATGTGTTCCCTGTCAGAAAACGAATGGATAGTTCTGTATATAAATGAATATATATATATATAATTTTTATATTAATCAATTAATATATAAGATTAACTAATTTAATGTTGTTTTATTTGTTTCATTATTTATTTAGTTGGATTTTAGTTGCTATTGGTCAGAACTGTTTCCAAAGTAGTTATCTGCATGATGCCTGCTGCCTTTGGACTCAGTGATGTTGAATTTAAGATTATACAACAGTTTCAGGTTATGTTTTAGTGTTGGTAACATGTCCCACATTGTCCCACGCAAACTTAGTAATCGTCCCTCATTTGGTTTGTTTGATGGTGGTCACCCTAGCCCAATGGAAACGCGTCAATTTTGCAAAAACTCCCATATATCGCAAAAAAGTTTTTACGCTCGCATGAGGTGGTTTTTTAGGCAATTCGAAAAAGGAAATTTTCGCAAAACTGCAATGGAAACAGTTTTTTCGCATTTACAGGTCATCTGGTACGGTCACGCATTGCCCTCACATAGGACCTACATATAATTGTTTTCCCACTCAAGTATATACGAGATCTTATGTCGTTAAAACGACATATATTTTCTCCTAATAAGGAAAGTGCCGTAACTTTATAATGACGGACCCCGGTGCAACCACAAATATCATAACTATCTATAGGCCTACTGTAATTATGACATATATTCAAGAAATGTATTAAAACAGAAAGACGCTATAGTTTCAGCCTTGCTCAAAGACTAGGTCAATCCATTCCCGACGATCTTGGTTTGCTTCTTATTTATTAAATATAGCCTACCGCCAAATAGTTGATTAAACATTGATCAAAATTAAAATACAATTTATACAAAACGAAATTAATTTTAAAGAAAGACTTTCTAGAAAACACAATTCAATTGTGCTCAAAATCCATGTCTCCAGACATATGCGCATCTGATTATGTGCTTTACTCATGCTGCTCACTTTTCATAATCAACATATGAAGTTAAAAGATTATAATATTTAGACATAGCCTAACTATGAAACGAAATAGGCTACGTTTTCTTTAACCCTCTTTCCGACGAAGTCGTTGTCGCCTTTTGATGGATTTTTTCCTTATTCCAGCGGAAACTCAAAATACTCCGTCATACAGATAAGTGCAAGACATAATTATAAACTATAAACTGTCTATTTTTATTTGTGTACACTCACGATAACAGCAAAGGCCGTGGACTCAGGGAACAGATTATTTTGCACTCCACTCCAAACGCTGTCTTCATTTCAAAAATATATTTTGTTTATGAAACGCAAAGTTTTTCATTTCAAAAGCATTTCTAAATTCAGTTTATATTTCCAAAAAACGAAATTCCGAGCCAAAATAACGAAGTGGTAAAAAAAATGTTGAGTTACCACCATGCAAATTCAAACTTTTCGCTCGTCTCTGTATGTGGCAATGCGTCACAATAACCTGTCGTGTGTAAAAGTCGATCTTTCTTTACAGATGATGGTATGTTTGGACAGAAGACGAGTTCTTTATTAAACTCATAAAAAAACAATAGAATATAAAATGCCACAATTTATCATAACACCTCATTTGTGCCGCTCAAGTATAAAGTGCTTTCCTTGCCATCAGTGCTATAACACGCACGTCTCTTTCCATTAAAAATAATGGCGTGCGGTGGCTGGGATATACATAAACCTAACAACATACGTAGCATGATTTTTGGAATGATTTATCACGAGAAGAAAAAAAATGTTTTAGTCGCATAACATCAGTTAATGGAAACGCTGTCATTTCGCAATATTTTTTTGTCGACTTTTAGAAAATATCGCAAAAGTTTTGCGCAAATCTGTAATGGAAACGCGGCTACTGATGGTTTGGGGTGCCATGTCATCTGCTGGTGTTGGTCAACCGTATACCAGGAAGTTTTAGAACACTTCATGCTTCCTACTGCTGACCAACTTTATGGTGGGTGATGCAGATTACGTTTTCCAACAGGACTTGTCACCTGCACACAGTGCCAAAGCAACCAGTACCTGGTTTAAGGACCATGGTATCCCTGTTGTTAATTG
Source organism: Gobio gobio (assembly GCF_949357685.1). Lineage (NCBI taxonomy): Eukaryota > Metazoa > Chordata > Actinopteri > Cypriniformes > Gobionidae > Gobio > Gobio gobio. Next base: position 25,757,207 of record NC_137097.1, on the reverse strand, counting down.
GCCAGAAAACTTGCCTGACCTTAACCCCATAGAAAATCTGTGGAGTATTGTGAAGAGGAAGATGCGATATGCCAGACCCAACAATGCAGAAGAGCTGAAGGCCACTATCAGAGCAACCTGGGCTCTCATAACACCTGAGCAGTGCCACAGACTGATCGACTCCATGCCACGCTGTATTGCTGCAGTAATTCAGGCAAAAGGAGCCCCAATTAAGTATTGAGTGCTGGACATGCTCATACTTTTCATGTTCATACTTTTCAGTTGGCCAAGATTTCTAAAAATCCTTTCTTTGTATTGGTCTTAAGTGATATTCTAATTTTCTGAGATACTGAATTTGGGATTTTCCTTAGTTGTCAGTTATAATCACCAAAATAAAAAGAAATAAACATTTGAAATATATCAGCCTGTGTGTAATGAATAAATATAATATACAAGTTTCACTTTTTGAATGGAATTAGTGAAATAAATCAACTTTTTGATGAAGTTCTAATTATATGACCAGAACCTGTATATTTAAATATCCTACAAAATAATGTTATGAACCTTCTCTTTGCCCTCAGTCAAAAACGATTTGGCAGACAACAAATTATAGATTCATGACACCAAAGATCACCCATTAGATCTACACAAGATTAATTATATTTCATGTTTAACCACTACAGAGGCATCAGAGCCAGCAGCAAACATCAGAAGGACTGGCCGAGGAAAGGCTGCTCTCACCGGGGTTAATGAGCGCCCGGTGATCGCCTCGATCTCACAACTCCAAAAACGCAAGATTAATTAACAGTAGAATTTTTATGCAGGGTTTCTCATCACGTCACTTTACCACGTGACAGCAGCAAGCAGGCTCTTGATTGGTTAACGAATAGATGCCAAAGTTCAGATTTTTCAATGCGAATTCGCTTCAAACGCGCAAATGCACAAAAAGCACCAAATAAAATCACTCGTGTGGATCGTGCAAGGCGGTCATTTTACGTCTATCGTGCCGCAGGACCTCCAGACAGGCGTCAACGCGCCTTTACATTGCCTTAAAATTGAAAACACTCGCTCCTGACGCTCTATTTGCATTTGGTGTGAATGCAGCATAAGGTATTATTCAGTCTCTCAAACATGAGGCATTTCCTGTCTGTGAAATTAATTTCACAATGATGACATAAAACCAGTTCTCTCATACATGAATACTCATGTGGTACTCCAGGGCTTTTTTATACCTAAAACTTTTCCCACAGTGCCCACATGTGTACGGCTTCTCTCCAGTGTGAACTCTCATGTGCCTGTTAAGACTTTCTTTTCGGCTGAAACTTTTTCCACACTGTTGGCAGGTAAAAGGTTTCTCTCCAGTGTGACTCCTCATGTGGTTTTCAAAATGTTGTTTTAGAGTGAAACTCTTTCCACACTGAGGGCATGTGTAGGGTTGCTCCACAGAGTGAAGTCTCATGTGTCTGTTAAGGTTTTCTTTTTTAGCGAAACTCTTTCCACACTGAGAGCAGGTGTAGGATTTCTCTTCAGTGTGAACTCTCATGTGGACTTGAAAGTTTTCATGTTGATCAAAACACTTTCCACACTGTTGGCAGGTGAAAGGCTTCTCTCCAGTGTGAACTCTCATGTGGAGTTTAAGGTTTGCTTTTAGGTTGAAACTTCTTCCACAATGTTGGCAGACGTATGGCTTCTCTCGGGTGTGAATTATCATGTGGACTTTAATGTTTCCTTTACTACTGAAACTCTTTCCACAGTGAGGGCACACATAAGGCTTCTCTCCAGTGTGAACTCTCATGTGACTGTCAAGGTTTCCTTTTCGGTTGAAACTCTTTCCACACTGTTGGCAGGTGAACGGCTTCTCTCAAGTGTGAATTCTTATGTGGTCTTCAAAGTATTGTTTTTGATTGAAACTCTTTCCACACTGAGGGCATGTGTAGAGTTGCTCCCCAGCATGAAATCTCATGTGACTGTTAAGGTTTACTTTTTTAGCAAAACTCTTTCCACAATGTTGGCAGACGTAAGGCTTCTCTCCAGTGTGAATTATCATGTGGACTTTAATGTTTCCTTTACTACTGAAACTCCTTCCACACTGAGGGCAGGTGTATGGCTTCTCTCCAGTGTGAACTCTCATGTGGCTTTTAAGGTTTCCTTTTCGGTGGAAACTTTTTCCACACTGTTGGCAGGTGTAAGGCTTCTCTCCAGTGTGAACTCTCATGTGTATTTTAAAGCTTACTCCTGGAGCGAAACTCTTTCCACACTGTTGGCAGGTATAAGGCTTCTCTCCATTGTGAATTCTCATGTGTCTGTCAAGGTTTCTTTTTAGAGTGAATTTGTTTCCACACTGTTGGCAGGTGAAATTACTTCTAGACTTTTTTCGTGAAGTCTTTTCAGGCTGTGAGCAACTAAAAGGTTTTTCTCCAGTTATTAAATCATGATTCTTAAATTGATCTTTCTCTTCTATTTCATTGAGTACTTCACTCTCCTCTTTCAGCTCCGTCAGGTCTAAGGCAAAAAGAGACAAATGCAAATTAACACCAGTTTAATGGTACAAAGCAACAGACAACAAAACATTTAGACATGTAAAGTATCAAAACCAACATACAACTAGATCCTATTCACACGGGCATCGCACCGGAGGGAAAAGGGGACAGAGTGTGGAGGGCCCAGAAGTTTATGGAGGAACATTGATATAGAGCACACTCATTTTCTGAAGCCGAACATGAAATTACTGGCATAATCTAACACGTTTGTTTTCTTAAGAGTCCTCAATGCTGTTGTGAACTTCTTTTGTTCCTTGAAGCAGAGGGCAGGAGACTTGGATGGGTTCTTCAGCAGGATTCTTTATTGAGAACTTGTGCTGTCTTTCAGCTGAGGTCGTAAAGTCTAACTAACAGTGCAAAACACTGTAACTTATTTACATTTCAGGGGGAGGGATTATACAGCAGGGGAGGAGACACTCTGAACAATACAATGCAAATGTTGTATAGGAAAAAAGAGACACCCCAAACATTCCTGTCATCAGTCCTGATTCAATCAGCATAACAGTGTCATTCAAATGCATAGATTTTAATCCAATCACTCTGACAGTATTGCTCTGAGCTTGTTATGCTAAATGGTCAGGAAGTGCATAAAAACAAAAGACTCAAACACTTAAAACTGCCTGACTTAATCTCCTTAGAATGTCCTCAAGTTTACCACAAAATGTAAAACACAATTTAGATAATGTTTTCAGTTATATTATATTACATTGGAACCTAGATATAACAATTTATAAATTTGTAATCTCACATTGCCTAACATTCTCTCTTTCAGTGGTCCTCTCACAGTATGGCTAAAGACCAGGGGCCTCATTTATAAAACTTTGCGTCAGAAGTGGCGTACGGATGAAACATAGGACGTGCGTACGCACAGAAATATTCAGATTTATAAAACCATGCACACGCACATCCTACGCAGTTTTCCCTTAATAAAACACAATCAGTTCTAAATGTAGCGCAGCTTTTGCGGCTTCATGTCACGCCCATAGTTGCCCATAAATAGTCCGTGAAACGCCCACAAGTTAATATTCATCGATTGCGAAATCATGGCAAATACAGAGAGGAAATCAAAAAAACTTAACTTCACTCAATGTGAAGTAGAAATTATCGTTGGCGAGGTGGAAAAGAGGAGAAAAATATATTTTGGAGGGCACAGTGTGGGCATTACTAATGCCAAAAAGGCACTTTAGGTGCAAAAGGTTGCAGACGCCGTAAATGCTGTAGCCTCACAACCTCAGACCGTGGCCGAAAAAAAAAAGAGAAATGGTCGGACATCAAAGTCAAGGCAAAAAAGCGTCTAGCGCTCCATCGCCAGAGTGTGTCTGCCACAGGTGGGGGAAAGGGGACACCGGAGCTGACCCCTCTTGATGAGAGACTGGCGGCAATTATTGGGGAATTAATCCCTATCCCTATTATCTACGTGGAAATGGGAAATAGTTTAGTGCAAATGTAATTTCTTGCAGCTTTCTGAATGGTTGAGACATACGTCATATGTTATTTTATCGAAAATAAAACAAACTAAAGGCATTTCCATGAATAGCTACCATGATTCCGTAGCTGATGAAGAAATTTTTACTATCAAAAACAACTTTCCCCAGTGGACAATTAATACATCTATCTATCTATTTATCTATATATATCCCTAATTATCTATCTATCTGTCTATCTAATTGCATCTATATCTGCTCCGCCAGACGGACACATTGACAAGAATATCAGTTTTGTACATTATTTCGTTCTGTTTACCATATTATTTATGAGGATGAATTGCATAACATGCCAATATTGTTGCAGAACATATTTCACTTTTTTTTTTTTGCATTTCTGTTGTAATTTTCGTTTTATTTTGTTTGTTTTACACTGCAGATCGATCAAACGGGTGTTTGTGTAGGCTGTTAATTGCAATACTTGCTTTGTGAAGTCTTCATGTTATTTATGAGAGGCAGTATTGCCATTTCTTTTACACAACGGTCTACAGTTTCACACACTTTCACATGTTTCTTCCATCTGCCGACGGTGTCGCCATTTCTCATTTCACCCGTTTTTGTGCGTACGCCTGGGTCAGAGCTTGCGTGAAGGACCGCACATTTTCCCGTCAAGTTTGCTTTTTATAAATACAAATTATTGCGTAGAGAGTGGCGTACGCCTTCTTTTGTGCGTACGCAACGTTTATAAATGAGGCCCCAGCTCTGATGGGCTGAACTTGAGAGACTCCTGCACCATTTCACGGATTGAGAATAAAATCAAAGGAACACCTTCATCCCACTCAGACCATCCCTCAATGCAGTATTTCCTAATCATTGCTTTTAAGGTTACGTTAGTAACCGAAGTGTTCCCTTTCGAGAGTACTCTCGTATTGCGTTTAGCTAAACGCTAGGGGACCCAATGCAAAACGCCGTGCTCGCTTAACGGCTCTGAAAGCCTGGAGACACCATACCCAGGCCGACCTAAGTGGGCCCATAAATATGATATTCATAGAAGTCCCCAAAATGAGCCAGACCTGAGACGGGCTATTTAATGAGAATAACACGCAAAGCTACGTGTAGTGTGTGTGTATATATATATATATATATATATAGATCAGACATAGTCGGGCCAAAAAATATTTAATGACCAGACAAATTGAGTCATGTAAGGAATGTGTTTATGACTTATACAAATACTTAACCCAGACCAGACTGTCGGGCCTTAAGGGGTTAATATGTATTACACAGCAAGAAGCCCAGCCTGTAAGGCAGGGACATCAAAATGATAAAACCTGATAAAAGTGGACGGGGAGGCCCAGCCTGCCGCCGCACAGATATCATTCAGAGAAATGCCAATAAAAGCCTGAAAGCAGCGGAACGCTCTATGTATATTCTCAGCGTTCTGACAGGACAGAGCAAATTAGCATCTTCTTCATCTAACGGTGATGAGAGTGCTGAAAGTGAAATGACCTGTGCTCTGAATGGAGTTGAAGTTGCTAGCAGAAAAGCGGTCTTGAGTGATAGGAGCTTTAAGCACACCGAATGCAGAGGCTCGAATGTTGAGCCTTTCATAGCATCCAGTACCGTGGACAGGTCCCATATAGGGACTGAAGGGGGGCGAGGTGGGTGAAGCCTTCTAGCCCCTTTAAGGAAGCGCACGATAAGATCGTTCTTCCCCAGTGACAGTCCATTCACTTGAATGTGGTACACTGCTATAGCGGCCACATAAACTTTGAGCGTGGAGGGGGAACGACCCGCGTCCAGAAGCTCTTGTAAAAAAGTGAGCACTTCTGACACTTCACAATTATGTGGGGTCAGGCTTCGTGCTTTACACCAGTCCGAAAAGACTGACCATTTGCCTGAATAGAGCCGCCTGGTCGCGGGGGCACTAGCTTCAGAAATAGTATTTAATACACTTTCAGAGAGGTTCTCATGTACCCGTTAATGGGCCAGACATGAAGCGCCCATAGATCTGCCGTCTCGACTGCATGAGGAGGTCTCTCCTCAGCGGTATTGGCCACGGGGGCTGTTTCTGACATCCGACTTAACAGTGAGAACCAAGGTTGATTTCTCCAAAGCGTGGCTATTAAAAGCACAGCGCATTTGCTCTCCCTGATCCTCTCTATGACCTGAGGTAACATTGAGATTGGGGGAAAAGCATAAAGAGGAAGGTTGGGCCATTTGTGGGCCAACGAGTCCTTGTGCTTGGAGAAATATATTAGGCATTGAACATTGTCTTGTGAGGCGAAAAGATCCACTTTTGCCTTGCCAAACATGACCCAAATTGTTTGAATCGTTAGTGGTGGCCACTCTGCTGGGGACACTTTGCCCCTGGACAGCATGTCCGGACCCAGATTCAGAATACCTGGCACATGAGTCGCTCTCAGCGAGCTCAGGTTGTGCTCTGCCCATATTAAGACTCTTTCCGCCATTGTGTGTAGACCAATATATCTTAGACCGCCCTGGCGATTTATATAGGCTACCACTGACCTGCTGTCCGTTCGGATCAGGACATGGTGGTGCTTTATGTACGGAGGGAAAGCTTTTAGCGATAGCGTGACCTCTTTCATCTCTAGACAGTTTATGTGAAGGCTCTTTTCCGAGTCTGACCTGACCCGGAGACTGGCCTGCCCTCGTGAAGGGCTCCCCAGCCTAGGTTGGATGCATCTGTCGAGATGACTTTCCACTTCGTAACAGTGCCCAAACTCACGCCCGTCTGATACCAGACGGGATTTTTCCAAGGAGCCAGAGCCAACACAGCTGTGGTCTACGTTGATTTGTAATCAACCCGAGAGCCATGCGTGAGCTGGAGTGCGGCAATTCAGCCAGCACTGTAGGGGGCGCATGTGTAACAGACCTAGTCTGAGGACTGGCGCCGCCGAGGCCATGAGACCCAACATCCTCTGAAAGTGTTTGAGAGGATTGTATGCGCCGGACCTGAGGGAAACCGCTCCGTTCCGAACAGAGAGCGTTCATCTGTAGTGAGTCGAACACTGTTCCCAGAAACGAAACTTTCTGTGTGGGAGACAATGAGCTCTTTGCCACATTGATTCTGAGGCCCAAGCATTTCAAATGGTTGAGAAGCCAAGATCTGTGGTTCAATAACTGAGTCTCTGAGTGAGCTATTATGAGCCAGTCGTCGAGATAGTTGAGAATTCTCATTCCCCGAAGCCTCAGCGGGGTTAGCGCCGCTTCCATGCACTTCGTAAACGTGCGGGGAGCCAGAGATAGACCAAAGGGTTGCACCCTGTATTGGTAAACTTTCTCCATGAAGGCGAATCTCAGGAATGTATGCCCTATACTCCTACCTCCACAAAACCGGCCACAATGTCTGTCCGCAGATGAATACGGTGAACTGAGACTCTCTTGACCTCCAAGGCTAGCTTAACCACACTGTACTTAAGGCTGTCAAGGGTTGAATAAACCTCTAAAGCTTCTCAAACCCAAAGAAGTTGCAATCTTTGCAAAAGCTTTAAAAAAGCTTATACATTGTACATACATTGTAGCATTGAAAACATTCTGTTGCAAAAAAGAAATATCTGAATGCAGAATAGCGATGTGTGAGATACGAGATATATGTACTATATTGCAAATCATTGAATTCAGGTGTTCCAATCACTTCATGGTCACAGGTGTATAAATCAAGCACTAGGCATGCAGACCCTTCTACAAACAACTGTGAAAGAATGGGTCGCTCTCAGGAGCTCAGTGAACTCAAGCGTGGCACCAGGATCCACTATGGGAAGAAGGCTAGCTGGCAGAGGCAGTGATGCTTTGGGCAATGTTCTGTTGGGAAACCTCGGGTCCTGCCATCCAAAAATGGTTCAGGAATGGTTTCAGGAGCACAACAACGAGTTTAGGCCTGTCGCGATTGGTCGATACAATCGACTGCGTTGACGCTGTTAATTAGTCGACGTCAATATTTTTAGTTGACTGGGTAAGCCGTTCAATAAACAATGGAAGCAGAACAGTCAAATATATATGCGCAGCTCAGGAAAAAGAACGCAACAGAAAAGTGCGGTGTGGCCGGGACGTGCTCGCGCTGCCGGACTCGGACCTGAAGCGCGCACACACCTTTCACTCAGACAGATCGCGACGCCAGTTTCGCAGATTATTGGGTTTGAATGGTAAAACAATATGTAAAAATGCACGTCCTGGCGAGTATTCGGGTAAACGCAGTCGGAAGCCTACAGCGAACGGCCGGTTTGGACTACATCCTGGTACTTCCTGCTTTAATTACGTCAGTAGAGCAGTTTGTCGACTAACCTCCGCCCACAAGAATACACGAAAAAGGGGGCGTGGTCTTGTTGCTCTCTCGTGGAGAAGAGGAAGTGTTGCGTTCGGTTCGATTCGGTTCGGTTGCGTTTGTCGCCATGTCGTTCAGACGCTGTTATTTTCATCCCGGAGTCAAATCACCTTTGTTTTGCCTTCAGGGGCTGTAGTTTGAGCGCGTGCATCGCCCCGTTATGGTAAGAGGCGTGACCTTTCCGGGCAACGTGTGCTAAGCTGCTGTCGAATCACAACACAGGAACCGCTGGCACAATCAGAACACGTTACGTATTTCTGAAGTAGGGACTTCATAGAACGAGGAAATTCTCAGGCCGTTTTGAGTACAGTGAAAACAGCAGTATACAGATAAGTAAATTGTGTGAAAAATACTGTTTTTTTACACATGAAACATGAACACATGTTATATTGCACACTGTAAACACAATCAAAGCTTCAAAAAAACACGAAAAACGGGACCTTTAACATTTTGTCAAGGGCTTGTTTACATTTATACTTTTTTATAGTACACCACTGAAGGCCAACGTTGCAAGTTAAAATAAATGTTTTTAAGTAAAATTGTTGAAAATTATTGTGATAAATTAGTAGATTGATTAATCGATAAATTAGTCGATAGATTCATCGATATAAAAATAGTCGTTAATGGCAGCCCTAAACGAGTTTGAGGTGTTGACCTGGCCTCCAAATTCCCCAGATCTCAATCCAATCGAGCATCTGTAGGATGTGCTGAACAAACAAGTCCAATCCATGGAGGCCCCACCTCACAATTTACAGGACTTAAAGGATCTGCTGCTAACAGATCTGCTGCAAACAGAATTATCTTTTAAAATGTTTTATTTCATGGTGGAAACAAGCTTCCATAGTTTGGGAAATTATTATATTGCACTTTTTTTTCAACTCGAGTAGTGGTATCTTGGTGCCAGATACCACAACACACCTTGAGGGGTCTAGTGGAGTCCATGCCTCAACGACAGCAAAATGGGGACCAACACAATATTAGCTCATAATTCAGCTTTGAGAATGAAACCAACCTGTTTGTTCCTCAGTTTCTTCATGTTTCACTCTGAATGTTTCCTCAATCTTCACGTCTTCACTCTCCTCTTTAATGAACGCCATCTTTATAATAGTGTGTCACGTGGATCTCAGTCGCTTCACCAGTTCTTGTCCTGTTTAAGATGAGAATAATTCGAGAAAAATAAATCCAAAATCTCTCCTAGTTCAGTAGTCAGTGCACTGGCAAGAGAGTGAGTTTGTTAGTTTTTAAATATTTTTTTTGAAATGTCAAAATTACTGAATTTCTTGACACATTTTCACGTTTTGTAAGTATGAATTAAAACATAACAATTGAAATAAAAAAGAAACAAAAGTTCAACTTAAAATTAAAGGGCATCACAAACGTTAAATTCATTTCACACTTTTTTGAAAATTAGCAAAATTTGGTTTAAAATTACTCCATTTAGTTATGTATGACGTTTTCCTAATAACAAAAACAAATCAATAATATATATTTGTTTCTTTTGGAAAAAGTAATTTTCATTTGAATGAAGTAAAACAGATCTAAGACTAGGTCTCAGTTCATTTTAACACTTTGAGACATATATCCTTTCTCAGGATATATTCTGTGAACAATGTTAAATGACACTTCTTAGGTCTATTGTGTAACAAATAAAACCACTCACACAAAAACCGGAAATACGTAATCTTTGCGTAACCAGAGTTCCTGCCAAGCGTCAACACATCAGAAAAGCATACCCGGCCAAGAGAAAATGGATCAGCGAGTCTCCAGAACTTCGCTAACGGATTTGCCAAATAATTACATTTGATGGAAATGAACAACTAGGCCTATTTACATAAGTCTCATATTACGTAGCTATAAAGAACCAGCGTTACATGACACGTCTTCCTTAACCAAGATGATATCTTGTTTGTCCGGACTTTGGCTACAGTTCAAAATACAGGGAGTGCAGAATTATTAGGCACGTTGATTTTCTGATCATATTTTTTTTCCAGGCACATTTGACCAATTCCAAACCACAGTAATCCTAATAACTACTATTGATTTAGTATTTAATAATGTATAGTGATATATAATTGTTCATGAAGGCTGGAAATGAAAATCACCTTATATTCAGGTGTGCAGAATTATTAGGCATGTTTTCTTTTACAGATAAATTGAGCCAAAAAAGAGATTTAACTCAGACTGAAAAGTCAAAAAGTATTAAATGCCCATGAGAAGGATGCAATACTAATGCAATACTAGACATTGCAGTTAAGGCATGACCATTGGACAGTGAAATGCTCGTTGGGTCAGCAGGGTCAGACAAAAACATGTGGCGGAGAAAAGACACCTGTTAACTGCAAAAGAATTAAGAATTAAGGTGAAGAATTGAGGGTGAAACCATCAGGAACCCTTTAGACTCCAGCGCCACCATTTTCCAGAGCTGCAACCTACCTGGAGTCTCCAGAAGTGCAAGGTGTCAGGATCTCAGAGACTTCAGTTAGGTAAAGAATCCTAAAAAATGACCCCCACTAGATAAGAATCACAAGCTGAAGTGTTGTAAAATACATGAAGAAGGTTTTTTTATAGGCTTTATAGGTTTTATAGGTTGAGAATGACTCTTGAAGGACCAGCACCACATCCTCTAGTACCACTGTTTGAAGAATTCATCTTCCAGAATCTGGCAGTACGTTTTGGGAGTTCATTTTAGTCCATCCTGAAGTCCGTTTTGCAGAGATGGACTAAAAATGAACTCCCAAAACGTACTGCCAGATTCTGGAAGATGAATTCTTCAAACAGTGGTACTAGAGGATGTGGTGCTGGTCCTTCAAGAGTCATTCTCAACCTATAAAACCTATAAAGCCTATAAAAAAATGTATTTTACAACACTTCAGCTTGTGATTCTTATCTAGTGGGGGTCATTTTTTAGGATTCTTTACCTAACTGAAGTCTCTGAGATCCTGACACCTTGCACTTCTGGAGACTCCAGGTAGGTTGCAGCTCTGGAAAATGGTGGCGCTGGAGTCTAAAGGGTTCCTGATGGTTTCACCCTTAATTCTTCACCTTAATTCTTTATTCTTTTGCGGTTAATAGGTGTCTTTTCTCCGCCACATGTTTTTGTCTGACCCTGCTGACCCAACAAGCAGTTCACTGTCCAATGGTCATGCCTTAACTGCAATGTCTAGTATTGCATTAGTATTGCATCCTTCTCATGGGCATTTAATACTTTTTGACTTTTCAGTCTGAGTTAAATCTCTTTTTTGGCTCAATTTATCTGTAAAAGAAAACATGCCTAATAATTCTGCACACCTGAATATAAGGTGTTTTTCATTTCCAGCCTTCATGAACAATTATATATCACTTATACATTATTAAATACTAAATCAATAGTGGTTATTAGGATTACTGTGGTTTGGAATTGGTCAAATGTGCCTGGAAAAAAAATATGATCAGAAAATCAACGTGCCTAATAATTCTGCACTCCCTGTAGTTTAAGCATGTGTTTATTGTAGTAGTTCCATCAGTGAAACAATACTACAGCCTGAGAAACATTTAAATATATTTCAGTTAATAATGGTAATATATATATAAGTTAAATATTACTTAAAAATATATATTCGTTTTATATTTCCCCACAGAGGTGCGTCATAAGCCGCTCTGCGTTTAAAGGGTTGTAGGACACGAGCAGGGAAGTTTGGTCCTTCATCCCGCTGGATAGCCTGAATCCATTTCCGTCAAACTCCACCATCAACAGGGAAGGAATGAAACGACAGATATGGCTGCTTTTGGGAATAGAACAGCCCGGTAAGCAACAATCACACTTGCTCGTTGCTTGCGCCATTTGTTTACCTGTAGCCCTGCCCGGGGAGGAAGAAGATTACCACGACGATTGCATATTTCCGGTCGCAAATAGGGAAGTTGTGAGAAAGGTCTATACCGACTAAGGAATCCCCAAAAATCTTCCACTCAAATGAGGGAAACATATGAACCCAAACTAGTTTAGATGGAGGACAAAATATATAAACAAAAAGAGATCTAATCGATTGATTACTGCATTTATTATCAATTAAATCAAGTTGATCTAAAAAGAAATGTTTCAAGACTTAATTATTAAAAATAATTGCTCTGTTGAATATTTTCCCTAACCATTTATTTAAGCAACTTTGTGGTATACATTTTTTTTCTTAGATGCAGTTTTGACAAAACACCTCTTCAATTATCTAATTTTCACACACAAGTCCTTTTGACACGGTGTTTGATTTTTAAAAAACTTCTCTCACCCTTTTTTATTTGGAATAAAAAAAAAATTTCATAAGGCGGCGCGGCCTTATGACGTCATACAACCACACCCAAAATAAAAGTCCCGTTCACACTCTGCTGAGTCTAAAATCAGTAAATAGACATTTATTTCGAAAAAATCTATTTAAAAAATAAAAAAGTTAACAAAATTCAGAGTTAAATGTATTGGTGAAATGCATTTAATATCACAATTGTAAATTGATAATTCAGTTCACATTGAGAGTTAATCCCAGCAAACACATTTACATTGTGGCAACATATGTGGCACGTTGCATTTCTACTATGGCAACGTCTCTGTCTATGTGCTGACCTTTTATTCTAGATACAGATATTCCCCATTTAGCTTGTTTTGTGGTCCATTTTTAATGTCAGACATTATACTTTTTATATAGGCCTATTGTTTATCCTTATAAGCATTTATAGCTGGTCCTCTTAAAATGTAATTTAGTTACTCAAATCTAACTGGCCAAGAGGCCACATGTTTTGGAACAATCACATATAATATTTTGTCAAATCCTTACATTAGCCCTTCTCCTAACCAGGCCTGGTGCATGTTTAAGGGTCTTTGCAATATGGCTTTCAGCATCCATACTGGCTGTGATTTCATTATTGCCTATAAAATGTTACATTTTGAGTACAATTTAGATATTAAATTATATTAAATCAAAGATCATTTAAATTACAGTAATATATGCAAATACTGTTAATATATTTTTTTTTACTTAGTAGAACTTGATAAACATAAAGTTCTTCAAGTTTCCTCTTCCTTCCTTTGACACTGTACTGTGCCCACACTTCAGAGGGAGTCATTTGTCTCATCATTCGCCGCACTGTTTCCCCATAGTTTGGTTCTCCAAGTGCAGAATGATATTTAACCTGAATTTAAATTATATGCTAATCATATGCATACACATTACAGTTCAGTTCCTCAAATGAAATTAAGTCAGATAACTGACCAATAGCTGGAATAGGGTTTTCCGGCTCTCTCTTCCTCTCTTGCCTGCAGTTCCCTTATCGAGTCGGTCCCTCGACTAGGGATGAAACGATTACCGGTTTCACGATAAACCACGATAAAATTTAGTGACGGTTAGTAATATCGTATAAAATTTTATTATCATTAAAACCGCGTGTGATTATCACGGTTGTGAAAACTCGCGGTAAATCCTGTGTAGTCAGCGTCAGTCAGGCGCAGCACCGCTGTTTTTTGAATGATAAGAAATGGCAGAAGGCAGTGACAGCACTTCTGGGGATTGTTCAGCCTCTAAAAGTACCAAATCTGAGGTGTGGTCATATTTTGGCTTTTACAAAAGTCCTGACTCTTAATCTAAGATGGTCACCCTGTCTGCAGAACATGCCAGAAGAAAGTCACTGTAATAGGGGAAACACTTCAAAACTACGAACGGCAAGTGGACTTTGACCTCAATACCAAAACTACATCTGGGAAATAATAACGTGAAGCGAACGAACAAATTTAGTCAAGACTAACATTTAAGGAATAATAATCAGGGCTTGACATTAACAACCGCCATTTGCGGGTGTAACGTTATTTCGGCTGCACACTAGTCACTCTGGCTGTTGAACTTATAATAGTCTTCTCAAAAGCCATCTGTTATAATCGCGTTGCGCATTATAACCACTCACACGTGTTTCTATTGAGTTTATGAATGCAATGTCTCATAATCAGAGGCGTTCAGATTAGCCGGAGTTTCATTCAGAGCGCGCGCCGCTCTTACTCGCTGAAATCTACACTAAAAGCAGAGATAAACGTGCGATGTATGCAGGAGATTCATTCAGCATATAGTGGTTGTACTGTTTTTGTTCTATTTCAGCAGCGAAAATGGTTTTAAAAACACAGCAGAAGCACAGCGCATCTGACATGACTGGCATAACGCTGGTGAATTTAGGGACCGTCTCTAAAGTTACATACAACAATGGTAACGTTACACGTTTCAAACTTCAGCATTTGAAGAGAATGACAGTCATAAAACTGACTGTAAAGTGATCATTTAGGTTTCAGGTATGATGCACACATTTTGATATTTAATAAAATAAACTGTCAAATCATATGGAAATATGGATATGCATTATTTCACTTGGATACTGTTTGGGCTCTAACACAAAATATGCTAGATTTAAATGCATCATTGCTGAACACTGTAAATATATTCTCAACCAATATTCTCATCAGAGATAATATTAGAGATTATATTTACGACAAATTATTATTATTTATGCGTTATGCGTTGCTATTGACGACGGCCATTAAGGAAGGAAATCCCACTGAATCTAGCTTAAAAAAGTGCATAGAGCTGCTTGATTTATTTGTTGTTTGTTGATTTTCAAATATAAAACTTCTTGAAATGTTTTAAGAGTGTGCATCAGTTCTTTTTGAACACTTTCATCTCGTTTGAACAAAACCGTGATAATATTGATAACCGTGATAATTTTGGTCACTATAATCGTGATGTTAAATTTCCATACCGTTTCATCCCTACCCTCGACATTACGTATGGGGAAATCCATTTCCTCGAAAATGCTGAAGCCTGATTTGAATAACTCTTTTGCTTGCAAATAGCCAATGGCGCCCGCGCCCTTGCCTTGCCCGGCGCCAAAAAACCTCAGAATCTTTCTTCTTCACCTGGAGTCTGATGATAACTCGCCGTAGATTGACACAATCAGAGTGGACAACGTGGAAAATATCCCCTCTCGCGTTCCGGCGGAATTTTCTTTCAAAATGTTACTTTGCCGCATGTGTCGTGGTCCTATCGACTTTCCGGACGCACATGAGCAGTGTCCTTTCCCCGGCTGGAAAACCGCCTCATTGCCTTCCAGGCCATGTCGAGCCACGGCTCACATCGCCGAAAAGGCATATATCTCGGCTGAATATACAGCATCTGCCCTCCACACAATGGCAATCCAGCAGGTCTTCCAGACCCGACTCCTGGGGTCCCTGGACGAGAAAGGCCCGGACCTGGAGTCCCTCAGGAAGCTGCGCGCGGCGTAATATGGGCAGCCTTGTAGTCCTGCACCGCCATCTGTGGCTAACGCTCAAACGCTCACCGAGATGCGGAGAAGAAGCAGCTTCTGGACGCTCTGGTAAGCCCGCTGGGTCTTTTCGGTGTCGCGGTCGAGGCTTTTCCGAAGAAATACGCTGAGACCTTGAAGCAGTCAAAGATGATGCCTCATCTTCTGCCAAAGCGATCTAGTGCGTACCCAGCCCCCGGCGCAGCATACATTAATGCCCCATCTGTCGAGCCACATGAGTGCGTGGTTGTCGCTCCCAGCGGTGTCAGATTGGGTAATCAACACTGTAAAACGCGGTTATACACTTCAGTTCGCTCGCAGACCACCCCGCTTCGGCGGCGTGATTATGTCAGAGGTATCAGAGCAAAGCGCTCCGTTACTACGGGCAGAAATCTCCTCCCTCCTGGCCAAACAGGCAGTAGAGGTAGTTCCCGAGGAACAGAGAAATCACAGATTTTACAGTCGTTACTTTCTAGTACCGAAAAAAGACGGAGGTATGCGCCCCATCTTAGATCTGAGACTACTGAACAAAGCGCTCGCAAAGCGCGCGTTCAAGATGATTACAGTGAAGAAAATCATCGCGCATATCCAGCCCGAGGACTTCTTCATTGCAGTGGATCTAAAGGATGCGTATTTTCACATTCAGAGAGCCCCGCATCACAGTCGCTTTCTGCGTTTTGCATTCAAAGGTGTTGCATACCAATTCAAAGTACTACTGTTCGGGCTGGCTCTAGCCCCCTGCGTATTTACAATGTGAATGAATGCAACGCTCGCTCCCCTGAAACGCGTGCTGAACTATCTCGATGACTGGCTAATCATCGCTCAAACGAGGAGCGCTCTCAAGGAGCACAGACGCAGGCTCCTAGCCCATTTGGAATGCCTGGGGCTGTCTGTAAACATGCAAAAGAGCAAACTTCAGCCTTGTCAGTCTATCACCTTCCTGGGTATGGTTCTGGACTCGCGCTCTATGATCGTGCGCTTATCAGAACCGAGGATCCAGTCCATTCACAATACACTTGCCCTCTTCATTCAAGGCAGAGCTGTCCCCTTGAAAACGTTTCAGAGGCTACTGGGTCTGATGGCAGCCGCAGCCTCCGTCTGCAGACTGGGGTTGCCACATATGAGACTGCTGCAGCACTGGTTGCAGAACCAAACACAGCCGCATGCGTGGAGAGCGGGAACAGAAGGCTAGTCATAATGCGTTCATGTCTCGAGACTCTAGTGCCTTGGTCCGGCACGACCATGTACGAACAGGGTGCTGCTATGGGCAGAGTGGTCAGGTGGGTAGTGGTCACTACGGATGCATCACTGTCAGGCTGGGGAGCCCTCTGCGATGGCAGACCGGCATTCGGTATGTGGACGGGGGACCGGGAGCGATGGCATATAAATTACCTGGAAATGGAAGCGGTTCATCTGGCTTTACAGACCTTCCTTCCGTTTGTGAGAGATCGTCATGTTCTCATCGAAACGGACAACACAGCAGTGGTGGCATACATCAACCGCCAAGGAGGACTGCACTCACGTTTCCTGCAGGGCTTGGCGAGGCAGATGCTCTTGTGGATGGACCAGGTACTTCTGTCGATTCGAGTAGTACATGTACGGGGCAGTTTGAATTGCGGCGCGGACATGCTGTCTAGGGAGGGCATTGTGCACGGAGAGTGGAGACTTCACCCTCAAACTGTGAACGTGATATGGGATCTCTTTGGCAAGGCGGACATCAACCTCTTTGCTTCAGAGGAGAACGCCCATTGCCCGCTGTACTTCTCACTGACAACGGCTCCTCTGGGAGGGGACACGCTGTCGGGCCGTTGGCCCAAGGGGCGGAAGTATGCATTTCCCCTAGTCAAGATAATGCCGCTGGTGCTGCAAAAGATCAGGAAAGAGAAATGCGGGTTGATTCTGGTAGCGCCCAAGTGGCCCAACCAGCCGTGGTTCCCAGAACTGGTGAACATGTCGCGGATCCCCCCGTGGCGAATCCCGCTGAGAAGGGACCTTCTATCCCAGGCGAGGGACACCATATGGCACCCCAGCCCCGGAGCTGTGGGACTTGCATGTGTGGCAGATTAGTGCGGAATGTCACAGCGAATAATGCAAACAATAGCAGAGGCTAGAGCGCCTTCGACTAGGCGCTTGTACGCTCTGAAATGGAATGTGCTTGCTAACTGGTGCGCTAGCAGACGGGAAAACCCAAAAGGTTGTGATATTTCCTCCATTCTGACCTTCCTGCAGGAACGTCTGGATGCTGTCAGCCTCTATTGCCGCCTCTCGTGATATGCTAGATGGCCATTCAGTGGGGAAACACCCCCTGATAGTGAGTTTTCTCCGGGGTGCGAGACGACTGAATCCTCCTCGCCTTCATCAGATGCCAGTTTGGGACTTATTGCTAGTGCTTAGTGCGCTGTCCGATCCACCATTTCGAACCAGCCGAAACTAGTGACCTTAAAGGTCCCATGGCATGGCATTTTTCTATTATTTTATAGTGTTTCCTGAGGTGTACTTATATTGTTAGTATGATTTTTACATCATAAAATGTCATAATTTGGAAATAAAAGGCATTTTTTCTATACTGCTGTTTGCCCTGTGGCTGACTGCCCTGTTTCAAGAGGCGTGTCTGCTGTGAGACTTCTGTAAAAACGCCCACTGTTGTGATTGGCTGACATCTTTGCATTTTAAATGAGCCGAGGGGGCGTGGTTTAACGAGGCACGAGCAGGCACGAGCTGCTGCCAGAGAGACGGATGGACCTGTGTTCACTTCTCATCAGTTCTCTCAGCATGTCTCAGTTCAGGGTGAACTGTTGTAGTTACTAGCATATACTTCAGGTTATTAGTTTATTTCTAGTCGGAGGGACTGTCACTTAGTAAAAGTTAGTAACTTTAGTAAATTATGGATCAGCGCTGACTCGAGACGCGAACCGTTTAGAACGATTCAGTCCGATTTGGTGAACTGGTTCGGTTCACTAAAAAGAACCGATTCAAAAGAATGATTCGGTCGCGAACCGGACATCACGGAGACGGAGGGATTGCTAACAAAGTTATTTATAGTAACTACTGAGTTGTGAGAGCGCTGTCTGTCAGCGCGAGTTTATTGTGTTTGTATCTGAGAGTTCTGAATAAACACGAGTCCCAGTCACGCCGAGTCCGTCTTCATCATTATTCTACCAACTTTGTAACACATGCAATGTACCATTACAGCGAGATGAACGAGTTAGTAAGTTTGATTAAAGCATTATTTCTAGATATGTTCCAATCATATGAAAAGCGTCAGTAACGCGCATTGAGTAACGTTACACAGCGCAAACAAAGACACAACAGCAGTAATCGAATGTAATCCAGTTTATTGTGGGGAAAGCTGGCTAGCCTAGCCCAGATATGCTCACGCTTACCCTCCTTCTGCTTAATCTCGCGCCGCGTTTGGTGCCTCCACTGTGGGCCAGATGCAGTACTGGGGGTCGGGGATGTTGAAGGCCGAGCTTCGGCGTGTGTGTGGTTTATCTCTAAAGATGTGACTCTGCTGGTGTTGAGCAGAAAAGACTGTATGCACATTTTAGAACAGATAGACGCGACAAGGACGTACAAAAACACTGACTCACAAGATAGAAAACACGAAAACACCGTTCTGTCTGGAGAGAGAGAAGCCGCAGTGTGTGCACGAATAATAAATAATTAGCTACACATAAGAAATCAATGATCACAGATCAGAAGGAACTGAAGAAAGACTTCTGTTTTCATTTGTACATCCAAACACTGAGAAACTGCCAGCGTTCACTCGTTCACAAGCCGAGGACAATAATATAGCGCTTGCATGGGCGTGCCAGATTCTCTGGGCGGAGGAAAGGGAGGTAACCGTTCCTGCTTGGACGTCAAACCAGGAGACTTCAGGATTGGCTAGTCTGGCCTGTCATTTTCTCAAAGGCAGAGAAAGACAGCCAGAACTCGGTTTTACACCGATCAACATTTCTATCCACTTGGGGACAATATTCAGGCTAGGGGAACTCATATTAATGTTGAAATACCTCATAAAATGAAAATTTCATGCCATGGGACCTTTAAAGTGCTCTCTGCAAAGACGGCGCTATTGCTTGCGCTAGCCTGCGGGAAACGAGTGGGGGACTTGCATGCCCTGTCAGTGAACAGTGGGTGTATGCAGTTCGGGCCAGAGGATTGCATGGTCAGACTCATACCCAAATGCGGCTACACACCAAAAGTGCTCTCAACGCCGTTCAGAGCTCAGGTGATTACAATTCAAGCGTTTTGCCCCACTGAACTAGACACTAATGCGGTGTCACAAAAGTGCGCTTTGTGCCCTGTGCGTGCGCTGCGTGCTTATGTAAACAGGACTAGTCAGTTTCGAGCTTCAGAGCAGCTCTTCGTCTACTACGCGGGTGCTAAGAAAGGCAGTATGGACCGGCCTATTTCCACACGGCGGGGGTTTTATATGTTCCCCATACGTAATGTTGAGGGACCGACTTGATAAGGGAATGTCTCTGGTTACTCACGTAACTGTAGTTCCCTGAGAGGAGGGAACGAGACATTTACGTAAATTGCTGTGTGGAAAGCCTCAGCCTCAATAGCTCTCGTTCAGTCGAAAGATTCTGAGGTTTTTTGGCGCCCGACGTCGCCTATATTGGAGG
Source organism: Gobio gobio (assembly GCF_949357685.1). NCBI lineage: Eukaryota > Metazoa > Chordata > Actinopteri > Cypriniformes > Gobionidae > Gobio > Gobio gobio. The sequence goes on along the minus strand of NC_137097.1, from coordinate 25,736,986 downwards.
CTGTCAGCCAATCAGGCGAGGGCGCCATTGGCTATTTGCAAGCAAAAGAGTTATTAAAATCAGGCTTCAGCATTTTCAAGGAAATGGATTTCCCCATACGTAATGTCTCGTTCCCTCCTCTCAGGGAACTACGGTTACGTGAGTAACCAGAGACGTTTTCTGGCCATGTCTCTTCCTCTCTCGCCTGCAGTAGTTGTGAAACAGGAGAGAATGCCCTTCCTGCTTTGCGATTATTTTATCCATCATGAGGACATTAAATTGGAAGTCTGTTATATAATTTTAGTTTGTAAGAACATCTGCTGATAAGGTTGATTTAAAATATTAAACAATATTATTTACTGTTATTTGAACACACACACACACACACACACACACACACACACACACACACACACACACACACACACACACACACACCAACCCAGTCTCACGGCAGTTCATGACATAGTCACAAAATTTAATCTATTGATTGATTGTTCATAGACACAAATTTCCCCTTTTTTGTGTCACTCAGCACGACTTTTAATCTAACATATTTCAATAGGAAGTAAAATTCGAGCATACACCACATTTTTCTTTCTACATAGCACCAGGGCCGGCCCTGACCAATTTGCTGCCCTAGGCAAGATTTTACTTGGTGCCCCTTGTATCAAGGTTTAGCACTACACATTATCATTCTAAGTTGTGGAAACACTGTTTTATTTTTGTAATGCATTGATGTTTTATTTTTATTGTTGTTGTTGTTTTATATGATGTCCAGTCCATTCTACCCCATCATTATGTTCATGATATTTTTTTATTTGTTAAAGGCTGATGATAGTAAAACTGTACAAATATTACACCTATGCCACATTACAGCCTAAACACAAATAGCAAGAGTAATTGCATCCAACATTCATGCACAAACTGTTCATTGAGAACTAGCAAAAGTGTTTGTTTTCCAGTAGATGGCAGCAATCTTCCACTAAACTATGAGCATTCATGCTTTCACCAGGAATTCAACTGAGAAATGTTGATATTTAATGTGAATTTTACATAAAATGTTGCCATTTTAAATAAACCTGTATATAAATATCATTACTAATTTCGGCAAATACATTTTAGCTATACATTGCTATACACCCCCTTAAAACTGCACAACTGCAGAGTAAAAACATTAGGCTATTAAAAAAGTGATATTACATGCGTTTAATATTTTTATATTATTTATTTTTTACAAAATCACACTGGCTGTGACCTCTGGAGAACCCAGAACAGCTGCTTGCATAAAGTTTAAGGTAAAAATAACTGGAATTAATTAGCAAACATTAGTATTTTACTACTATGCAATTAAATAAACTGTTCATTAACTGTTCAACTAATTTGCCTACATCCCTTTACTTCTGTCTTTACACAGCAAAAAATGCTCTTCTTATTTAGAATCTTTTTCTTGTTTCCAGTCCAAATATCTAAAAATTCTTAAATCAAGGTGCATTTACTAGATGAGTAAAATTACATACTACATTTTGATTTTATTTTCAAGTAAACAAGAAAAATGTCTTGAGTTTTTGCTTAAAACAAGCAAAATTATCTGTCAATGGGGTGAGAAAAATAATCTTAATTCTGTGGGACAGAAACAAGATTTCAATCAGAAACAAGATTATTTTTCCACTCCATTGGCAGATAATTTTGCTTGTTTTAAGCAAAAACTCACTTCATTTTGATTTTATTTTCAAGAAAACAAGAAAACTATCTTCTGTCATTTAACTTATCTAGTAAATGCACCTTCAACCTTGATTTATGAATTTTAGATATTTAGACTAGAAACAAGACACAAATAGCCTACTACGTAAGAAGAGCAGTGTATCCCTTATCTTCCCTGCATCAGAGGGCTTCTGTCTTTTTTTTAGACACTTCAATTCGGCCATCCGTCATAAAATCAGGCAACTTACACCGTATCAACACCTGGCGCGAACGGCCAAGCACCCTAAAAAATGAAAGCAATCCTGTCTGCGTTAGATGCGGCGAGAGGCGACGCGACACAACAAATTCCCCTAACGATAAACTGATCGCGCGTTGTATTTCTGACGCACTTCAAGTAGATCGGCATTGATGAGGCGCACCGGAAAGAGGCGGGGGACTTAGTTACGTTTTTTTTGCGCTTTATTTGGTAATATTTCAAATTAATATTAATAACATAGTATCAGTAATACATTTTGGCGCCCCTATGGATGAGTGGCGCCCCTAGCATTTGCCTATTCCGCCTATGCCACGGGCCGGCCCTGCATAGCACACATGCTGTGTTATTGTTGTTTTTTCTCATTTATTATTAATTATTTTTTAACTTAAAGCACTACATTACTCAGCATTTATTCAGATTTTATCCTTGTTTTTATAGTAGGCTACTAACCTGGTTCCTTCCATTCAAAATATAGTAAATATATTGTCGATTAATTGATGAGACGGCAGTTGTGCTGCGGCCATCGCTTCTAAATGTTCTTTTTCTGAGAAATACCATTTTTCCATCGGCTTGGTGTGTCAAATCCTACAGTAAATACTACAGTGCCTATGCCATGAGCCTCATCAACCGTTATGACCATAATTTTTTATAGTTTCTTCTTCGATTGTGAGAATGGGGGACTCGTTTTGGATATTAATTAGATTAAATGAAACAAGTTTTAATGTAATTAATTAGTGGAATACCAGCATTACCCATGAGCCTCTCATTGCGCTCAAACCACTGTCCGGGTAAGTTATGAGGCTTAAAATGAATGATCATGTTTTGCTTAAATGTTATAATTGATGCTTTATAGGGCTCGGGCGTATGACGTCATTACTTTGCGTGGCGGCCATGTTGATGGCCTCATTTGCTGCTACTCGGACTACTGCGCACTGTTTATAGACGTGCTCCCTCTCAGTCGTGTGTCTTAATTTGGCGTTATTATTGGAAACCATGGTAAACCGTTGCTGCATTGTGGGGTGTAACACTAGATCACATAATCGCCATGGGAAAAAGTTCGATTTGGATTCGGATCGCGCTTGTAAGACAAATTGTTACCTGGGGATATGGTGTTGGCTGATCGCGGCTTTGACATAAAGGACAGTGTGGGACTTATGTGTACCGAGGTAAAGATCCCTGCTTTCACAAAAGAACGCTGTCAGCTGGATGCAAGAGATGTGGGGAGCACAAGAAAAAATGCCCACCTCCGAATTCACGTGGAAAGGGTGATTGTAACCGTCCGCAACAAGTACACTATTTTGTCAGATAAAGTACCGATTCACATGGTGTTGCCAAGCAAGGACGAAGACATGACATTCCTCTATAAGATTGTGTATGTATGTTGTGCTCTGACAAACATGAGCCCTAGCGTTGAAATAAAATAAATGTGCATTAAATACAGCCACAAGTGTCTGTTGCATCCATACCCACAATCTTCAAAATAAATATACTTAAATCAATATAATGTGCAAAAGCAAGAAGTGTCACACAATCGCAATAACCGTATAATGTGCAAAAGCAAGAAGTGTCACACAATCAGATATTTTTCAGTGTTTATTTGCAAGTAGTGCAACCTGAGAACACAGAACGATGCGCTTCAAGGTAAAAGGTTAACGTTACATAGGCTTCATGGTCTGCAGCTCCTGAACCCATCCATTTGTGAACTGCAAATTTCATATGAATCCAAACCGTTAATAGTTCTAATTTTGTCCATATACCGGTCCATGGCTTCCCTATTTAACGTATCCCGGTAAATTCCACATCCTTTTCGGGATTTTAACATAGTTTTTCTTTCTCCCAACTCTGCTTCTCCTCGTTCGATTTGCTGTATGTTTACATTCGCGAGGCCATCAACATGGCCGCCACGTCCCAGAATGCAACGCAGCGCCCGAGCCCTATTTGCCATTAGACTCACATGATTTACATGTTAGTGCAATGAATTAAAATGGCCAATGGTTTCCTCATTGTAAGAAAAAAAAAAACTTGCTAAAGTTTTGCTAAACGGCTAGCTAAATCTAGGACGAGGCACCCCAGACTCATGTTACGCACCTTTAACGCGCCTTTTAACAGTTGAACAGGACATGGGGAAAACATGGATTTTTATATGTTTATCTTAAGTATTTGTGAGAAAATGTGATTGTCTCACTATATTAGGGTACACATTTATAAAAATAAAAAGGCACTTTTAAGAGCCAACCTCCATCTCTTCATTTCATCTCTTCTATCTCTTGTAACCTCTGTCCATCTATCTTCCATCAATCTCTCCAATCTATATTTCTCAACCTTTCCTCTGTCTGTATTTGTCTACTTGTCTGTCTTATCCGTCTTAGTCTGTCTGTCTACGTTGCAATGACCACCAAACATAGACTCGATTCACAGAATCCCCACTAGCAAGAGGGCAGGCGCATGGCACTTGAACTGAAACATAACCACATTCTAGCTGAAGACAGGGTTAGAGTTTTTATATACCTCAATCATTTTATACTTGAACATATTGTTGGGGTAACAGTTTAGGACCCAGGACCAGTTGTGAAAAATGAAGACCAAGAGTCAGGAGTGAGAAATTTACTGAAGAATAGTTTGCAGTTTCATCAGCAGAAGCCAGCTTCAAGTCTCATAAGGAGTTTGTAGGCCACGCCCTCCCTTTACCAGCCTATTGTACATACAATTTCTCAACAGTTATACTGTTTTCAAGGTCTAGCCACGTCATTACTGCAAGTTGGATTCTGATTGGCTCAGAGAAAATGATGGAGTCATGGTAAATCTCCACACATTGTCAGTTAATCAGATTCATGTGTGCATATGACCTTCCAGATCCTGGAGCAGGCACCAGCTTGCCCAAAACAACAAGTCCACCCATCTCTTAGGATGCCTGTAATCCACCTCCAATACTGATCCAGTGTTTCCCACAGATTAGAAACCAATTTGTGGTGGTGGGGGTGGTGATTGGGGGTTGGTGATTGGCACAAATATCGATTTCGATCTTGATTCAGTATCAATTCATATGTATATAGCCTGCTGTACAAATAGGGGAAAATAAGTTAGCCTTTTTAGCACTATTTTAAACTTTTCTTGGGTTAAATTATATTTGCTCGCATTCATTAATATTCACGTGTGTGTGTGTGTGTGTGTGTTCTTATATAAGTATCAGTGATGCGCGGGTCAATGTATAAACAACCCGCACCCGACCGACGTTTTCAACTAACCCGCCCGCAACTCGGACCGCAAAAAAAAAGAAGAAAATATTGTACCCGACCCGCTTCCTGACCCGCATTTTTTAAAAGTAGTAAATGCTCATCGTAGCTCATTGGGCCATTGAGAAAATGTTTCAGGCCCTGACGTGGTGTGCTCAGAGGTGCAGCAGCGAGAGCAGGCAGTTCTTGAGGCGGCCCATCATTTTCCATTTCAGCTCCAGATGCATATTATTGATGAACGCGATGTTTATGTTTCGACCCGGCTTGAAGAATTCATCAGCCCACATTTGGAAAACATTTGGAAAAGTGAGAAAGCCTTAGGAGCACAAACTGTTCTTTTTCTGAATGCTGTATGATATATCCTAGTGTTATGTAATACAGGCTTGATTTATTCATTTATTTCGTTTAATTTTCTTAACAATTAAGATGCTGCATGTGTTTATCCAGTCTAATCGAAGTGTGCGTCTCTCCCCCGACTTTCCCAACAAAAATCCCGCCCCCTCTCAGAAAATACATAAAACTGACTTTAAATGCGTTTAAAAGTAGCCTATTAAAATGGTACAAAGGCATTGCTCAGTTCAACGTTTTGGGAAATCGGGCATTTTGTCCCGCGTCAGCATTTATTCAAAAGTTAATAACGCTCAACATTCAAAAGGTAAATAAGGATTTATTGACGATCCGACCGACCGTGACCCGAATATCATTAAAAATATTTTTGGATGACTCGTAACCGCGGGTAACCCGCTCATTTTGGATCAACCCGCGCATCACTGATAAGTATCATTAAAAAATATTAGGATGCAAGTTATTAACGTTTTAAAACTTCACATTTAAAGAAATCTAGTGTTTGATCATGACTAAATATGTATTCAAATGCAAAACCTAAAAATAAGTAAGCAGTTATGATCTGCAATACTTTTTTGAGCAACTAGATACATGTATATTGATTAAAGAGCCATACAGGCACCTATAGTGGGTAAACCATGGCATTACAAATGAAATGTATTATTTTTCCAGCCACAAAATGACTCTTATTTGCCTCTTTGCATTGGAATTCTCTATTTTTACCTTAATTACACTAATTGTAATATACATAAGAAAATATTAGAAGACAAATATTTTAATTAATTAAATGGTCATTAATGGACCATAATTATTGCACAAATAGTAGGCCTATTTAGTACCAAAAGATCTCCTCAAAATATTCAATAAATATTATTAAACTAAAATATAGAACATTTATTTAATTGAAAAATAGTTAAGGTGTATGGTCACTTTTGACCACCTATGAGTGTGAGCAATTAGTAAGGAACACCTGAGGGCTAAATACAAGAAAAATATCAACATTAATGTTAACAATGTTGCATCTCCATCACTCTCCTTAATAAAATGATACTATAAATAGTTGACGTAATAATCAATGCACACTATGCTGTACTGTTTACCAAAAAATGTACAGTGAAACTATCATCTATCCATTCATATGTATTGACAGGGCGGGTTTGTGTGGAACTATTGAGCGTTCCGTGAACCACATGAACCCCACGCCGCCGGGAGATGTCGCAACTCTGTTTTTCAACGCCTCTGGCTTTAACTGCTTCATTAGCGCCAAAAGGCTATTTATTGTTTGAATTTCGTACTAAAACTTTAAACATTTTAAAAGATTAGACTTTGTTTCATATCAAAAGCAGGTTTGGCCATTTGAGAGCGAGAGACACGCGTGAGTGACAGAGAGGGAGCAGGGAAAGGAAATGCAGCTTAAGGAATATGCGTTTTAAATGGTGTAAACATTTTTTTTTAAAGAATAACAACGCGCAATATGTGGCGGCCGGTGTTGATTCTGTGGCGCACCGCCACAAATTAGTCTATGTGTGGGAAACACTGTGATCTGTAACACAGAATAGGGGAGAGTGGGGGCGGTTGCAACACTTTTTACATTTTCTCACGTTTCTCAGCGACTGTTTGTATTAGAAAGACAAAATATATATATATATATATATTAAACCCATATGTGTCACCTACCTGCCCATACTGGTGCAACATGTGTACATGTGATAATATGAAAGTAATTTGTACTTAAATGGACCCTGAAAAATGTTGCAACTGTCCCCATATATGGGGACAGTTGCAACAGTACTGAGGGGTAGTTGCAACAGTCATTTAAGATGTAATAAAACTCATACTTCGGCATAATTTTTCACATTCTTTTTTAGTTTATTTGAGAACAGAGTTCACTGAGTTAACTTATTAAAGTACAAAAACAAGTACACAACCATGTAACACCTTTGTCAATCCCACAAACAATTTCATAACCACCAAAAGAACACAAACTAATTATTTCATAGCATCAAGTATTCACAATTCCCCATCTGACTCACAATTGTGGCAAACGTAAAAGGAACCACCATCAGTGCAGGCTTCATGAGCCCATGCCTTGCACTGCCAACATTGAAGCCACACCTCGCTCGGTCTGGAGTAGCTCTCCAAACAGACAATGCAAAAATCTTCTTCTTTCTCAGAGTCACTGTCCTTCTCTGTATGCTTTTTCTTCGCGGTTTTGGTTTGTTGGCTTGTTTCCAGAGTGTTTTTTGTCAGTTTTCTCTTAACATTTGTTGGCTTTCTCTTAACTTTTGCTTTCTCCCTCTCCAAATACTCCTTTTCGGGGGTGTCTGTCAAGATGGCCGATTTGCATTTTTTCTTTCTGTTTGCTTTCGCTATCTTCCGTGGTCCTGCTCTGGGGTGAGGTCTAACAGTCTCAGGTGAGAACTCAGCTTGCACTGGAGGAACTGTAGTAGAAGCAGAAGTCCCAGCATGCACTGGAGGAACTGCAGAAGAAGCAGAAGTCCCAGCTTTCACTGGAGGAACTGCAGAAGAGGCAGAAGTCCCAGCATGCACTGGAGAAACTTCCAAAAGAGCAGATGTCCCAGCTTGCTCTGGAAGAACTGGTGGTGGCGGCCGGTCTGTCACCAAAGATGGTGCAAAGTCACTGTCTTTGAATTTATCTCGGTTATAAGGCCAAATTCCAGTGCTGCTAAAGCCATTCTGCACATTGCTTGGTGTTCCAGCCAATGGGAGGGCCAACCTAACGATTCCAGGAATGTCGTAGATGGACATTGTCAGGCCTGGGTGACTTCTCATCCAGGTATCGCAAAATGTGTTGACATGACGTTTTAGGGGGCCATAAACGGTACGATCGAGTGGCTGTAATTTGTGGGAGCAATGGGGTGGAAACGATAGCATGACAATGCCATTTTCTCTGCAGAAATCTATTCCTCTTACAGAAAGATGGGAGGAATGATTATCAAGGATCAAGAGGACTTTGGCATCCAATGAGGCCCTCGTGTGGTGGTGGAAATGTTTAAGGAACTGAAGGAAATGGTCCTCCATCTTCCACCCTGATTTATTGGCGGCTCCAATGCATCCAGGCGGGCCATCGCGGATGAAATGGTCCTTGAAGTTAACCCGCGGGAATATGAACATGGGTGGAATCATGTTCCCTAATGCATTGCCTGCACATGCAACTGTTACCAGTGTTCCTCTCTCTCCGGAGGTTACTGCCCCCACCTGTCTGACGCCGCGCCCGGCAACAACATTTTCTGGTTCTTGGACAGTTGTGACCCCGGTCTCGTCCATATTCCAGATATCCTTCCCTTCGAATTTGTTTTTGGCAAGCACATTTGCAAGATTGTCGTAAAACAAGGATACATTGTGACGGTTGAAGCTTGTGTTCCGTGTGAGACTGGTAGCTTGAGGGCACCGTATTGACAGACTGGGCTGTCTTTTCATGAACCCCATAAACCAATCCCGGCCAGCCAGGGAGCACTCATTCCATTTTAAAACTAGTGATGCTAGCCTAACACATTAGCTTAAACACATTGTACCTAGGTCTGTTAAGAGCTAAGAAACTGCACATTCAAACTATAAAACTATAAAGATCAATACTAAAAACAGTTTAGACAGTATGACAAAAAATCTAGTTGTAAAAAAAGTTACTTTTTTACCTTTAATTTCAGTTCTCCCATAAGGTAGTTTCACATTTGGCTGTTAACTTCCAGAAAGAAGGAGGGGCATACTGAGCATGTGCAGTAGGAGTGTCATGACTCCTGCTCATTCCTGATTGGATAAATCAGCAATGTTGCAACTGCCACACGTTGCAACTGTCCCCACTCTCCCCTACTACACACATACACAGATACACAGTTTCTCCCAGGTCGGAGTTGGTGAGCTCTGGTACTGACAAGAAAAAGTTGTGCTTTCTCTCAGTGAGAGAGGTACAGACAATAGTACAGGCAATATTCATAGAATTTATTAGTGTTTCAGTAAAATGAAATAAAAAATAAAATAAAATGGAAGACGGGCTAAGTGAGTAAACACTGTCACTGCTCTCCTGACAGGCTAGAGGTGTGTGATACCTCCAAAATCCAAACACACGACATGTTCTGAAATCAAGTGTTTAGCGACACATCACACACCCCTAGGACAAACACAAAATTTAGAAAACATAAAGGAAGAAACAATCATTGGTCCTATTGATTGAGCAATAGGAAGGAATCATTATAATAATTAAAAATGATTATAATAATATAGAAAGATAAATGGGTAGTTGACAGATGACTAAGACAAAGTACTTTTTTTGGAAAACATAACTTTTTAAGAAAAATTACATATATTTGTGGAGTATGAAAACTGCAGTTTCAGAAAATAGTAGTGGTCACTCATTTTGTCAATGACTTCACATATTTTTTTCACTTTTTCACTGAACAGTACTGTAAATGTGTCCTATGGTGTGACATTTAAAAAGTACTAAGAAATTATATTAAATAACAAAACAAATACTTGAGACCGAATTGTTCACATTATTAAAACATTATTTTCTTAAAGTGATATTTATTTTAAATGAAAATACTAATTAGAATCATTTTCACCATGAATATATGAAGTTGATAAACTTTTCCCTAAGAATGTCAATAAAACTTTTTCGCCAACCTTACAAAACTGTTTGAAATTGTACCTATCTAAGAGGAGATATTATTGTAACTCCCCTAATGCCAAACTTGACTCTGTTTTTAAAAGATATTTTAAAATAAGTATATTTTTCTGTTGTTTTATGTTTGTCACACCATAGGACAAAACGTCACACCAAAGGACAAATATAGTCATTGCATAAAAAGAGTAAGAATATGTAGGGTTTATTGTAACAATTACAAAGGAGGACATTTGTTTTTATTTTTCAACAATATAAACTGTGCAAAACATAGCACACCAAAAGTAACTTTGATACTTATATATACATCAATAAGGAAACATTGATGCATATATACTCACCTAAAGGATTATTGGGAACACCATACTAATACTGTGTTTGACCCCCTTTCGCCTTCAGAACTGGTCAGAAACAATGCTCAGGTAGGCCGTGGCATTTAAACGATGCCCAATTGGCCCTAAGGGGCCTAAAGTGTGCCAAGAAAACATCCCCCACACCATTACACCACCACCACCAGCCTGCACAGTGTAAGGCATGATGGATCCATGTTCTCATTTTGCTTACGCCAAATTCTGACTCTACCATCTGAATGTCTCTACAGAAATCGAGACTCATCAAACCAGGCAACATTTTTCCAGTCTTCAACTGTCCAATTTTTGTGAGCTCGTGCAAATTGTAGCCTCTTTTTCCTATTTGTAGTGGAGATGAGTGGTACCCGGTGGGGTCTTCTGCTGTTGTAGCCCATCCGCCTCAAGGTTGTGCGTGTTGTGTTTCCAAAAATGCTTTGCTGCATACCTCGGTTGTAACGAGTGGTTATTTCAGTCAAAGTTGCTCTTCTATCAGCTTGAATCAGTCGGCCCATTCTCCTCTGACCTCTAGCATCAACAAGGCATTTTCACCCACAGGACTGCCGCATACTGGATGTTTTTCCCTTTTCACACCATTCTTTGTAAACCCTAGAAATGGTTGTGCGTCAAAATACCAGTAACTGAGCAGATTGTGAAATACTCAGACCGGCCCGTCTGGCACCAACAACCATGCCACACTCAAAATTGCTTAAATCACCTTTCTTTCCCATTCTGACATTCAGTGTGGAGTTCAGGAGATTGTCTTGACCAGGACCACACCCCTCAATGCATTGAAGCAACTGCCATGTGATTGGTTGATTAGATAATTGCATTAATGAGATATTGAACAGGTGTTCCTAATAATCCTTTAGGTGAGTGTAGTATCTTTGAGAAATTCAGAACATTTCAAAACAATACAGTACAAATCTTCCTTAATTCAGTTTGCCTCTTCCTTCATAGTGCTTTAATGTTGAATGTATCCAATTCCCAGAGAACCTTCTTTTCATGATATCTGTTTAAAATAATGATAGAATATTGATGAATTGATCAACAGAGAAATTAATGTAATGTATACTCAATTATGAACTCATGACCTACTGTGTTTTCCCTACAAATGTAACCACTTACTTGTCAATTTATTATAAAACACAATATAGATTATTATTCTGTAATAACAAGCTTATTATGTAACTATTGTTGAACCTGAACCTCACACAGGTCTATTCTGATACTGAATAATACGCTGTCATTCAGTCACTCAGCAAAATCCCTAAATTATTTTAAGGTGTATATGGCAACATTTCAGTTTGATTTACTTTCTTTGTCGTTCTCTTAGGATCACCTCCTTTCTCTGTTTATCCTTTTTAATTCGCTCCCTATACTGTCCGGTCCTCTCTTTTGCACTCATCTCTCCCTCAGTTCTTTTTGTTCTAAAAAAAAAAAAGTTAAGTAGCATTATAAGTAGTAGCACTGTATTTATGTACTTTATATTTGTTTATAGATGTTACATTACACATTATAGTTGTTTTAGTAACACTTCAGAACATTTTATGTAGTCTCCAAAAAACGGCAATAAACATTAAAAGGTAAGTCATTATTGAATTTAAAATCATCAAAACTGGTCAAAAAAGAATGAAAAGTATGTAAACAAACTTTATCTATTTGCTTTAATAGCTTCTTAAGGAGGTCTTGTCCTATGGTGTGACATCTGTGTCCTATGGTGTGACTGGCCAAAGTGTCACACCAAAGGACATTTCCTGTCACACCAAAGGACATTTGAGCTTTTGCGGCAGTTAATAACAATGCTAATACTAGCTGAACTGTCATTAGCAATTAGCATGATATATTTGCATTAATATTACATAGTCCTGCTGTTAAAAATACAAATTTGAATTAAAAAATGAAATTTATGGGTGTCACACCAAAGGACAAAAAAACTTAACAACTTCAGTGGTCTGAAAACATAGTTAAATATTTAAACAATTCTGAGAGAAATACTTACCATGTGCACTGCTCATGGCCTTCATAGGGGTCTTCAGTCACATGACCTTGAATGGGGTCTTTTAACTAAATGTAGTTGTCCATGATATTGGCCAAATTAATATCAGGTTTTTGCATAACACAAAAGGACATTTTTTTCTGTGACAAACTTTATGAAATTCCTACACTTTTAGAAATGTATGTATAGGAAAAGTGATGGCCACTTAGTGAAATAGACACTTACACAATTATGCCAGGAGTGTTCATTAAGATTTTTAAACATTATTTTCTTTATTTATCAAATGTAAAATTTATGAAATAATGTTGTCTACCGTCACACCATAGGACAATTTTGAGATTTGGCTCAAAGTTGTAAAAAAACAAAAAATAACTTGGGTATTAAAACAACAAATTCATGTAAAACAAGAAAATGTTTAACCATTTACAGTATTCTAAATGATGAAAATGTGAAATAAATTATGTTTTATCTTCTGTGACAGTGAAAAAGCCACGTCACGTCAACTACCCAAATATTGATTATGAATTATACATTTAATGTAGGATATATGTATATAGGTATATTGAAGTGGCAGTGGATTTCAGAATCCAACCGTTCAGCATTATCCACCAAGAAGCTCTGTGTGGAAAGGTGGCTTGAATCACTTAAAGCCAGTTCAATGTGTTTTTGCAGGAGGTGAGCTCGTAACATATAGAAGTAAGATGGCTGAGCAGAAGTGCTGTCCTCAAACTATTTTTTGAACTTAGGAAAGACATTGCTCTTTACATGGAAAGTAAACGAAAACCCTTCCCTGAACTCTCTGATCCAAACTGGTTGTGTGATTTTGCTATGTTGTGTGGCATAACTGAGCGTCTCGCCCAACTGAATCAGAGACTGCAGTGACACAAACAAGTCAAAACACAGATGTCCGTCATGATCGTAGCTTTCCAGCGTAAACTTAACCTTTGGAAGTCCCAACTGGAACAGGATTGTTCGGTTGGCTACCAAAGTAAGCAGGTCAATTAATGAGTTTGATCGGCTCTTCTCTGACTTTACATCACAGCACTCAGCCTTTGCCATCTTTGACCACCAAAGTCGACAGTGCGCCCCATCACCTTCAGATGGAGTTAATAGAGCTTCAAGGCGATAGTGACCTGAGAGCAAAGCTCCAGGATTCTGCATTCGAGGACTTTTACCGTCTACTGCCCCCGGCTTTGATGCTACAACTCCGACTTCATTCTCCTCATGTTCTGTCTATGTTTGGGAGCACATATCTGTGTGAACAGATGTTTTCAATTATGAACCTAAACAAGACCAAGCACAGATCCCGCATCACCGATGAGAACCTCCATGCTGTTTTACGGATTGCTACAGCACAAGACCTGAAACCAGACATTGACACACTGACCATGGGAAAACAGTGTCAGACATCCGGCCAGAAAACCAATATATGGAAGTGTGTTTTAAAAACGAACGTAAAAATATTTAAAAGTGTATTTCAACCAAGAATAAGAATTTGATGTTTGTGCTTACATTTATTTTTGTGTATTTTCAGAGCATGATGAGAATGGTGTTTGAAATGGTGTCCCACTTGGTATGTTCAAAGTCAAGCAGCATCACCTCATCAACCCAAAACTTGACCAAAATAGTTGTGAGCTGAGACAAACTGTTTACAGCTGTATGTTCATGCAGCCAAATGTTTACTGTAATCAAACTATTTTCTTATTGGTTGAATGCATGTCCTCTGCGGGGCAGTGTACAGCCATTTGTTTTTGTAAATGCCACATCTGTCACACGTTCTTAGCAGCTCACATTCATTTGTTGTACCATAGTTCTGCCCCTTTCAAATCTGACAGTTTTTAACAAACTTTGTAATGTAATGACTTGTATTTGATGATATTTGTCTTTATTTACTTTGATTGATGGAGTAATATGGGGTTCTTAACCTGATAAATTAAAAGGTTTTGTTATATCACAGAACAATAACATATTATTACATCTATGAAAATGAATACAATATTTTTAACTTAAATAATAATCAAATGAAGAGACAGTTATTTAACAATATGTTAAGGAGTAGAATAATTTATACAGTCTTACAGTTATACCCGGCCCTTTGAGGGCAGCCATAATGCTGAAGTGGCCCTCAGTGAAAATGAGTTTGACAGCCCTGAATTAGAGTCTAAAACACTGGCTGGTTATGTACCTGTTCAAAAATTTATTTTGAAATTGAAATTTAACCAAAAGACGGTATGGACTGTAGCTTTAAAAGGCATGAGCAGTGCTTATGTATAAGTTTAAGGACTCTTTTAAGGACTCTGTTCATGCGGTATTGTCATTGTCGTGTTTGCACTTTTCTGAACAGAGGTGATCTTTAGTTTCTAAATTCTTTATTGCTGATCTCATGCTCTGGACAGTTGAAGCATTCAAAAATCAAACACAAGTTCAAAACTACATCCCATCTACTTTTGTGCGAAAGCCGAGAGGTCTTGAGGAGCTGGACCGGTGGAAAACCTGTCATTTCCTAGCGTTATTTCCTTCTTTACACATTGGAGGCTGTGTCAAAGGGAATACTGGCAGATGACATGTACAAAAAAAATAATCATCAGATGAATTTGGACAAATAATCGATAGATTAGTCGACTAATCGGAAACTAATCGTTAGATTAGTCGACAGAAAAAATAATCGTTAGTTGCAGCTCCAGAGAGTTCTAAGGGGTCCCCAGAAAATTTCAGAGAATAAAACAACAAAGCAAAAATGGATTAAGATGGATGGTCTACCGAACATAAAAAATTAGTTTTTGGGTGAACTATCCCTTTAAATAGCAACTTTATTCATTTATAATTACACATTTCAAAGAAAAACTCGCCTTCCACGGATATTTTTTGTTTCTTAACACGAATTTGCGCAAGGACCCCAGCTGGCAGCTGCACTAACTCAAAATGGCGACGACAACTCTGTGTTTCGCGGTTTTTGCTCTGCATCACCCCTCCCTCAACGTTTAACTTACAGACACGAGTTAAGCTTGGAACATACTCTGCAAGAACAAAGAAATTTGTTCGTTTTCTCGAGGTGGCAAGAACAAGAACAAAGTTTGTTCTGGCCAGGACATGCTTCACGAGAAAAGTAGGTGCCGAACATCTCTGTTTCTCCGCATTAACCCCGCCCACTTTAAAATTCTGATCAATCACACAATAGTTCTCAGACACCCACAAGAAAAAAGTTCTGCTCAGACGATGTGTCGAGAACGAGCTGCGAGAACTCCCAAACCAGGGCTCCGAGAACAAAATGACGTGATTTTGTTCTTGCAGCCCTGGGAGCGAGAACTTTTTTCTCTGTTCTTGCGGAGTATGTTGCGGCCTTTAAATGAACATTTGCAAGCCAGACAAAACTCACAAAGAGTCAACATAAAGTATTACTTTAAGTTCAATTTCTAAAACTTATCATGACAATTGGAGTTAAAGATGTAAGGCCGCTGAAATCGCTCCAAGGATCGGTAGCGATAGCGACTCGAAGGCCGTTTGCGCGTTCGTGTTTCAGCTGGGCAAAATGGATTCAATTATAATATTCTCTAATCTGACTCCATTTATCATATTGTCGAATTTAGGATAGAATACCAATTGGTTGTTTGGTCATTATAATTAATAGCTAGTTACACATTTAGTCATTTCGTTTTAACCTTTTGTTGCAATTATATCGTTCCGTTCAGGAGATAGTTAATAATTACAGAGTAATTCAGAAAGGATCAAAATGTAACAATTTTATTAACAGTCAGGTAAATGTATAATGCCAATTACATAATCAATTCAAAGATAATTCATACATAACATCAAATATTCCGAAATAGCTTAAAGAGAGAAAGATTTCCTGACTTTTTGATTATTACGTAACACAGAGCGTTTTCTGTGTTACGGGCCAACCTTGTTAATAGTATTGAGCCCCGAACTCATTGGTGCATCGCTTTAAATAACTCCGACCAGACCAAAAACTGTTTCAAATGGAAATACATGAAAACAAAGGGAATTTAAATTGAGTCGAATTCCCATTTGGCTTGATTGAAAGGAAACCAAATGGCTCCAGCAGCCACACCCAGCATCATAAGTAAAATAGGTCTAAGTCTAAAAACTCTTATTAACTTCTTGTATATTTCTGTGCTTATGAGATTTTTGTACCACTCGCACTGAGACATTTCAAACGATACAAAACACAAATAATATTGTATAGTGAGAATTGACATTGAAATATACCTAAAATCTATTGGATTTTGTGATCTCCCAGGAGTTTGGGGGAAGCTTGGGACAAGGTAAATACATGCAAATGAAGCCATTCTCAGTTGATTCACTCAGTGGGACGTTGTCTCAGCTGAGAATGATGATTGTATGAGTGGATTCAGAGGTTAATCTCTTTCATTTCTTTTCAGACAGTCTTTATGAAAATTCCTCATCCAGAATATTTGGCCTGGTTCTTTACGTTCTTACAAAAACAAGAAGTCATTATAACTTAACTGTCATGTTTTACAGTGTACCTTTCTTTAAGTGTGGCCATCACAATCTTAGTATTTCCAAGTTTTGTGCGGGAACTAGGGATGGACTTAAAAATGTATCCCGATATTTTCTTGTATTTATTGCGATAACGATATCAATGACGATAAATGTAGTATCATTCCCCATGTTTTTGGATACAAGTGAAAGCTGCATGCATTCTTGCGAGTTTCAGAAAAACAAACAATGATCTAAAGTAAAACGTACATGTCATCAAATAGATTAATTAAATTTTTTTTTTTAATGTAAAATTCCACACCAGCCTTTTCAGAAATGGACAAGTTGCAGATATAATTGTCTTCTGTAAAAGTGCAGGTAATGTTTAAATAGTGCAACTGTGCTGAAAAACATCACACAATACAAACAATAATAATTCAAATCAATGACAAGTTTTACATGTAAACTGATTCTGTATTTATTCATACACTCATGGTGCAGTGGTAAAAATAGCAGAAACAGCAAAAGTAATAATCCCAAAAATGTCTTCAGATTACAAAAAAGTTATGATTTAATAATGATTTAATGATAGAACTTCAGTAATTTGAGTTGATAAGATAATACCACAAATTATTCTACTAATAAAAATAAACTGCACTAAGGATTAATGAGCTTCTGGGTTCATGAATATTAATCACGTTGTCAGCGCTCATTCTAACTGATTTGCTGAAATCAAAACAGGCACCGTAATAGGTGCGCGCCAGCCAATGAGATTCCCGTTTGTGCATTCGTTTCTTCCTGTTCATGAAAGGCTGAATAATTTCAAATAAACGCCATTATTTTACAGGAAACTACAACAAAGGATATTGTTTAGATGTAGCACGTCCATTCTGTGTGGTATAAGACTCTCTCGCTCTCTCTTTGAGTGTGTGTGAAACACTGAGCGCTCTCAGTCGCGCGCCTCACACTGTTTAATGTGATTGTGCGTCAAATACACTGCGCATTCATTGAGATGAACTGAAATAGTGTGCTTTACCGATCGATTGAGACAGAGCGAATCTCTTAAGCGCTCAGTCCAAGTGCTCAGCGAGTGAAAATACATCTGTATGTACAGGTTCAGATTACCCTCAGGTGCCCCTTTGTTTAGCTATGAACTCTTCCGCAGCTTCTAGTTGTTTTCGCTCTGCACGTGAGATGCGGATTCAGTGCCGCCGCTCCCATTGCGCGGCGCTTAGGGCACCGAGTGCTGCGGGGGCACCACAAGAAAATTCTCTCTCCAACCCCCCTTCAGCTATACAATTTGACGAACGCAGCCACCGCAGCCATCGAAAAGTAATAACGCTTAGGGCATCAAGAGACGGCCAGCGGTGGCACGGTGCGGATGGGTCGCGCTATCAACTAGGCTTTATCGTTATTATCGCGGGAAGACAAATTCTTATCGTGGGGAGAATTTTTACCAGTATATCGCAAACGATAAGATATCGCCCATCCCTAGCGGGAACACTAACTATTATTAGTTCACAAATGCAGTTCTCACACCATATTTATTTTGTTACTTAAAGGAAAATGCACAGCACATATTTACACATTCATTTAACTGCCACACAGGATATTCACCAAGTGCGCTGCCCCTAAGCAAAGGCCGATAAAATATTTAAAAAGTTAACTTTGCCGTATATCAGGGCCTTGAGGGCTGGTGAAAGGCCTCTCTGTAATCTAAACTCTTATGTGAACCTCAAGGTTGGCTTTCTTTCTGCAAGTCTTTCCAGTTTTGCCACATGAAATTAATCTCTTCGGTACAAGTTATTACATAAACCCAAGGTTTTTCTGTCTGCAACTCATTCCACACTGATGACATAAAACCGTTCTCTCTTAAGTGAATGATCATGTGGTTCTTAAAGGTTTCTTTATATCTGAAACTCTCTCCACAGAGATCACAAATGAGTGGCTTCTCTCCAGTGTGAACTCTCATGTGACGATCAAGAATTCCTTTTCGGTTGAAACCTTTTCCACACTGTTGGCAGGTGAACGGCTTCTCTCCAGTGTGAATTCTCATGTGTTCATGAAAGTGTCCTTTATGATTGAAACTCTTTCCACACTGTTGGCAGGTGAATGGCTTCTCTCCAGTGTGAATTCTCATGTGACGATCAAGAATTCCTTTCTGGTTGAAACTCTTTCCACATTGTTTGCAGGTGAACGGCTTCTCTCCCGTGTGAATTCTCATGTGTTCATGAAAGTGTCCTTTTTGGCTGAAATAAGTTTCTGTCTTTTGAGCTTTTTCTCGCGAGGAAGTTTTTTCAGTCTGTGAGCAACTAAAAGATGTTTCTTCAGTTATGAAATCATGTTTCTCATATTGAGCTTTCTCTTCCTTTCCATTCTCCTCCTCTTTCAGTGACATCAGGTCTAAGGAAAAAAAAAAAGACAAATTTAATTTTACCTGCATGATGAGTTTTAACATTTATGTTTTGATGAGGTTTAATTTCATACGATTAAAAGATAAATTAAAATTAATGTTTTATGCCTTCATTTGATTGCCAGAAAAATAAAAATACAACATTTCTGATAAAAATACACAACACAATTTATGATGGGAAAAAATAGATTGTAATGGATCCTTCGGATGAGATGTTAAATCTAGGTCCTGACTCTCTGGTCATTAAAAATCCCAGGATGTCCTTCGGTAAAAGAGTAGGGGTGTAACCCCGGCATCCTGGCCAAATTTACCCATTGGCCTCTGTCCATCATGGCCTTCTAATCGTCCCCATTTACCGATTAGCTTTATCACTCTGTCTCCTCTCCACCAATCAGCTGGTGTGTGGTGGGCGTTCTGGTGCAATATGGCTGCCGTCGGATTATCCAGGGGGTGCTACACATTGGTGATGGTTGAGGAGATCCCCCCCTTCTATGTAAAGCGCTTTGAGTACCCAGAAAAACAAATTATTATAATCATTATTCTTAAAATCACTGATTGTTAAATCATTGACTATTAAAATGTAATTGAACTATAAAATTTAAAAAAAGGAATTGGAGGGGGAAAACATTTTTCTTGGCCCTAAACATGTAATAATAATAATCAAAAATTGTTGTTAAATAGTTTTTCCCACACATGTTTTTTTTGTAACTAAAATGTGTAACCATTCAAATGGGAGTTCAAAAAAATCCAAAAAATAAGCTATTTCATGTGTTTTTTTGCCATTGGCACTTGCTAAATCTAATCGGAGCAGCACAAAAATCGAATTTGGACTGACAGTCTTAATGTAGCCAAAGAGTTAGAGATCTTCAACTCCATAACCCCTGAACCAGGTACTGGCAGCTAACACATCAGCAAGACAAGACCTAAAGGAATTATAGAGAGTTGCACTTCCACCTCACTTTGAAACAGACAGAAAAACACTTAAGAAATGGATAAACGTATCCAAGTTTCCCATCTCTAGATTTACCTTTTGTATTGTTTTTGCTTATATAGATTAATTCAAACTCTTCTGAAATGGTTTAGAATTACTTAGCGTACCTAACAAAGTTCACTTGGTAAAAGGGTTAGTTCACCCAAAAATGAAAATTCTGTCATTAATTACTCACCCTCATGTCGTTCGACACCCGTAAGACCTCCGTTCATATTCGGAACACAAATGAAGATATTTTTGTTGAAAGCTGATGGCTGAGAAAGGCTTCAGATAGGCCTCCATTGGCATTCAGTACATTTATACTCCCAAGACCCATAAAAGGCACTTAAAACGTCGTTACAAAGTCCATCTCACCACAGTGACTCTACAATTATTTTTTTTCTCGATGCGACGACAATAGTTTTTGTGCGCAAAAAAAAAACAAAAAAAACACCTTTATCCAACTTGTTATCGTCTTCCGTGTGTGCCTCCACGACGCATGCGCGAGAATTAATAATTAATGACAGAATTTTCATTTTTGGGTGAACTAACCCTATAACATGTTTAGTATCTATGACCTTTCTGTATGTTCATTTACATTATATTTCACCAACTCTGTGATGTATTACTCATATAAGATTCTCGAAAGTTCTTCCCTCTATGCAAAACACCCAATAGAAGACAAAGGATTGCAAACTTTCCTTCCGAAAGTATAACTCCTCATTTGCTCACTCACCGCCTGACATCACACAGGATTTGGGAATTCAGGGGAGAAATTCTGATATGAAGATGCTGAGCTAGAAGTCTTCAAAGAACCCCTAAGGGTGCGTTCACACTTGTAGCTTGGTTTGTTTGGTCCGGACCAAAAAAAAAAAAAAACATAGTCTTGGTCCACTTAGCGTTCACACTGGCATTTTTAACAGTGAACCTAAAGTTACCGAAGCAAAAGCATAGGGATATGGTCACAACCTGATTGGTCAACTTTTATGATGTATATTTCGCGACAGAGCTTGCTTTGCGAACATTCAAAACAATGCTGTGTGCTGGATTAAACGCAACCATTTTATGCGTGAACATATGGTTTTATTTTTTACCAGCTGAGAACTCACGAAGAGCTCATAAAATGTTCAAAATATTCAAAACAGCACCAGGATTTCCTCCGTTGTATGCAGAAACAAGGATCTGCATATATTGATGAGGCACTTTACCTCTTTGTTGCTCCACGTTTGCCCTCTACTCATTTTGGATACACAATCTTTCCGCATCGTCAAATCAACGTCACTTGTAGCGTCGCATCTTGTGACAGCACGTCCTGTTTTTGGTTGGTTTACATGTCTTTGGTCCGTGTTGCGTTCGTGTTGCGTTCATATATCAATCGAACCGCACCAGAGTTGGTTTGGAAGCGGACCGAGAGCCATCTTTTTATCGGTCTCGGTCCTGTTGCGCACCAAACAAGCGGTTCGTATGGCAGCGTTCACATATGTTCAAATGAACCGCACTAACCGAGCAATCGCACCAGGGTTCGTTTTAATCGAACCAAACATGACAAGTGTAAACGCACCCTAAGTTTGTGCCAGGCTGTGGCCTTGTCTTTTAAGATCTAGTCCACACATACGCGGGTATTTTAATAAACTGAGTTTTTTGTCTGTTTACAAACAAAAAGTAGTTGCATCCACATGAAAACGCAAATACACGCTATGAATACGTCAAGAGCATGCAAAACCAACAGGTGGCAATATAATCCTAACCTAACTGTAAAGCCATGTTGGCTGGAAAAAAGAAGCCTGGAAAAAAGGTTATTGCCGTTTCCGATTCTGACACAACAAACCAAAATCTCCAGTTTTACTGTCCACACGGCAACTGGAGTTTCTAAAAATGTTCACCCTGGAAGTTTTCAAAAAAGTTTGGTTTCAGTGACCGGACACTGTGTTTGCGTGTGGACGAACGGCCAAACCGCAAAGAAAAATCTGCAGTTTTGAAAATACCGGTGTTCGTGTGGACAGGGCCTTAATCATCAAAGACCTTCTGCATCAACCCAGTTCTCTCTCTCATCAATACAACTTCAGCAAAGATCAACTGAAGCCTCAAGAACTAGTATTAGGACACTCTTTTAACACTTGAGACATGCATGTATCAGACTTTGTCTTATTATTTGATACATTACCTACCCTTTTCACAAAGGAGTTAGAACAGAGGTCTTCAACCCTGCTCCTAGGGACCCACTGTCCTGCAAAATGTATTTCCAACCTGCTTGTGTATTTTCAGCAAGTGATCCTGAAGAGCTTGATTAGCTTCACCTGTCTCTAATTAGGGTTGGAGCTAAACTCTGCAGGACAGTGGGTCCCCAGGAGCAAGGTTGAAGACCTCCGAGTTAGAACAAAGAAACAGTTGTTTTCTTCAGTCTGTTGGCTTGCTGAACATCAAATACTGTCATAACTTCATGATTTTATTTTTTACTCTACTTCAGTCTAAACCGCCTTCCTACACCAAACTCAAACTGTATGCCTGTGTATTTGTGTTAGAACAGTTTGAGTGTTTAATGTTGTTAATAAACCCTTTGCTTCTTTCACAATTTAGGTTGTTCATTGGTTTGCACCTAAATGAGTCCCTAATCATGCTGATCACAGCTACAGGCTCAGACGAAGTACTGGATAAGTATGAGGATTTTATTCTTCTTTTAGTCTATGGCAAAGAGAGTATTATCCTACTATAGATAATACAGACCAGTGGTCTCAAACTCAGCTCATTGTCCTGCAGAGTTTAGCTCCAAACATTATTAAACACACCTGATCCAGCTAATCAAAGTCTTCAGGGTTACTAGGAACTAGCAGGTGAATTCAAGCGGGTTGGAGTTAAACTCCGTCGGACAGGACAGTGGCCCTCCAGGAGCTGAGTTTGAGACCACAGCTATCGACGTTCTCACTAAACTAAACTGGACGAGTGTTGGCGGGATGTCTGAGACAGACTCCATCAGGAATCCTTCAAATAATTTACTTGATCCAAATATTTTTACTAGGGCTGTCAATAGATTAAAATTGTTAAAGGATTAGTTAACTTTTAAATAAACTTTTGCTGATAATTTACTCACACCCATGTCATCTAAGATGTCCATGTCTTTCTTTCTTCATTCGAAAAGATTTTTTGATGAAAGCATTCCAGGATTTTTCTCCATATAATGGACTCTTTCAGTGCAGCTTCAAACAGCTTTAAACGAAACCAGACGATGAATAAGGGTCTTATCTAGCGAAACGATCAGTCATTTAAAAAAAAAAAAACAAGTTGACGTTTTATAAGCACAAATGCTCGCCTTGCTCTGTTTGGTGATGCACGTTCGTGACGTCACGTAATACTCAAATACGTTGAAAAGGTCACACTTGACATAGGCAGAAGTACAGAGTCAGTGTTTATAATTTGAACGTGCACATACGAACACGTTTAACGTTTTGTTTACGTTTTATTATGTGTGTGTGCGCGGCTGTTGTCCATGAGGGGCTGCCGCTTTTACTTTCAGTTTGTGTTTATTTTGAATTAAACTTGTTGAACGTTCGCCGGTTCCCGCCTCCTGCTTCCCTGAACATACAAAGTCCATTAAAGTGACCGTTTCAACTTAATTGCGTATTACGTGACGTCACGAACGCACATCACAGAACAGAGCAAGGCGAGCATTTGTGCTTATAAAACTTTAACTTTTTTATTTAGTTTTTTTAAATGACTGATCATTTTGCTAGATAAGAACCGTATTCATCGTCTGGTATCGTTTGAAGCTGCACTGAAACTGTCCTTTGGACCTTGAACCGTTTGGAGCCCATTGAAGTCCATTATATTGAGAAAAATCCTGGAATGCTTTCATCAAAAACATTAATTTATTTTTGACTGAAGAAAGACATGGACATCTTGGATGACATGGGGGTGAGTAAATTATCAGCAAAAGTTTATTTAAAAGTGAACTAATCCTTTAATCATGATTATATGCAAACCTGTTGTCAAATTAAACATACATTTATCTTGTTTAAAATGTTTTTGTCATCAAAAAGTAGGTGATGCACACAAAACTGTATTTTTCCAGCTTTTTTCAAGGTAAATTTAGGTGTCTTTCCAAAAATAGGGCATTTGGAAACTCCAAAAGGACAACAAATGATATAAGGAGTCCATATAATTCATACATTTAAACACGTTCAATTCATACATACAAAACGCCCTTAAAAATATTGCAGAATATTATAAACAAGAGCTTGTTTAAAGTTTTTTATGGTTTACATTTTAGACACGTCAAGTTGCGATATGGAGCAGAACCACATGGAGATGCCAAAAAACCCTAAACCAGCCACCTTGACCTGACTGCATATCCTACTACTGTACACAGATCCATTCAGAATAACTAAACACAGCAACATACACATGACAGATAAAACTCTACAGAAACAAGGACAGAGTGTGACAGAGCTAAAACTAAACAGACAGATTAAGAACTCACAGAAAACTGGAGAAGTTTTGCAGCACTGAAGCCATTATTTAAATAATTTTAAGATAAAAACACAGTACTGGTCATAGTAACAGATATTCATGAGGTTAATTATGCCTTTCCAGATGTCAAATATCTGGACATGCCTAGTAGTTCATGTTAATTATAGTTTTCTGAAGAAACAGAATAGGGATGTCAATGACAACCCAGCTCAAATTATTTTATTTATATTAAATCAAAACTCATCAATTCATGTCTAAAGTTGACTGATACTGCACAATTACAAATTAAATGTCTACGTAAACAAATGTGAATTTTCTTATTATAGGATGCTTTCTAAAGTGTCAGGGACAGGCAAGAAAATTGACTTTGTCAATGTGGGCAGCTTATCAGCCCTTCAAGAAGACCTGTGACCCTGAGCAGCAGGAAAAGACAAGGGAGGAACATGAAAGTCTGTCTGAGACTTGAGAGCAGGAGACAGCTGAGCCCTCAGAGAAAGAAGAGAAACCAGGCCTAAAGACTAAAGCCCAGAGCGGAGCTGCATCCTATAGATGCCCTTTTAAAAATCAATGTCACAAAAATGGCCATTCAGAACAAAATGGACACTAATACCCCTTTTCCACCAGCATGGAACTCATCTTGTAGTGAACTCCAAATCATCTGCCTTTATTCTACTGGAGCTGTCTGTTTACACTGTAAACCACCAGATCCTCTTGTCCACTCTTTCTGAGCATCACAGGTTTAGTAGTTCAGTGGCTTCAGTCACAAGCAGATCTTGCATAGAGAGGAGGGGAGTCTGAGTCACTTCATCCAATCACAGCTAATTCAGTGCTTGGTCCTTTGTTTCTCACTGGGCATGATCATGAAGACACATGGCATATCCTAATACTGCTGAGATGACGATTCACAGCTTTATTTGTTATTTCAACCTGATGATATCTGTCTTGGCTCATCTCTGCCTGCTTTTCTGACATCTCCGCTTGGATGAAGGGAGTCATGTCAAACTCAACCTTGTGAAGATGGAGATCCTCGTAATCCGTGCAAAACCAGCTCTACTGGTCAGGTGAACAACATCACTGTTCCAGTGGCGGATGCATAAACTTGACTAGTCTTAAAGTTAGTTAGTCATCTAATTTGGTCACGTGGTCTTTGATCAGCCAGAGAGAACCCCCTATCACACCCATCCTGACCCAGCTTTCAGGACTGCCACTGGAATGCCACCTCCAGACCTCAACGCACACCTAAAAGTATATGTTCCCTCCGTCCAGCTGTGGTCACTGAATGAGCGACGCCTCAGCTCTATGAACTCTATTAGATAAAAAGTTCTAATAAATAAATAAATATAAATGCTAATAATGAACCATCACTATGCACACCAGAGATGCGCGGATCAGCTCTAACGTCACCCGAAACCGTTGCTAAAAACTAATCATTCACCCGCTCCCATGATTTTCTCTGATTTGGGTCACATTTCATGCTTTGCTTTATGCAAAACACAGATTTTGTTAGATACTGTTATCTAGTGAAATTAAGTGACATAAATTAATGGTTGTCAAATCAGAAGTAGATTTTGGGTTTAATGTCACACAAGTAATTATGAAATTATTAGTGATGCACCGAAATGAAAATTCTGGGCCGAAACCGTAAATGTAGGATGCACTTGGCCTAAAACCGAAACTGAAGCCGAAAATGGCTTCTTTTAAAAACGTGTATATATATATATATATATATATATATATATATATATATATATATATATATATATATATATATATATATATATATATATATATATATATATATATATATATAGTGAGGAAAATAAGTATTTGAACACCCTGCTATTTTGCAAGTTCTCCCACTTGGAAATCATGGAGGGGTCTGAAATTGTCATCGTAGGTGCATGTCCACTGTGAGAGACATTATTTAAAAAAAAATCCCGAAATCACAATAGATTATTTTTTTAACTATTTATTTGTATGATACAGCTGCAAATAAGTATTTGAACACCTGTCTATCAGCTAGAATTCTGACCCTCAAAGACCTGTTAGTCTGCCTTTAAAATGTCTACCTCCACTCCATTTATTATCCTAAATTAGATGCACCTGTTTGAGTCATTAGCTGCATAAAGACACCTGTCCACCCCATACAATCAGTTAGAATCCAACTACTAACATGGCCAAGACCAAAGACACTAGAGACAAAATTGTACACCTCCACAAGGCTGGAAAGGGCTACGGGGAAAAAAGGTCCACTGTTGGAGCAATCATTAGAAAATGGAAGAAGCTAAACATGACTGTCAATCTCCCTCGGACTGGGGCTCCATGCAAGATCTCACCTCGTGTGGTCTCAATGATCCTAAGAAAGGTGAGAAATCAGCCCAGAACTACACGGGAGGAGCTGGTCAATGACCTGAAAAGAGCTGGGACCACAGTTTCCAAGGTTACGGTTGGTAATACACTAAGACGTCATGGTTTGAAATCATGCAT
This sequence comes from Gobio gobio, assembly GCF_949357685.1. Classification (NCBI taxonomy): domain Eukaryota; kingdom Metazoa; phylum Chordata; class Actinopteri; order Cypriniformes; family Gobionidae; genus Gobio; species Gobio gobio. Next base: position 25,709,692 of record NC_137097.1, on the reverse strand, counting down.
GGCACGGAAGGTTCCCCTGCTTAAACCAGCACATGTCCAGGCCCGTCTTAAGTTTGCCAAAGAGCATTTGGATGATCCAGAGGAGTCATGGGAGAAAGTCATGTGGTCAGATGAGACCAAAATAGAACTTTTTGGTCATAATTCCACTAAACGTGTTTGGAGGAAGAAGAATGATGAGTACCATCCCAAGAACACCATCCCTACTGTGAAGCATGGGGGTGGTAGCATCATGCTTTGGGGGTGTTTTTCTGCACATGGGACAGGGCGACTGCACTGTATTAAGGAGAGGATGACCGGGGCCATGTATTGTGAGATTTTGGGGAACAACCTCCTTCCCTCAGTTAGAGCATTGAAGATGGGTCGAGGCTGGGTCTTCCAACATGACAATGACCCGAAGCACACAGCCAGGATAACCAAGGAGTGGCTCTGTAAGAAGCATATCAAGGTTCTGGCGTGGCCTAGCCAGTCTCCAGACCTAAACCCAATAGAGAATCTTTGGAGGAGCTCAAACTCAGTGTTTCTCAGCGACAGGCCAGAAACCTGACTGATCTAGAGAAGATCTGTGTGGAGGAGTGGGCCAAAATCCCTCCTGCAGTGTGTGCAAACCTGGTGAAAAACTACAGGAAACGTTTGACCACTGTAATTGCAAACAAAGGCTACTGTACCAAATATTAACATTGATTTTCTCAGGTGTTCAAATACTTATTTGCAGCTGTATCATACAAATAAATAGTAAAAAAAATCATACATTGTGATTTCTGGATATTTTTTTTTTAGATTATGTCTCTCACAGTGGACAAGCACCTACGATGACAATTTCAGACCCCTCCATGATTTCTAAGTGGGAGAACTTGCAAAATAGCAGGGTGTTCAAATACTTATTTTCCTCACTGGAAATTGCTTGAATTTAATGGATCTGAAATGAAAAAAATCAGGAACCAATAGAATAATTTCTAGTTTCTATTCTATAAACTTTTATTAAGGTTACATAAAACCTAAAATATTTTTTAATAAATATAAATAATAATACCAAATAGGCCTTATATTATTCTTCAAGTTTTATGTTCCATCAAATAAAATAGTTTTTTATCAGTTGTGCAAAACAATATCCACAATTATCTGAATAACTGCACACAAAAATCACAGAATGGTTCTCATTAAGAACATGAGATGCTGCACTGAATAGTCTCTCACTGTCTGTAACTGTTCTCCGGGAAAAATGGCATTTGGTGGGTAAAATATGTGTTTTTTTTAAAGGGTTGCCTGCTAAAATTCACATTCCTGGGTCTAAATATCACATAATCGGGGTCGCTTCAACCCGCGGACATGGAAAATATCCCACGGGTAAAAGCCGCAGACTTGGCAACACTGCTTGGGGCAGATAAATACCTGCGTGCAATCCGCACAAGCAATGGAAAGCGGCCTTCGTTCGTGCGGCAGTAGTCAAGGGGATTGTCGCTTCTGGCAATGGGTAGTTCAGCTGGATACGTCTCTATATGTTCTCATACCGCTGACATGCTTAATCTTTGATAGGCAGACGCGTTGTGTGATAACAGCTCGACCGTGAGTGAAACCTAAGCGCTTGCTCACGGATGGGAGGGGCGGGTGACATACATTTTCGGCTGTTTTTTTTATTTCGGCCCGAAACCGATAATGGCATTTTCGGCTGCCAAAATTTCGGTGCACCTCTAATTATTATTATTAATTATTTTTCATAATTGAATGCGTGTCGTAATAACAAACACGTCGTAATACGTCGGATCTTCACAGGTTCACTTGAAGGCAGCATTATTGTTTGTCTGGTCATGTGATCTCATGTCTGTCCACATGAGGCGACCCACTCCATGTCAAATAATAGCACTTTATTTTTGACACTCACATGACATTCTTCAAAAATATCAAAAAATTATGTAGAGCTGGAGATTTTAATAAGGATTAAAAGACTGAGTTCAGCTTTGAGAATGAAACCAACCTGTTTGTTCCTCAGTTTCTTCATGTTTCACTCTCAATGTTTCTTCAATCTTCACGTCTTCACTCTCCTCTTTAATAAACTCCATCTTTATGTCTTCACTCTCCTTTTTAATAAACTCCATCTTTATGTAGACGTGGATCTCAGTCCCTTCACCAGGAGTTTGTCTGTGCGTTTGAAAACTCTGTCCTGTTTAAGAGGAGAATAATTAACAGAGTGTGTCAATCAGCTCTAGTTCAGTAACTCAGTTAATGGACTTAAATGACCTGATGAGACAAAACACTCCAAACTAACACAACAAATTAATATAAGAATGCGAATTATACAAACCCTTAATACTTTAGTTTAGCTATTTAATGATTTGTAGAAATCGAGATAGAAACAGAGTGCTTCAAATCACTGAATAATTTGTTGTGAATCAATTGATTCAATTGTCTCGGGGAGTTGAATGGTGTATCTCAATCAGCTCCCTGGTTCAGTAGTAAGGGCACTGATATAAAATATGGACAAATGTGGTATGTTGTAAGGGTTGAAACTATTAAAAAAAATAGTTATCTGTAATGTTGAAGAATCCCGATGTGCAAACTAAATCCAGCGGTGTAGATTCATTATTCGACAACGCTTTGAAGTGACGCTAAAGGAAGCGAGGATATATCATTTCACTTGATTCAATTCCTCCGTAAGAATCGAGAAGCACCCCAGGACATAAGGCAACGGGCTGACTCCTTGATCAGTGCCCTTACTACTGAACTAGGGAGATGGTTGAGACGCTAAAAAAAACCCCTAAAGCTCCGGTTCTCTCGTCACTCGCCAGAGAATGAACTCATATTTGAACTGATTCATGATAAAGAGCGAAATGAGCCGCTCCTTCTGTTACTCATGGGTTTTTTCTGTTACTTTACTCACACAACGCTGATCAATGTTAGATAAAGCAATGCAGTGTTACATTTAATAATAAATCATTCATTCTACTTCGCTTAAAACACAAACCTCTCTTCAGCCAAATCACAACAGATGCAGGAGCGCGGCGCAGCCTTATGACGTAAGACACCAAGACCAAAATAAAAGTCCCGTTCACTGATGAGTCTAAAATCATAAAAGTGCATAGAAATGTACCTAGAAATATATATTAATAAAAATAAGCAAAGATGACAAAATTCAGAGTTAAATGTATTATTGAAATACGTTTAATAACACAGTTCACATTGATTCATAACAAAAAAATTAATTACTCTAAATCAAGACACAGTGTCCGACTTTAAGTTTTACTGTTTGTATATACAATATAGAAAACACACATCAAAATTTAATTAATGAGGGAATATCATATCTTCACAAGCAAATAAAAGAGTTTCTGTGGGTGCTAAAAATTCTGTTTTAAATTTAAGGCCATACAAAGTAATAAATAATACAACAAACTTAAAGGGGTGGTAAAACACGATTTCACTTTACTTACTTTAGCTAGTGTGTAATGTTGCTGTTTGAGCATAAACAACAACATCTGCAAAGTTACAACGTTCAAAGTTTAAAGCAAAGGGAGATATTTGCTTTAAAGAAATCATTTGACTCCGGGCCATTGAATTATTAGAAAAAAAATGTTTTGCATTATTTTTCTAAATTCAACGGCCCGGAGTCAATTATTCCGCTTATGCTACGGTTACCACACCTCAAGACATCGATCCGATTATATATTTAAAGGGATTCGTCCGGTTTTTGTACTTAAATCGCTATTGTGAGTAGGACTATTTCTTCCGCGTCTCATCCAACGGCTCTTTTGCTAGTTCCGAAACGTAATTTTAAGGCTGGTAACGGAGGCTTGAGCTGTTGATATCATTCTACTGCAGTTATTAATGAAGTTATTAGAAAGAGAGCGAGAACGATAGAGAGATACCTCTGTGTGTCTCTAAACAGCGCTGTTATTACCTCGCTAGTGAAAAAATGTCATGTGTAGCCTTTAAGTTGCTAAGAAAAATCGCTAACTGGCTAACAAAAATCGTCAGGGCAGCGCTGACAACACCTTTTTGTGCAAACTGTAGTGTACGTGCACGTTTGATTGCAGTAATGAGACAGAAAAGCTTGTGACTGTATATTTATTCATTTAATTATTTATTCTTCGTTGCATTTTTTTTTTTTTTTTTTAAATAATAAATGAAACACAAAAGTCCTTAGGCATATCTATATTATTTGTTGTACCTGCAATAATAAACTTTTTGATTCATGCTACAACTTTATTTATCTAGACCTACATGTTTTATTTATTGAAATTAAACTGCACGTTTCCGTTAATTGTAAAATTATACATCGAAAACGGCAGATCAAGCACAGGGAGCTGTGTGTTGGCGGAGATTGTCTTTTCCTGTTGGTCCCGGCCTTGATTTTCTGTGGCGTTTGAAGTTTTGTTTCCTCAGAGGATCAGGCTCCATTGTTTTCTTTCTTCTGCTGAAGGTGCCCAGTAGGGTAATATCGATGAATAAGCTTAAAAGAAATCTTTGACCTTATTTACCAATAGGTACTTGTTAGGGAGAGTCCAAACCTTCTTCCATAAAATATTTTCCACTAGTGTGTTCCATTTTGTAACAACATGAGGAGTGGAAACACAATCGTTGAGAAAAAGAAAACAAATATCTCTATTATTTTTTTAATGTAGATTTAAAACATATCCTGCCTACATGTCAGCCGGGTCTGGGAGAGGCATTTCAGAACTTGTCAAAAAATTATTATGGCCTTTAAATAGCCTCAGGACCTGAAGTGGGACAATCACATCGACTCCATTCATGATTCGGATCGCGTGTCAAACCGCTTAACTGCTGAAATTTGGCGATCCAAACTGCTGAATCGACTCGCTGATTCATAACGCTTCGAAGCTTCATGATGCCTTGTTTTGAAATCGTCATTACTATGTAAGTCGTTATTTAGGGTTTTTTTGCGCACAAAAACTATTCTCGCCGATTCATAAAGTTATTTTAGAACCACTGTAGTGAGATGGACTTTGTAACGACGTCTTTAGTACCTTTTAAGGGTCTTGAGAGTGAACCGTGCATTGAGCCAATGGAGGCCTTTCAGAGCCATCAGATTTAAACTAAAATATCTTCATTTGTGTTCCGAAGATGAACGGAGGTCTGACGGGTGTCGAACGACATGAGGGTAAGTAATTAATGACTTTAATTTTCATTTTTGGGTGAACTAACCCTTTAAGTCCTTTCACTCATTAGCACAGGTTTGAGTTCTGTGTGGGATCCAGTGATAGTGGATAACTGGTTTAACCTTCCACTGAAGCTCACATTAGGTGCACAGTGTTTAAAGAGTCCATGGCTGTGTCCGAAATCGCCCCCTATACTCTTAAATAGGGTTTTAAGGGGACAGCCATTTGTAGTGGTGTCCGTAACCACAGTGGACATTACTGAGTGCACTCATTCAATCCCACAATGCACTGCAATAACGAGTGTACAACTGATGTATGCTTAACGGCTAGAGAATACCCATAATGCACTGTGAGAGTTGTGAGCTGAATGAATTCCAGCGTCTCGCCAGAAGATGGCTCCCACAGCTGAATCATCCAACCACTCATTTTCCAAACTGCGCTGGTCCAGCGTAATATCATACAGATATAAATTCCTTTCTGATTATTAAGTTCTTTAATTATGGTTTATACATGCTAGTTTCCATGGCAGAGTTCAAGAGAAATATTGTCATTAATATTGGAGCTGCCAGTTTGCTACATTTCAAATAATAATTAAAAAGCGAGCACAAACTATGCTGAACCTATGCCCTCGGTTTTATCAGTACGTATCAGTACGTAAAGTGACGGTCTGACATACTTGAGTTTGCATAAACACTAATCGCGTATGTACAGCTTCTAAATCTAAAGTTTAACATATGAACAACTTTAGAAATGTAGAAATGTTTTCTTTATTCTACTTCTCTCCAGTGTGAATTTTCATGTGGGATTTAAGGTTTCCATCCTGACTGAAACTGTCTCCACAGTGAGGGCAGGTGAAAGACTTCTTTCCAGTGTGAATTTTCATATGGGCTTTAAGGTTTACATCTTGACTGAAACTCTTTCCACACTGCGGACACGTGAAAGGCTTCTCTTCAGAGTGAGTATTCATATGGTAACTAAGGTGTCCTTTTTGCCTGAAACTCTTTCCACACTGTTGGCAGATGTAAGGCTTCTCTCCAGTGTGAACTCTCATGTGGGCTATAAGGTTTCCATTTTCAGTGAAACTTATTCCACACTGTTTGCAGCAGTAAAGCTTTCCTTCAGTGTGAACTCTAAGGTGGGCTATAAGGCTTTCTTTATCAGTGAATCTTGTTCCACAATGTTGGCATGGGAAAAGGCTCTCTCCAGTGTGAATTTCCATGTGGTAATTAAGGTGTTCTTTTTGTCTGAAACTCAATCCACACTGTTGGCATGTGAAAGGCTTCTCTCCAGTGTGAGTTCTCATGTGAGCTTGAAGGTTTCCTTGTTGATTGAAAGTTACTCCACACTGTTGGCAGGTGAAATCACCTTTAGTTCCTGTCTTTTGAACCCTTTTTCCTGAAGTAGTTTTTTCAGTCTGTGAGCAATTAGAAGATTTTTCTTCAGTTATGAAATCATGATTTGTCTTGTCCTGATCTTTCTCATCCATTTCATTCAGATCTCGACTCTCCTCTTTCAACGCCATCAGGTCTAAGGCAAAAAAAGACAAAAGTTAATCCCAGTTTAATGCCACAAAGCAACATGCATCAAAACATTTAGACACAAAACATTGAAACCCTATGCAATTTGGGTTCAGGGTCCATCATTCCTTGTTGATTGAAACTCTTTCCACTGTTGGCAGGTGTAAGGCTTCTCTCCAGTGTGAACTCTCATGTGGACTTTAAGGTTTCCTTGTACACTTAAACTCTTTCCACACCGAGAGCATGTGAAAGGCTTTTCTCCAGAGTGAATTCTCATATGGATTCTATCTTGATTGAAACTTATTCCACACTGTCGACAGGTGTACAACTTCTTTCTGTGTGAACTCTCATGTGGACTTCAAGGTTAGCCTTTTTTTCATGAGGAAGTTTTTTTTTTAGTCTGTGAACTAGAGTTTCTGTCCGAGCCCAGCCTGCGTCCGACAGAGCAGTAACCAAACCGACCCGAGCCCGACAGGCATTAAGATATTTATGTACGAGCCCGACCCGAACCCAAATCTATTTTTTTTTTCATACTAATGACACATGTACGTTTGTTCGTGTGAAAAGCCCGCTTTTATTAAGCAACTGTAGGCATTCTGAAATTATATTCTGAGATTACAGATGAGCACATCAGTGAGCGGGGCAACAAATACACACGTTAACACGGGGCCCAATCAAATAACCAATTGAAATTAAATGAACAAAGGTCTACCAAAAATGGCCCAAGCTAACAGAACAAAACATTAACGTAACACAATTGCAGCTTATTGAAATGAAAATCACTCTTACCATTTTATTCGTTACCTATTTAGATTTAAAGGGCATTTTGCAGGTTAGAGATTCCAGTGAGTCAATGTATAGAAAAATAATAAAGGAACTAGATTTTCTTTAAAATATACTTATAAATACGCTATTAAGGCTTTTGGAGTCGTTTTTGTGAGAAAATTTTACTTCCGCATCTAAAAATGCCAAAACCGGACGTGACATAACGAGAGGGAGTGCGGTGAATTTTGGCGATAAGAAAACAATGAATCGCAATGACCGGTCGGACGCTGAGGACATTATAAATGTTTATTAATACTCATATGGCAGACCACAGCCATACATTTATGACACACAATTAGGGACAGACCAGGATTAGACAGAACAACGATTAGAAGAGACTGATTGAGTTGTTATGTGAGTAGAAACAGTGAAGAACAGGGCAGGTGTCTCGGAGAGAGACCAGTGTTTGCTTAAAGATACGCTAGCTAACGATAAGAACACTGTGCTCAGATTACAACACTGTACTGATTATTATCATGTTTCAGGCAATAGCAAAGCTGGTAATGTTATTGTCATCTAGTATTGATACTTACCAATAACAGAAACTAATAGGCTTTGACCATCAGGAAAAGTCACACTCGTTAATGTCCATCCACACTAAACGTTATGTGATATAATGTTATCGGTTTCTCATCACAACTGACTTTTGGTGACTTACTTAGCAAATGTTTAAAAAACAAGACTCACGTCACGGTGCAGTTCACGGTTTCTCCGAGCTGCATCTCTGACGGATCCGTGACCGTCACGTCTCCCGCCGGTGGCCGAACCACAGACACTATAGTGTAATTGTGTTTATCCTTTATTCATTAATTCTGTATTATGGGTTTATTTCGTGCCGATTCACCAATAGTGTGAGGATGTATATGACGTTATGAGTATGTATTTGAGTGAACTTGAATATACATACATGGCATTAATAAAATATTTACATTACTAGCATATAATTCAGAACTTTTTTTCGAAAAAGTGTTTATGTGCATACTTTATTATTATGAAAATCAGTCCTTCCAGAAAAATGTGGCTTTTTTTTGTGATTGTTGCGGGCAAAAATCCTTGATTATGCGGCACGTTTTCTTAAAAAATGCGATGAAAAATGTGGGATATTTATGCAATTTTATGCGATAAAATTGCGGGAACTTGCAAAAACTGCGGTTTGATGAGAAAGAGAAAAAAAGCACTACATCACAGAAAGTGCTGGAATATTTAAGTTCTCATCTTGTTTTATTGAAGACCTTAATAATGGCTCAAATTTACAAAACATTTAGTCAATCAAGTTCTGTAGCTTTACAAAAGGAATATGCTACAACTTCTGAAAAAATTAATAAATAACTTCCTGTTTTACAGATGTCGCTATACAAAACAGACATTTGAGTGCTTCCAATGCACAAAGTGCAATCTCTTAAAGGGTTAGTTCACCTAAAAATGAAAATTCTGTCATTAATGACTTCCCTTTATGTTGTTGGACACAAATTAAGATATTTTAGTTGAATTCCGATGGCTCAGAAAGGCCTCCATTGGCACAATGTACACTCTCAAGACCCATAAAAGGTAGCCTACTAAAGACGTCATTACAAAGTCCATCTCACTACAGTGGTTCTACAATAACTTTATGAAGCGACAATAATAGTTATTGTGTGCAAAAAAAACTAAATAACGACTTATATAGTGATGACTGATTTCAAAACACAGCATCATGATGCTATGAATCATCGAGTCGATTCATGATTCGGTCATTCGGATCGCGTGTCAAACTGCTGAAATACGTGACTTTGGCGATCCAACCCGCTGAATCGACTCATTGATTCATAACGCTTCAAACCGCTGAATCAACTCATTGATTCATAACGCTTCAAACCGCTGAATCGACTCATTGATTCATAACGCTTCAAAGCTTCATGATGCTGTGTTTTGAAATCAGTCAGCACACAGGGAAACTGCTTTGCTCTTTTGCTGTTATTTTTGTTGGCCAATGGGAGTTTGTGCTTCATCATGGTTTCACCGGTATCTATGGTTTCTCCACGGGGTTTGAAGCTTTTCGATGACGTTCGCGTCGGGTAATCACGTCACTTCAAAATGGCGGCTCTTGTGTGAAGTAAACGAAAAAATTTCAACTTTCTGCTAATATATATGACTTTTTTTGCAACGAAAATGCGGGGATTATGAAATCATGATAGCCCCGCATATTTTGCACGCGGAAATAGGCAATTTATGCGGCGAAAGTGCGGCGTATTTGAAAAAATGCGGCCCCCGCATGAATATGCGGACTTTGGCTGATTATGTGTTAAATCACGCGATCGCATAATCGCGTTTTTCTGGAGGGACTGGAAAATACCCGAGAAGGCTTGAAGAAATCAAATACACCATATCTTGTCGCAGTCGTGTTTATTGTCGTCATACTTAATCAAAGCGTTTCTATCTTCTTTGTATTCAGCTCTGCTAACTTACACAGCGCTAGCTTCACACACTTTAGGGATTTCCTGAAAGCTATTACTTCTCTGAGGGAAATGTGGATTTTCTGCTCGAGGGCGCCCTCTGGCTTCCAGTATGAATGAAACTTTATATAACAAATAATATTTCTCTGTTTTTCTTCAATGTACAGATTTTATCCCCACAGTGGATGCAAAAGAGGCTCATATTTCATATTAAAGACATAGACTTTAAGAAATTGATATCACAGATAAAAAGCAGATTTTTATAATAATAATATAATTTTTAACAATAAATCCTTAGACCTTTCTAATGATTTTTAGTCATAGGCTGTCTGCATATTAACAGGTAACCTAGCAGTTTTTTTGTAAAAAGTTTTCTGTAAAATATAAATATTATTATATTGTTATATTTATTCTTAAATACTCTCTTTGTTATTGTAATAGTAATATTTCTTATTTTGTTAAATATTTTTATTTAGCAATAATCATAATAATAATAATTTGTCATATATAAACACAAAATGTTATAAACACACTTTTCATTTTTAAAAATTAAAAATAAAATAACAATCGTAATTTTAAACAGAATAATCGCAATTAGATATTTTCCCCAAATCATGCAGCCCTAATTTCAATTTATGGTAAATGCTACTCTGTAAATGAGGAACACCATTGGTTTGAATTGCTGTCAACGCTTTGGCAATGTAAAGCCTTGGCAATAAGTTACTTGAATCTGAATTTGTCAACAGCTGATTGAGATGCAGAGTTTTTCAAATAGGAGGAAGATACACGCCTCGACCACAGACCCACGACTCTGTTCATGGTGTATAAACACTCAATTATAAATATCGACAATATTTATTCTGATTACTTTCATGTGACTGATCATGCCATTATATGGAGCTAGTATGAGTAACAGAAATGCTTTCTTTGTGTTCAGATTTGACTGCAATATTAATGCAAAAACCGACATTTAAAAAAACCCCAACATATAAATGTCAACTTTTACAAAAATGAGTCTGGATATATGTAACGGACTTAGGCCAGGTTTGAAGGACTGGTTACATATATCCAAACTAATAACCCTATAAAAGTAATGAACTTTATCTTGTGTTCTCACTCAGCAGCAACTGTTTATATTTGTATGAAAGGCTATACAGCCATCCAGTGCTTGCACCCTGAGACTGCAGATGATAAATGGTGCATAACTCAGAGGTAAAAATGTATATTAGTATATTAAGTATTTAGGGGATTTTTAGTAAAAATCCTCGAGATCAAAAATATTAAAGGGAAAATATTACTGACATTCTTCAAAAAATATCCTTCATTTCTGTAGAGCAGCTTTGAGAATGAAACTAACCTGTTTGTTCCGCAGTTTCTTCAATCTTCACGTCTTCACTCTCCTCTTTCTCTGTTTGTTCCTCAGTGTCTTCATGTTTCAAACTGAATACTTCCTCAATCTTCAGGTCTTCACTCTCCTCTTTCTTTGTTTGTTCCTCAGTTTCTTCATGTTTCAAACTGAACACTTTCTCAATCTTCATGTCTTCTCTCTCCTCTTTAATAAACGCCATCTTTATAATAGTGTCACATGGATCTCAGCCGCTTCTCCAGGAGTTTTTCATTGTGTTTGTCCTGTTAAAGATGACAATAATTAACAGAAAGAAAAATAATCCATACTAAATCTTCCAAGTTCAGTGGTAAGAGTTTTGAAAATTGGGTTTTGAGTTACTCCATTTAGTTTGATGAATATAACATTGCCCTAATAACAAAAACAAATCTATAATATATATTTTTCAAAAGTAATTTTCATTTGAATGAAGTAAAACAGATTTAAGACGAGGTTTCAGTTCATTTTAACACTTAGACATTGAGACATCTCACATCTAATGTGTGTTTCTCAGGATATATTCTGTCAACAATGTTAAATGACACTTCTTTTGTTTTATTTGTTACACAATACCGACTGAGAAAAGATATACAAAAAAGAGATCTAGTCGATTGGTCACTGCATTTATCATTAATTCATTCAAGTTTATCTAAAAACAAATGTTTGGATTATTAAAACTCAATCACATAAACGTCGCACACCTGTGTGTGATTAGGGATGGGCATTTCAAGCAAAAATTATATTCGACGATCGCTGGGAATTATTCGATTTTTATTCGAAAATCGCAACTCCTCCCCCGCATGCACGCATGTAAAGGCTACACGCGTATAAACAGAGAGGGGGAGAGAGACCATTCACACTCTCAATCTGTAGGATAACAAACTGTTTAATTCATTAGGGAATAGGCTATATCAACTCAAGCCATATATTTATTGTAACATGCTGAAACATATGACTGTAATGTGACATCGCCCCAAGTTACCGCAACCGATAAATGCCACAAGTCTACAGCGTGCGCGTGAGACGATGTGTTATTCTTCTGTTGTCTCAGGGCGTTTTAACTCTGGCATTTTAGTTCGGAATGGGGCACGGTTAGCTTGAAAAATTGCTAATGTGAAAGCTTACCTACAGAGCTTGGTGTGCACTGAGGTACCGAACCCGATAACACACAACCGGAGTTCGGTTGCTCTCGGAGCTGTGCCACGATTCACGTGAATGTGCAAACAGCACTCGGGTAGTAACCAGCACATGCGTTTTAGCCGATTACAATGTCATTAGTTCAATAACATACACGTAAGAGATGATAGTGTTGATGATTTAGCTGAGATACGATCGCGAGAGCGAGCCTGCAGTGTATTCGCGCATAGAGTGCAATCAGGGCAGCAAATGAATGGCAATTCACCGTCTCCTCAAAAGAGTCTGTTTGCAAGCAGCAAAGCCGCCTTCAGGCGACACACATACGGTTAACCCAAGTGTCGTTTACTCAGCTGCACATAATAGCACCAAATTAATTTTAAAAAGCCCATATTGACCCGCGTTCTGTTTTCTATCACGCCCGTGCACGTTTGTGATGACGTAAGATGAACGCAAACGCACCAGGGTTCAAGTTGAGTGTGAAACCAGACCAACACTGCGGAGGCGGAGGGAACAATCAGACTCGGACCGCAGCAAACGTGTCCAGTATAAAACACCCTGAGAGCGGACTGGCAGCTTTTAGAAGCGTTATTGGCAGCGCCTCTGGTTACATGAACGCGTCAGCACCACATCAGCACCGACAACATGGGGATTTTTTTTGGACGATAATCGCACATACTATTCGATATTCTATAATTAAATAACTAATCGAATATTCGAAAATCGCGACCCATCCCTATGTGTGATAGGTGCATAGGAGAGCAGGACTAAAAAGTTCAATTATCAACCAATGCAAAAAGTCCCGCACACTATCAACTTGCAATTAAAAATGATTTATTTTATCATTGCAACGTTTCGATCTTTCGATCTTCCTCAGGCATGAAAAAACATAAGAAACTTCCGTTTCTTTTAAAAGGTACTGTTGACCAATCACAATCTCGAGGTCAAGGTAAACCAATCACAATGAATGATAGAACACATTAACATAAAATCACGTCACAATTAATCGTGAAATCATCTTAAACTCATCACATTACCATGAATGAATAGTAGAGCACATCCTCATGAACTCGTTATATCACAATTAATGGAAAAACCAATCCTCATAAACTCATCACATCACAATGAATGGCAGAACACATCATCATCATAAACTCGTCATATCTCAATGAATGGTAAAACTCATCATCATACACTAGTCTCCATCACATTAAGTAATATTTTTAACAGTATGAGATTATAACATTACATTATATAATGCTTCATCATTCATCCCCAAAGGAGATAAAGTGTTTAAAGTGAAAATCCAAAATAACTCACGTCTCTGTAGTAGCAGTTAAATGTTTCCGCCTCTAGGTGGCATTCTGACTTCCTCTATCCCACAGAAACGTAAGGTTGACACATCATGGTTATGAGATAAGAAATGTGCTGCCACTGGATAATTTAAATCTTTTCTCCTGATGGTACTCTTATGTTCACTAATTCTTTGTTTTAACTGACGTGAAGTTTTTCCAACATACCCCAATCCACGGGGGTCCCAAGGACAACGAATCAAATACACAACATGCGTAGATGCACAGGTTATCACAGATTTAATCCTGAATTTTTTTTTTTCCCGTTCAAGGATGACAAAAGAATGATGTTTTTGTAGTATTATTACATTGAGCACAGTTACCACACCGATAATTACCACTTGGCAATGGACTCAATAATCTCTGCGACGGACTGGGAGTGTGACCTTGAAAACGTGCATGGACTAAAAGATCTTTTAAATTCTTCGCCCGTTTATATGCAATCAGTGGAGGATGTTGAAAGACCGTACTCAATTCGGGATCTGAAGATAACAAATGCCAATGTTTTTTAAAAATAGATCTTATGGCAAAAGAATTAGAAGAATAGGTTGTAATAAATGAGAAAGAATGTTTCTTAGCTTTTTTTGTTCTCTTTTTCAATAGTTCGGCACGTGTCTTGTGTAATGTAATATTAAAAGCTTCTAAAAAAAAAACGGTAATTAACATTTCGGCAAAAGAACTTTCTGATGAACAAACTAGTGTGTTGTCCAATGGAATAATACATCACACATTTGGTTTGAGTCTAATATATTATTAGTTGGTGAGTTGTTGAATTCTGATGGTCAGCTTTTGAGATTTACTGACTAAATTTAAGTGTCATATTTCTGTATTGAAATATGAATATTGTATTGTCATGAATTCTTTTTCTGCCAAAATTATATCTCTATTCATCAGTCAGAGCGAATCTGAATGACCTGATTAGACAAAAACACTCAGAACTAACACTACAAATTAATAAAAGAATGCAAATTATACAGACCCATAATATATTAGTTTAGTCATTTAATGATTTGTAGAAATCAAGATAGAAATAGAGCGCTTTGAATCACTGAATCATTTGTTGTGAATCAATCGGTTCAATTGTCTCGGCAAGTGGAAAGCTCCGGTTCTCTCGTCACTCACAGGCCGTTACTAGGGATGGGCATTTTTGTCAATTTCTCATTTCGATCATCGATAGGTCTCAAAAACGAGTACTCGAGTACTCGGGGGCGGGGCATGTGCAGGGGGCGGGGCATGTCCGTCATTGAGATAATGAAAACTGTTATGAAAATGTTTTTTGACAAATACAAACGTGACATGAAAACAGGTATATGAAAACATGAACATATAAAACAAAAAATAACTGCTAGATTATGATGCATAAATGTCTTTGAAAAAGAAACATCTTTATAAAATGACCGTCTCAAATAACCAAGTCAGTAATATCGAGCATTGCCTTTGAGCTGAAACTGTGAAATAACACCACCCTGCAGAGCTTGCTAGCTGGTTAATTAACTCAACCAAACGCACCCTATATCAATATTAATATGAAGATTATGATGAACCTATTACGACATAAATCAACACAAAAGGACGTGAATGCGCACGTGAACTTCAGATTTTGCTAGATTTTACAGGCTATGGTTTGAAACGGAACATTCTGAATGCGCTCTTCCCTTAACAACGCTGATACAAGGACAACGAAAGCACACAGAAACAACATTTTATTAAAATCCTGTTCTCATTATAATGCTTTGACAGATTGACTCTGCACATCATGCACTTAATTGTATTATTCATGATCGAAGTGTTTACAGACATCACTGCGCGTTTTCCAACTCATAACGAAAAACAACTTTAAATAAACTAGGTCTACTGTTAAAAAATACGAGAACAGTATAACAGTGCTGCATTACTAATATCAATGATTCTGAGAAAGAAATAGCCTATCTGAAAAGAATATGACTGTCTCTAAACCATATAGCTATGTCGAGCATGAAATATGCGTTTGAGCTGAAAATGAAGAGAATGAACAACAGCCGGTATAACGGTATAAGTGCTAGTTTATTAAGCTCAACCAAACGCGTTTTATATTAGATTAATCAGATAGACAACATAAAAGTAATCTTACAATGTGCATCTGCAGAAAAGGACGCGAATGCGCACATGAACTTCACGCGCTAGTCTGAGTGTTCTCGCTGGTTTCTCTGTGGATCAGCTGATACACGGGGAACTAAGCACAGATCATTTACAGCATTTTCCACGGTGTTTTCATTATAATGCTATGTAGGCTATGACAGATTGGCGCTGCACATCTTGCACTAACCATTCAATGATCAGTGATTCCAGAAATCACTGCAGTGCACGCCTCAGTTTCACTTTATTTCGCCGCGGTCTGGAGGCTGTATAATGCTAACCAATCAGACCTCCGGTACCGCGCAAAACGACGCAATAACCAATAAAAAAGAGACAAATATTTTTTTTTCAGGGCGATCCTCGTTCTCATGATCGATGATCGCTGTCACGTTCGAGTACTCGATTACTTGACCACTGTTGCCCATCCCTAGCCGTTACTCAATATGCGTCTTGTCTTGTCTGTTCTCGTGAATCGTCATCAGTCGCTGCACAACTTAACTGTTCCATTTCAAAGTTCATATCTAGCCAAGTCCAAATCCCCGGATGTGTTTTTGATCCGCCCCTTTATCATCGAGAGGTGACTTGTGTGGCCTTCAGACAGATGGGTATCCCAGAATGCATCTTGCACCAACCAGCAAGCATCAATAGTGGACGAGAAACCCAGCGTAATTTATACTACTGTTATTGTGTCATGAAATGTAGTTTTAAGACTTTTTCAGGCGAGAATGTACTTATTCCAAGCTCAAACCTGTGGTTTATTTTAGGGCTGCAACAACAAATCGATAAAAATCGATTATTAAAAGAGTTGGCAACGCTAACTTGTCATGCTTGGTAACGAGTAAACAAGCACCAGAAGAGCTACTGGAGCGACTCCAGGGGCCTGTTTCAGAAAGGAGGTTCAACCAACTCTGAGTTTAAACCTGAACTCTGAGTTGACTTACTCTGAGATGGGAAACTCTGAGTTTTGGGTTTCAGAACAGTTGAATTGAGGTAGTTCAATCAACTCTGAGTCGACTGACTCTGAGTTAAGCTCATGCACTCCAACTATGAAAAGCCACGATCAATGGAGCTCCGAAATTACGATTCACCATGGCAACAGCACCCACGTTTGCATACTTCCGGGTCAATACGTAAGTTTAATTCTTAATTATTTTAATTAAGTTTAATTTTCATGGTATCCAAAAGGCAAACAAAAAATGTGGCAGCAACTAAAAAAAAACCCCAAAAAAACATAATTCAATCAGGAAAAGCTTTAAGCATAAAATGTTCATGGGTGTAGGTTTAATGATTTTACAAACATTTGACATATTAAATAAATATCATTCAGTGTCCAATGTGCAGCAGCTTTTCCCACATAGACCCTTTTCACAGACTGTGATGACGTGTTTTAATGGTCATCAATATCGTAAATCCTGCAACGTTTAAAAAAAAAAATGTATGTATGTACATTTATAACACTAATACGTTGTATTATATTACTTGTGCATCAAATTACAAAAATCAAGTTACCGCTGCTGTGAGTGTTTCTAATACAGCGTCTATGGGAGTGATAGTTAAAATTAACATCTTTCTCTCTTTTCACTGCAGTTATCAATCTCACTTTAATTTTTCCATCTTTTTGAAAGTTGTGAAATCACTATTGTGGAGTTTTTCTTTTGCTATTTGAGCAAATGGAGACACAAAAATATATATTTAATGTATTCTCTCATTCACCGCTATAAGAGTTAACCCAACTATGACAACTTCAGCTTCGGAAACCCAGAAATGTGAAAAGGGTCTATGCTCTTTTCACATAATGAAATGTTCTCTGATCCCACCTGTTACATTTATTAATTAGGGTAATGACATTATTGACTTCTACTCAGGCCAGCCAAACACCAGCACCAGTGACAGATGAAGACGAGATGGAGGAAGAATATTAACACCCAACAGGAAAAAGAATAAAGTATTTGTAGGAAATAAAGATGACTATAAAAAATTTAAATAAATGTATTTAACAGCTGTGGTGGTGGTTATGCCATATATCTCGTACCACCATCTGGCAGCATCCTTCCATCCCATACAGTAATCCGTTTTCAGAAAGTGTGATGATGGGTAATCATAATAGTCGCGTGACACAACAAATCGATAATGAAATTCGTTGCCAACTCTTTTAATAATCGATTTTTATCGATTCGTTGTTGCAGCCCTAATATTAACCAAACAACAAAAGACAGAAAATCACCTCTTTAGTTGTAATAAAGATTCAAGATTACCTAGTCCTTCTGACGTCTGCCATGGACTCTGATGTCTCTGAGATAATTTGTCTTGTGTTGATCTAACGGGCGATCTTTGGTATCGTTTGTTCACTTGCCAATTGTTTTGGCTGAGGGCAAAGTGATGTTTCATAACTTTATATTTTTTAGGATATTTAACTTTACAGAGTTGTAGCATACTAGCGCTGACTTTGTATGTTTGACTGAATTGTTTGCTTTATTTATTGTATGGCTTCTTTACTTTTATAATAGCTATTATTGATAACAAAAAGAGACTGGGTTGTATTTTATGTCATATTTAAATGTATTACAGTCAGTGATAATCATATGCACACTTATTGCCAGTATGTTTAATATTTTGTAAATGTAAACGATAAAAGGCAGGGTTGTGTTTTATTTTTTGTTTTGTTATAAATATAGGCTACATGCATTGAAGATAATCAAGGTATGCCTTGCCTGAACCACATTTGTGTGGCTATTAATGTTGTATGAAAAAGAGGCAGAGACTGGTGTTTTATGACATATATTTCGTTTTATTGTAGCCTAAAACATACATACAGGAGTGAGAGCGAGCTGAAGACTTGTGTCCTCCCGTCCTCGGGAGTTCGTTCTCCTGAGTCGAACTAGTCAAGTCTGAACTACCAAGGACGCAAGTCAGAAGTTCGCGTGCTTGATATTGAGAAACGGCCTGAATTCATGTTTGAACTGATTCATGATAAAGAGTGAAATGAGACGCTCCTTGTGTTACTCGTGAGTTTATTCTGTTACTTTACTCACACAACGCTGATCAATGTTAGATAAAGCAATGCAGTGTTACATTTAATAATACATCATTCATTCTGCGTCGCTTTAAACTGGTTTATTGCTTAAAAAAACGCTTAAAACACAAACCTTTCTCCAGCCGAATCATAACAGCTGCAGGAGAGCGGCGCGGCCTTATGACGTCATGCATAAAACCAAAATAAAAGTCTCGTTCACTGCTGCGTCTAAAATCACCAAACCTGCACCAACGTTAAAAAAAACTGTTGCATGTGCAAAGGGGAAAAAAAGTGCACAGAAATGTACCTAGAAAAAATATATTAACAAAAAAAAATACGAAAATAATACAAATTTCAGCGTTAAATGTAATGGTGAAATGCATTTAATAACTCAATGGTAAGTTAATAATACAATTCATTTTGAGAGTTAAAAAATTAAATTAAAGCCATAAATGTATTCACATTTCCCCTGAGGTTTATCCACTCCAGTGTTTCTCCGGTTCATCCACTGTTCCAGAGTAAAAACAGTGGCGCTGTGGTCTGGAGATATGCAGATATATGTAGTTTGAGAGACTGAGCAGTTTAGATTCAACACTCAAACAAAAGCTTTTTTCTTATGGTTTATGTCTGCTTCATCATGTTTATCGTCTTTTATTAGTTTATGGTTTTAAAATTGGAAAAGTGACCCAAATAATGTCAATAACTGTTGGAAGATTATGAGGATTTGATGAAAAAAAAATATACTGATTCTTGGACATTTTATATCTATTTTCAGGTATTTTTAGACTCAAATGAACTTTACATGTCCACATTTTTAATATCAGAATCAAAACATTTATATGCATTACTTTAATGCATTCTCTCATCCATGAACAAGATTTCTGCCCGAGTTCGTTTGATTCCTTTCCACCGGCTGTGGAGGTGAAGATGACACTCCCATGATTCCTGTTACACCTGTCAGCTGCGGATGCCATTATGTCCCAGCAGATGCAGCCTCGTCCCTTACTGTCACCATAGACTCTGTTATTCCCAGACTCCATTTCCCAGAACTCTCTGCTCATTATTAGTTAACCAGTTACAGCTGTGTCTTTTAATCATATCATTACCTCTGTTGCCCTTTGGCATTATATCTTTATGAAGGTTTTTTTTTTCTGTTACTGGCCCTGTCCCAAGTGGACTTTCGGTCTCGAGTCCGTGGCGTGTCCCATCTGTCATTTTTATGCTCTGAAGTATGCTCATCAGACCGATGCTCATCAGACCCCCTTTGCACCCTTGATGCGGCCTTCGGCGAAGCCCGCACTGCTGCAGGCTCCACACACTTCACCAGTGTTGGGCACGTTACTTTAAGTAAGTTTTACTAGTTACTTCTTACAAATAGTAACTGAGTTAGTAACTGAGTTACATCATTATAAAAGTAACTAATTACCAGGGAAAGTAACTACTGAGTTACTTTTTATTTTATTTTCAAAACTTGGATGCCTCCAATATTAAATATGTTAAATGAATGAATTGGACACTAAATATAATAAATTATTATTATAAAACATTGTACATTAATGTTCACTATTGTAATGTTGCTGTGGGACAATGTGAGAGACACCTATCAAATTCAATACATTATTGTAAATATTATCAGTAGGCCTACTATAGTGTAAATATTGTGTAAATATTATCAGTACTACTCCTTTGGTAGTGGAGCTCACGTTATCACCTGGGTTTTTAGCCACTCATTTTGTTGCGGCATGTGATGATGTGAGGCGCTTCATTAGATTAGAATTACTTGCCACCGACGTGGAGAGACTCTTTCTTCCTCGGCATAAGTTGCACATTACATAAATATTCTTACCTTTCACCTCAACGAGTTTGCGAAAGCTACCTTCGAAGTCGTTGGACTTGGTGTGTGTGACTGTGCATATGCGTGTGTCATAGGTGTATGTGTGTGTGTGTGTGTGTGTGAACTCAACCTATCAACCTCAACCTTGTCTCCCACCCACCAATCATCATCAGTTATGTGTACCACCCCACCCACCCCCCAACGCGCATGGCATGCACGCACGCACGCACGCACACACACACCAACCAACCAACCAGAGAAAGAAAAACTTTGCAGCTAGGTCCGACTGAAAGAGAGCCTGTTCGGATGAAAATCGCTTCAGTGAGCTCAATTATAGTAACGCCACGTTTTTTTTCTCAGTAACGCTAACGGCGTTGTAACGGGAGAAACAGTAATTCGTTTGATTACTCGTCACTGAAAAAAATAGGGATGCACCGAATCCAGATTTTTGGGGTTCGCCGAATACCGAATCCACTGGTTAAGATTCGGCCGAATCCGAAACCGAATACCGAATCCTACTCCCATCCGCAGTCCATTATCACAGTAAACACATTAATGAAGTTAACAACGTCCACAGCAGTGTAGGGATGCTATTGACCATTTATTGACCGAAAGTAAGAACTTTGACCGATTAATACTACCAATTAAACGGTTTAAATGTTTTTAAAGCTTTTTTGTTTGTTTGTTTTTTGGTGCATGGTTAAGAAAAATATGCTGTATAGCGTTATTTGTTCGCTCACGGAGCGCGTCGACATCTGCAACCACAAACAAGATATATCGTTATATCGCAAAATGAAGCAATGGAAAAGCTTACTGTGTGGGACCATTTCGACAGAAAAATACAGCAGTAGTACAAGCTCCTGACTGGTGGAAGGCGAGGCGTTATCTCTGTAGCCTATTCCCGGGACATCAGTGCCATCTGAAGCCTTGTTTAAGGCTTTTAATAGTGTGGTTTTGGTCAAGTTTACTAAAGTAAACATTGTTGTGTATGTTCTTCTCGCCGCTGTTTCCTGGTGGTTTATAGAAAAATTACCCCGAGTGGCCGAGTCGTCCTCTGTCGTTTCAAAGAACAACACAACGGAGAGAGCAGGAGGCGCGCGCTAGGGTTGTGCCGACATCGTGATGGAGCGCCACCCGTTGCGAGTCTGTTGTGTGCGACACACACTAATCCTCTTCTATAGTATTAGTTAAACTAAAAACTTAGCAGGGATTGCTCTGTAAATTAAATTGAGAATGTAACTAATGCATTTATGCTATTTTAAATAGTCTATGCCAGATATATAGCCTACATTTTGAAATAATTTGAGGCCGAAACCTCCAGCATGCGTGTTTATTTTAGCACTTCCGTCAGTGAAACACAGCCTATAAAACATTGAAACGATTTTCAGTAAATAATGGTAACCTCAAGAATATATGAAAATTTAAATATTAGTTAGAAAAATATTTGATTCATACTATTTCCCCGCAAAGATGTGTCATATACCGCTCTGCGCTTTGAGAGGAATGTGGGACACAAGCTGGATAGACACCTTTCGAATATCTTCGTCTTCATATGTTCTCCTGATGTTGCAACACTGTTTGTAAAAGGTCTGAAGAGCGGATTTTATCTTCCACAGGGTCAAGACATTTAGGCTATGTTTGATTATTCACTGACAGAGAAAACGAAACTAAAATCACCGGCGTGTGTGAAATGCGCTATTCAAATAAACCAATAAACCAAACTTGACGCGCCTTACCAAGTTTAATAACAAGAACAAACTGTGTTAAATAAAATTTGAAGTAAAAAGGTATTCGTCCTACAGTGTTTTTTATACTTTCCCACAGTAAAGGATGTGAATATTCAATTCAATTCAATTCAATTCAAATTTATTTGTATAGCGCTTTTCACAATACACATTGTTTCAAAGCAGCTTCACAGAAAGTGCATTTCATAAATGTACATTGAAAAATGTTAGAAAAGAGAATGTTAAAGAAAAAAATGTTAGGATAAGTTAATCAATCATGTATTATTTTAGGCCATAACAACGCTGGCGTTGAGTCGTCTCTTCACAGGCGTTGAGTCGTCTCATCACAGGGGCATCTGAAGTCTCCATCAGAGGCTGGATACAAACTGGAGCTGACGAACTAGTTACCTCGGGACTAGTGTCCCGAGATAACAACAGAAAAGCAGATGAGAAATAATTAGCATAGCTGCTGTTCAGAATATTAATGCTGTTGGTGCGATTTAACTGTAGTATAAAACTTATTTATAATGTGAATGCTTGGCTAAAGAGATGCGTCTTTAATCTAGTTTTAAACGGGGACAGCGAGTCTGAACCTCGAACAATATCCGGAAGACTATTCCAGAGTTTAGGAGCTAAATGTGAAAATGCTCTCCCTCCTTTAGTGGACTTAGATATCCTAGGAATGACCAGAAGCCTCGAGTTTAGTGATCTTAAAGAGCGCGATGGATTGTAGGGCGATAAAAGATCAGTTAAATACACTGGAGCTAACCCATTTAGGGCTTTATAGGTCAGTAGCAATACTTTGTAATTGATACGGAACTTAATAGGTAACCAGTGTAGGGATGATAAAATTGGTGTTATATGATCATATTTTCTTGACCTAGTAAGAACTCTAGCAGCTGCGTTTTGGACTAACTGTAGTTTGTTTATTGAGGATGCAGGACAACCAGCTAATAAAGCATTACAGTAATCTAGTCTCGAGGTCATGAATGCATGAACTAACTTTTCTGCATCAGAAATAGATAGCATGTTACGTAGCTTGGCAATGTTTCTAAGGTGGAAAAATGCCGTTCTTGTAACATATGAAATATGACTTTCGAAAGACAAGTTGCGGTCTAATATAACACCCAGGTCTCTTACTGTAGTGGATAAAGCGACAGGACATCCTTCCAAGTTAAAGTTGTATTGTGAGAGGTTTTGTGGGCAATTTTTTGGACCAATAAGTAACACCTCCGTTTTATCTGAATTTAATAGCAGAAAATTACACGTCATCCAGTGTTTAATATCATCAACACACGCTGTCAGTTTAGATAATTTAGCGTTTTCATCCGGTCGTGATGAAATATATAATTGAGTGTCATCAGCATAACAGTGGAAATTAATTCCATGTTTTCTTATAATATTACCAAGTGGCAGCATATATATTGAGAATAGCAGAGGGCCTAGCACGGATCCTTGCGGCACCCCATAGTCTACTGACGTCTATACTCTACTGACGAATAGTTATAATAGACTTAATTATAAGCAAACAAAAGGAAGAAACGTTTATAATCCCCTGCGAACATGGGTGCGACGTGAGTGAAGATTTGGGAAAAGAAACTAGATGTCCATGTCCATTGGGATCAAATGGACTAGGCCTATTGTTAAAATTCACGGAAAATCGAGTGACCAGATCACAAAGCAGAATGAAAAAGTGCAATCTGACCATTATTTCCTTTCTAGGCTAAACAAAGTTTTGTGCTTCACTCCTGTGGTAATATTCACGTGAAACAGCATTCACATACAAAACACTGGGTTAGTAAAATAACAAAGTTTTTTTTTTTTAAGTAGAAAATAGTATTTATGTGAAGATATATATTAAAATAAAAAGAGCTCAACTCTTCAGTGGAAGGAACCTATTTTTTCCCCCTCACGTGCAACCTAGCGGATGAGTCATTATTGGGTAAGTAAAAATAACGAAATGATAGTTTTAAGAGAATAGTATATATGTAAAGAGATATAGTATATTATCTACCTATTTACCTAATTCCGGTTCTTCAAAGCTTACGGATTCAGTGTATTTTCGTTTTGTCATCTTAATTTGGTAATTATTTACCGGTAAGTGAAAAATATTTAATGTAGGCCTATATATTTTATTCATTTTATTTATATTTTATCTGATCTATATGCGGCTGTTTGCACGGTAAAATAAAATACATTTTGGCTGCTGTCTGTAGATTCCTTCATGCACAACTCGTATTCTCTCGGATGTTTCATATGCAAATGTTTTAACAGCGGCTGTTGTTTAAGGTCCTTGTCATCACGAGACAAATCGACATTGCAAATTGAACACGTAGCTCAACTTGAATCGCCTTCTTTTGACTTAAAGTAGCTACTGCCACGTGACACAACCTCGTCAAAAAGCCCAATATTCGGCCGAATCCGAACCCGAACCCTGGATTCGGTGCATCCCTAGAAAAAAATAATTCCGTTAGTAACGCCGTTTATCTATAACGCCGTTATTCCCATCACTGCACTTCACCAACCCAGAAGTCCTTGCAAAAGACCAATCAGACAACAGATGGGAAGAGTTCACACTGACGGGCAAACATGTCAGAGAAGAAAGTATTTAAGTGTAAGTGTCATACAGTTTGTTACGGTGACGCATTGCTGCCACATACATATTATTTATTTCCACTCGATTATGTCGTAATAACGAGATGGTATATAGTTTTAACGACATCTTTTCACGCAATAAAACGACATAGGCTATATTTTCTCCTAATAAGGACGTGTTAAGTGTATAGTGGGTTGTGTATAGTGAAGTGTAGCCTACAAAATATGCCTGTATCCACATTACAGAATTTATAGCCTATGTGCCTTTATCACACTTCCATGTTTGAAAAGCAGAAGCAAAGTCATCGTAAAATTGCCTCTTCCGCTGCCTGTATCAGTGGCAGTGCCCATAGCACGAAAGTGGTGTAATTTAATGATGTAGCCTACAGTTCTTAACAGATAGCCATGGGTAACAGGTGTCATGGACCGCTCATGATTAGCCTCAGTGGTGTAACTTTAACCTATAGGCCTACTGTAATTAAGACATATATTCAAGAAATGCTTTAAAAACAGAAAGTCGCTATAGTTTCGAGACACGACCAACTGCAGAACCATATACGTCACTCACAACAGTCTGAGAGCAACAGCACCACGCCACAGTCTCATGCCGGAAGTGGGCGGAGCAAGGTCATTGCGCGTTACTTCCGTGTTTTGGTCCGTTTCAAAGTTTACACCACGTTGCTATAATCAAGATTTGTATTAAAACAATTTAATTGTGTGTACATGTATAAAGCAATGATATAAAATATATATCATATAGCAATGATATAAAATATATATTATATGATATAAAGATATATAAAAGACTTATGCTGTGACCTATTAACAAAAGACAATATACTACCATAGACAAATTGTTAATTATATAGTTAAAATGATTGTTTATCTATTTGTTTTGTTTTCATAAATGATTAACAATATAAATTGAACACAAACACAAAGCTTGGTGTTTGAACATGTGTTTATATATCCATTTAACTAAACATTTTTTTTTTCATAGAACACACAAAACATATACTGTTTCTATAATTGCCTGAAAAAAAAAGATATATAATTGATATTTAAATAAAATGTTTTTCTTGTTCTCTTAAACCGCAAACGCATATCACAATAGCTGCACCTGCTCCAAATAAATAAATAAATAAAAGTAATGAAATAAAAATACAGATTCAAACCAAATTTAAATCAAAACATAGAAAATCTAACAAAAGTTACGGCACAAAAGGCACACATTTAACACTCCATAAATATTGAGTTGAGAGACCCTGAGACCCTTTTTTTCGCAGCATTCATAGAGAAAAGCTTCCATGTCTTCTCTGAATTGAAAACGAAACATGAAAGGTTCTTTGGCTAATTGAATGTCTTCATTAACTTCTGCTTTATTGAGTTGAAGAAGGGCAGGCACGTGCACAGGTAGGGCTCAACCTGTGCAGAGCACATGCCCTTTTTGCCCTTACACTCCGAAGTGCCCTTTTTTAGGTGGTAGTGTTTTTTGTTCCTGCTTCAATAAATCAATAGTTTTGGTAACTGCATTTGAGTTTGACTTTTGTAAAATGTTAATAATATATTGATAAGTAATAGAACCACATTTAATTTGTTTTTGCCACCGAAAAATCATAAATAAGCAAAGGTGCGCCCATAGACCGCCAAGAGCGCCCGCGCTGTTTCCTACTGGAACTTACACAAAGTGACTGAGTGATCCTCGTCATCTAGGTCAAATATATTTCGTAGAAATTTGTTCTTGGATTTATGATTGCTAATACAATTAATTTGTTAACATGTAATAATATCATGGTCGCATGTTTAATTCATTTACGTTGTTGATATATGCACATATTCCCTAATTTTTGAATCTCTATACTCTCTCGTTTTCACATGTGTAGTAAAAGATGGTTACAGTAATGTTGTCGTTACATTAAGTACAAATGGGCCGTCTTTTTCACAGAAGGTCTGGTTGGGTCAGTCAGAATTGCAGAAGACACAATGTAAATGATATCCGTGATAGTGCAGGGGTAAAGCGCATGGCTTGAAGTTTTGACGCAAATTGATCACGGTTCGAATCCTCGTTTTGCCGAACTTGCTCTACTTCATTTTCCCATCACACAAAAATTCGAAAAGGCATTTTTTCCCCCCAATAAAAATAGTGAAAATCTTCAAAAAATGTCAATAAAGCATGTCATGTGCGTTTGATAATAAAGTGTTAAGGCCGAAAAGTCCGAAAGTCCGAAATTTTCGCATGCGTTTTTTCGTATTCGTGATCCGAAAAATTTGTCACGCACAGAGACCTTGCACACTGAGTCCGATGCGTATTAATGAATGCGTTACAAAAAACCGCAAAACAACACAAAATGCCGTCTTCAAGTAGTGAGGATGATTTTTTTTGTCCTCTCTCTTAAAAAATGAAAAAAATTAAATATTGGGTCCATCCACTTCTGCGATCGCGTAGAGAGGAAGGAGAGTTCCTCTTATCAAGGAGCGTTGCGGGATTATCCAGACCGATTCAAAGTTTACTTCAGACTGTCAGTGACTCAGTTTGATGCTTTGCTAGCAATACTGGAGCCACATATTAAAAAGAAGACCACAAATTTCCGTGAATCAATTTATCCTGAACAGAGACAGCCTATGTCTAAAGGGATCCGCGCGCGGACACACACACATGGTTTACAGGGACTTGGTGTGCTATAATTATAGCTGTGATATAATAATATTTGTAGTAATTTTGATACAATAATATTTGTATATGTAGGTATCTGAGCACTGGCGATTCATTCCCCAGCACTGCCAGCAGTTTTAGGTTGGGCATCAGCTGTAGATGGGAAAAACGCAGAAAATCGAACCTGTTCCGATTTTTCTTTTGAAGGACGAAAGTTTCGGATATTCTACAATATCACAGCTATAATTATAGCACACCAACTCCCTGTAAACCGTGTGTGTGTGTGTGTGCGCGCGGATCCTACACATACTGCCAGTCTCTGTTCAGGATTGGTAATTGGTGGTCTTCTTTTTAATATGTGGCTCCAGTATCGCTAGCAAAGCATCAAACAGAGCCACTGACGTTCAACTTTGAATCGGTCTGGATAATCCGCAGCTCCTTGATAAGCAGGTGGAAGACGGCATTTTGTGTTGTTTTGCGTTTTTTTTCCGTAACGCATTCTTTAATACGCATCGGACTCCGTGTGCAAGGTCTCTGTGCGTGACAAATTTTTCGGATCACGAATACGAAAAAACGCATGCGAACATTTCGGACTCAGTGTGCAAAGGCCTTTAGGGGCGGGTGAACAGAGGGGGTGCCCTTTTTCAGTTTCAGCACATGCCCCTCTAAAGGTCTGTGCACGGCCCTGAAGAAGGGCATTTTCCTGGTCTTCCTTGTTCAAATGTAGTTACAACGGCTCTTCCACGAAACCTTTGAAGGTATGGCAGTTTTTCTGCATCCATCCAACTGCGGCCCAAAGGTCTTTCACTATCCGTGACTCCTTCATGAGAGAAATATACAAATAAGGGATTCAATATTTAAAAATTCTCTCACAAGTGGAGAGTTTGTGTGCAGTGCACCAGATTTAGCTGCTAGCTAATTTCCGTATGTTGTACCTGGGCAGATTAAAAGTGTCCTTAACAATACCTGTTTTAATCAGGATGTAACATGTATGTTAAAGTTTTGAAATTCCCCTGTATCAATAAAAACCTACCGTGTCACAGATTTCAGTGTCCTCTCCTTTAGGTGACACCTGCACATCAATGGCAGCATCTTCCCTGTGACAAATTAATTAAAGGGGTGGTAAACCACGATTTCACTATTCTAACTTTAGCTAGCGTGTAATGTTGCTGCTTGAGCATAAACAACATCTGCACAGTTACAACGTTCAAAGTTTAAAGCAAAGGGAGATATTTGCTTTTAAAGATATCAATTCCTAAGGACTACAGCAAACGGCCGGTAGGCGACTACACACATTCCTCCAGGGTTGGTGACATCACCAGGCTCAATATTTACATAAACCCCTCCTCCGAGAATATTAAATAAGGGGGGGTGAGGCCATTTTGTATCGCGGCGCTGTTGTGGTATAGTTAGGCTGGAGTGTTGTTGCCGCGATGCCGAGGAAACGCTGTTATTTTCATCCGGATTGCAGGTCTGGGGTACTTGCTTTGTTAAGCCTTCCTTGTGGGACGGGGGTGCGTTGCAGAGCGTTTAACATACAGCATGTTATATGCACGTGTGTATGAGACAGAAGGGAACAGGCACGTGCAGGGCTCCCGCAGCACATCTCACGGAGGAAAACTTCCACAATCTTCGCGAGTTCAATGCCGGATTTGCACAATGTCAGCTGCGTGAGACCAACACTGCCAGTGTGAATCATTCACGACGGGCGCGTGCGGCTCCCGCTGCACATTTCACGGAGGAAAACTTCCACAATGTTCGCGAGTTCAACGCAGGATATGCACAACGGCTTGTCCTGAAAGCTGG
Source organism: Gobio gobio (assembly GCF_949357685.1). Taxonomy (NCBI): domain Eukaryota; kingdom Metazoa; phylum Chordata; class Actinopteri; order Cypriniformes; family Gobionidae; genus Gobio; species Gobio gobio. The sequence continues at coordinate 25,680,197 of NC_137097.1, read as the reverse complement.
ATTTACAAACAGAAGCTGTTAGCGGGCCACAACCTGTAAGTCTGATTTATTTTTCATCGATGTGTTTTCCTGTAATAGGTTAATTGTGCTGTTCTGCAAACCAGTCTGTTAAATGCTCATTCATACTTAACGTTATCCGACGAACACCTAACGTTACAAACGCTAACGTTAAAATCTCAACACCGAACTTGGCATTAGTGTAAATAATTTTTTGATTAGAGCTTTTATGTATTATTTATCTACAGGCTTGCTAAACATGGTTCTGTGTGTGATTTGGCTAACTTACTAGTTAAAGCCAATGCTTAGTGTTCGTTTTGGGTTAATATTTCTTGCGACAGATATTTGGCTATAATCGTTCTTCTAAAAATACAAAAGTAACAGTGCCATTCAGTAGCGATCACTATAGATCCGCAGTCTTTACTCTTGAGGACTGAACAGGTTCTGCTCGATCATCTTCACTCAAATGTTCTGGGTCTGATTCGGGCTCAGATTGGTATGGTTTTATTGACGCCATTGTTTCTAATACTGACCAAAGCACAGTCTACCGGTAAAGGTAAGGGGCGTGACGTTTCCGATAAACGTGCACTGCGGTTACCCAGCCAACATTGCCATGTGGGCCCCATGTGGGTTTTTGATGGGCTGTCACTTGGGCCCTACATGGGCAACCCAAGTGGGGCCCATAGAATTTTGTCCATCGGCTCCACATGGGCCCCATGTGTGTTAGCCCATAGGGGCACATGATGGGTCCATAGTGGGCTCTAAGTGGGGCCCATTTGTGTATTCATTATAGGGGCCAATATGGGTCCCATATGGGTTCTAATAAATGGGGCCAAAGTGGGCCACATACAGAACCCTTATGGGGCCCAAATGGGTGATACCACTGGGCCCAGAAATGGCCCCTCTATGTTTTTTTTTTGTGGGACCCGAGTGGGTGAGATCTGGGCCCCATTTATATGTCTTATTAATTTCACTTACAGGAATAAAGTGCTGATTTGCAAAATAAACTATCAAACCCTGCCAACTTTAAGTTAATCTATGTTTTACTAAACCTGTACCTGACCGTAATAATTTAAATTACATGAAAATTTCTACTGTGAAAAAAATGACTTTCAACTCAGAATTTGCAAATCACCTTTTAATTGATCATAAGAAAAAAAAACAAGAAAATAAAAAAAAGTTAAGTCACACAGGACATGAGCATTGAAAATTCTTCAGTCCATCACTCCTGGGATTGGGCAGACCCATCAGTTTCATATCTAAAGAACAGTAATGAAAGAAAAGACAGAAAAGGCAATTTGTCAGGACTTCTGAAATGGAGGACCCAGATGCAGAGTGAACAAAGATAATTTATTGACAGGACAGTTCAACAAGGCACAAGAGGGTAGTGGATGAGGGAGTCCAAACAGCAGGGCCAACAGGGAACAATGACATGACGGATGAGTGTGACTGCTGGAACCAGCTCCAAGATACAGCAGGTTGAAGAACCTCTGAGGACTGACCAGACCAGGTAGATGGTAGTGGAGAAGACAGGGCAGGACACAGTGAAGCAGGGATCCGTACTTGCTGCTCACACACTCAGAACCAGTCCAGTTACCAGGCAGAGGGAACCAGCAGGCAGGGAATCCCAGGGAGGCGGCAGGAACTAACACAAGACAACACTCAAGACAACAAAAGAAAACCAAGCAAATAAAAACTGGCGAAACTAGAACACTAGAAACAAACGATAAACTAAATATAACTGGAGCTAGAAAAAGGGGAAAACAAAAGAGAAACCAAAACAAAGCCTGGAGAAAACTAGAGCAAAATAAAGATGGAACCTTGACTAAAAATTCAGGATCAAGGGAAAAAACTGAAAATAAATAAACTCAAAGCCAAAAATACAGGAGACACTAAATCTCTAACTGACTTGGCAAGATGAACGAGCAAACACTGAATACGTACATACAACGAACCAAGGAGGGAAAGGAACTCAATATAAAAGGGAAAAGCACATGAGGATCAGGTGAGCACAATTAGTGAAATGAGGACTAGACAAGGACTAAACAAGGGGGCGTGGTAACCAGAAATAAAGAGGTGGGACAAGAGGAACACAAGGCAGACACAAACAAAGACAGACAGAGCCATGTGCCTAGACACAACACAAACATAGAAACATTAAACATGGACAACACAGACAAGGCTGCCAGGGCAGAACCCTGACACAATTAGTTTAAAATACTATCAAAACATTAACAAGAACACTCTCTTAAAAAGCATACATGATTATGATAAAGCCATGCCTGCACGAGGCAAGTGATTTTAGATTATTTAAAAAAATTATTTTAATGAAGTGTGTGTGTGTGTGTGTGTGTGTGTGTGTGTGTGTGTGTGTGTGTGTGTGTGTGTGTGTGTGTATGTATGTATATGTGTATATATATATATATATATATATATATATATATATATATATATATATATATATATATATATATATATATATATATATATATATATATATATATATATATAAAATAGGGTTAGGCTGTTACCCATAATTGTATAAAAAACAAAATCAACTGCAAACAATAAAACTTTACAATTCTAAATATAGCCCAAATGTGGCCCACATGGGACCCTCAAATAAACAATAATGGGCAACCTAACTGGGCCCCACAACTTTATCCAAGATGGGGCCCACATTCAGCCCATCAAAGTGCCCACTCTGAGCCCATGCCCAGATGACACCCATATAGCCCAGATAAAAACCACGTGGGGCCCACATGGACATGTTGGCTGGGTAGCGAATCACAACACACTGGGTCAGCTAACCAATCTCAGCCCATCGCATATTTTTGAGGGACTGGCTTCATACAACCCGGAAAACATCAGACCGTTTTACAAGGAGGGACAGAGCAGTGTAGAATAAAGGTCAAATATATTAAAAATAATGCAATTTTTTTTTAAACAAAGCATGAACACATGTTACAGTGCACCCCACAAACACAATCAAGCCTTCAAAAGAATGTGTTTTACCACCCCTTTAAGTTTTTTTATACACACATGGACAGAGATAAACTTGATAGCAAGAGAGTTACCTTTCAATGGCAAAATTCTCCATTAGAATAAGACACCACCATTTTCGGATGAGGGGAAAATCAGACTTGCATATGGGGGAGAGAGAGAGTGTTAAGAGATCAACAAATTTAATAGATTATATTATCTAATTAATAGATCATTTTTTAAACTAAGACTTACATCTGTGAAATCAAAGGGTGCCTCAAAGACCATGTACAGAGCATACTAAAATAAAAAAATAAAAATCAGTTCAATTCAAAGTCAACCATTCTTTGGTTTTCATTTTTCATTCTTATGAAAAAGACATTCCAGTTCATAACTTTCCCTACTCTCCAATATTTTCTCACCATCAACATGAAGATTCCGCAGTCAACAGAGCCAGCCATCTGGTGTGGAACATTCTAAAACAATGGAATATCGTAACGTTATTCCTGGAAAGGATGTGACAAACATATAACACCACACAAAAAGTAGCTTATGTTTTATGAAAGCCTAATAAAACAAACCTTGTTTTTTATCAGCCTCCATGTTCCTGGAGCGATTCTGCTTGTCAATTTACTGCAACAAAAATCTAACAGAAATATTAATATATTATAACCATTAAAAAAAAGTGTCAAGTGAGTCAAGTTTCTTTGTTCTAAAGGCAAAATTACCACTGACTGCACTGCAAAAACAACATTTAAAATTCTGAATATAAAAGAAACATGCAGAACATCATGCAACTGAACATCATACCAAGCACAAACAGCAATGAACAGTGAACTTCGAACAGCAAACCTTGAACTGAGAACTCTGAACTCTGAACATAATATCTATATTTGTTAGTGCAACCTGAATACTGTCACATATTCTGTGCCACCAATCCCGTAGGGATGATTTGAATAAAAAACAACTAAGTGTTGTTTTTAGGCTTCAGAACCTGTGAAATACAGTTGTTAGCATATTGAATCCTAAAATCACTTAAATTGAATCATAACAATCAGTTTAAATAGAAACGAAAGCAATATGTGAAAAATGTATGCATCATTACATTGACCAAAAATTGAGAAAAGAACATACACATAGCATCCAGTGTCCTGACTTCCAAGCAGGGAGCAGAATACAGTCCTTGGATGCGATGTCATCCTGTTGGAGGGGGCACAAGATTGAGTACTTTGTTGTATCTGCATTTATAACTGTTACGGTTTTAGATAAAATACAAATTTATTGACCTACTGGAAATGATAAAAATGGATCCAAATCATGTGGTGGTAGCCAGGTTACAACAACATACGAATTTGCTGCAATCACATCCAGTCCCTAAGCATAACATTCAATTGAACAGCCATTAGAAAAGACAATTATGTCTCCAGGTGATCACGAGTTATAGTTGTAGGAAAAAATACCTGTTCCTTAGCCACCATGACAATTGCACTAAGACAGCAGTTTGCAATCTGTTTAAAAAAATAAAAAATAAAGTAGGTCTGAGTAGGTTTGGAGTAACACTCTGTAGCATTTTTAGAACTCCAAGAACATAGTGTGTTTTTTTTATATATATATTTCAGATTTCACATTTCACAGATGTGGATTGGGCTGTGTATATATATATATATATATAATATAAGTTCTATAGTAAATATTTCTATTTTTTAAATCATTGTGGGTGGACTTACCGTCGCCTCAAGCTCTGCCTCAAGGCACAAGGTCAAGAGATCTTTTTGCTGCAGTGTAATGCTTCCAACTTTTTTTATCTGCAATTTTCTTATCTGGGTCATTATTACTCAAAACCTGGTCAAGCTTTACACCCGATAAAGATAAAGAGACCAAAATTACATTCACAACAGAATACACAACATGTGTTATGAAAAGTGCTATAAAAACAAACAATATTACCATTGATGACTGCCTCTCAGTTAGCTGGAAATCCCAACTACTTCTACTGGCAGACAAGTGTTTAATGTCACAAACCATATTTCCTGTAGAAGTGTAGACATTTTGAAAAAAAAATTATGCACAACGTATAAAATACAGCATAAAACTTCAACAATGTGTTACCTCCATTTAACCGCACAATGAAAACACTCACCAACAGTTGGGTACTGTCCTCCATCACTACTTCAGTCCCACCTGATTCCTCAGGGGTGAAGCAAGGATTACCTGTTTAAGAGAGTTATCCAAATGAACTGTACTGAACTGAATTCATCAGTGGTTAGTGGATCATTACAATATTATAACATAGGATTTTAATGTCACAAATCTTGGTAGGTTAATGTGATATAAAAAACAAGGTACATTTACCAAACATTGCTTGTCCATAAACATTTGTTTCCAATGTGGCCCCAAAAGTCTTCCTCAATCTTTCCAGCACTTTTTTGTTTTTGTTTTCATTATAGTGATGGATTATGTTCCTCGTTTGAAAGAGATGCGTCGATGGCAAAGACATGTTCAAAAAGTAATTGTTTTTTTTCATCTTTGCAAAGAGTTGCTCTGCAACCTGCCTGTTTACTTTCCCAGACAACTGAGGTACTAAAGTGAGCTTCCTCAGCACATCTTTGCTGTCTTTTGTATTGGCTTCATGAAACCGATCATACAGCACATAGTGATCAGACGAACCCGTCACTGGGTGACCATTAAGGTCTGGCACTGTCTTTTTAGTGTTCAGCCAAGGTAGTGATACATTAAGCTGTCCATGTTTGGCCAATTCTATGTTGGACAGAGTGGGTTCTGCCAAACGACCCTCAAATGGAGAGATGGGTACCTTTTCTGGTGCTCTTAAGTTCAAGTGTGTTGCAAGACCCCATGCAAAGTCATAAATTATGACATTTGGCATATGCTTCCAGGATAACAGTAAGTCTGCAAAGTCTCGAGGGCTCTCAGCTCGCAGATTGCATTTTACACTGTAAACAATCCCACGTGCACATGATCACAGCCCAGCCTCCTATAAGACAAGATATTAATCGCACTCAGTAAATCAGAGGTATAATTTAGTTTGTTTTGTTTATAACTACACATTAACCAGATTTAATGAAAAATTATGTGCATCTTACCAGAGGCTGCCCGAATTTTGTCAAAGATTTTGTCATACGTTTGTCTGGATTTCATTTCATTTGACAACCTCAAAAGAAGATCGCTGCGGGATCCATTGGGGTCCAAACCACATTCTTTACATAACTTCCTAATGACCGCAACCTAAAAAAATATATAATTTTGTTAACAAGGTAATATTAAAAACACAACACAGTTTTTGACTAACAAACCCTACCTTTTGTTTGTATAGTTCTTCTCTGAGTCTGTCCTCTGTAACCGTAATTTCAGAAATTTCGGATACAGATTTCGCAACATGAATCTTTTCAAACTCTGTGTTTAGTACAGAGTCTGAACACCGTGTGTGCTTCCCTATCCAAGGAGCCCAAAAATGGTATGTTGGTGATACCGCACATGGATTATGTCTACCACCTAAAAACAAAACAAAAAAACATGGTATCATATTGCATTTTGACATATTTTCCAATAATGTACAAAGCACTTTGTTCATACCTGCAACAAATCCACGACCAATCATATCACAAGACATGGCCTCCCAAAACTTCTCCATGTTGACCTCCCCCTTAAAATTCTCTGCAGGACCCTGGATATCACTTACTAAAAATGGGCCTGAAAACAAAAAGTTACAAAAAAATATCAATGTACACACTTTGAGACATTGAAATGTGCTCTTCTTACTGAACACATTCATACTTTCAAGGTTACCTGTAGAAGGTTTCTTAAGGTTAGACATAAATGTAGGTCAAGGATGATGTGGTCGTTAAAGTTGTGGAGCTTGTCTTTCCACTCTTGGTAGCGATAAAACATTCCACACAGCGGACACTGCTTACAGTAGGTTGATACATCTATCATTCAAATCAAGTATTGCATCAGAGGACAGTGTAATTGCATATCACATATCCATATTAATAACAAAATCCTACCTTCAGCAATGCACCAGTTGGAGAGAATTTTAGCCCTCTTTGTAATTAGAATAGGGTCACTAAGTGGGACGACACCTGGACATCTCTGACACATAGTTTCTTCTGGACAAAGATATTTTGGGTATTCTTTGCCTAGTGATGGTGCACATATATTATCTGGTAGGACAGCAGGTATCTTCTTGTTCTGTAGAATGTACTGCACCATTTGTTTCAGTCCCAGATCATGTGGAGGATACAAAGGATGGTCTTCTGTGACATTGCTCTCCTCTGACTGCGTATGTGCCTTTTGGGGTGGGGATTCTTCTCTGCTGAAGACAGTAAGGAAAAGCTCACGGTCCGTTTGAAATAGATGCCATTTCACAATATACTTATGTGGACATGACCTGGCATGTCATGTGCAGTGGTGATGGTGGATGAAGGCATCCTGGTAGTGCCTGGCACGTCATGTGCAGTGGTGGTGGTGGATGAAGGCATCCTGGTAGTGCCTGGTATGTCATGTGCAGTGGTGATGGTGGATGAAGGCATCCTGGTAGTGCCTGGCACGTCATGTGCAGTGGTGGTGGTGGATGAAGGCATCCTGGTAGTGGCACGTCATGTGCAGTGGTGGTGGTGGATGAAGGCATCCTGGTAGTGCGTGGCACGTCATGTGCAGTGGTGATGGTGGATGAAGGCATCCTGGTAGTGCCTGGCATGTCATGTGCAGTGGTGGTGGTGGATGAAGGCATCCTGGTAGTGCCTGGCATGTCATGTGCAGTGGTGATGGTGGATGAAGGCATCCTGGTAGTGCCTGGCACGTCATGTGCAGTGGTGGTGGTGGATGAAGGCATCCTGGTAGTGCCTGGCACGTCATGTGCAGTGGTGATGGTGGATGAAGGCATCCTGGTAGTGCCTGGCATGTCATGTGCAGTGGTGATGGTGGATGAAGGCATCCTGGTAGTGCCTGGCACGTCATGTGCAGTGGTGATGGTGGATGAAGGCATCCTGGTAGTGCCTGGCATGTCATGTGCAGTGGTGATGGTGGATGAAGGCATCCTGGTAGTGCCTGGCACGTCATGTGCAGTGGTGATGGTGGATGAAGGCATCCTGGTAGTGCCTGGCACGTCATGTGCAGTGGTGGTGGTGGATGAAGGCATCCTGGTAGTGCCTGGCATGTCATGTGCAGTGGTGATGGTGGATGAAGGCATCCTGGTAGTGCCTGGCACGTCATGTGCAGTGGTGGTGGTGGATGAAGGCATCCTGGTAGTGCCTGGCACGTCATGTGCAGTGGTGGTGGTGGATGAAGGCATCCTGGTAGTGCCTGGCATGTCATGTGCAGTGGTGGTGGTGGATGAAGGCATCCTGGTAGTGCCTGGCACGTCATGTGCAGTGGTGATGGTGGATGAAGGCATCCTGGTAGTGCCTGGCATGTCATGTGCAGTGGTGATGGTGGATGAAGGCATCCTGGTAGTGCCTGGCATGTCATGTGCAGTGGTGATGGTGGATGAAGGCATCCTGGTAGTGCCTGGCATGTCATGTGCAGTGGTGGTGGTGGATGAAGGCATCCTGGTAGTGCCTGGCACGTCATGTGCAGTGGTGATGGTGGATGAAGGCATCCTGGTAGTGCCTGGCATGTCATGTGCAGTGGTGATGGTGGATGAAGGCATCCTGGTAATGCCTGGCACGTCATGGTTGCGACCCCTGGAACTGTAAATGTTGCGCTGGTGGTTGACATTCTGCAGGATGCAGGACGCTGCTTCCACTTGCACACTTCCAAATGATTCTGAAAATCGTCTCTTCTTAAAACTGTTGCCTGACAGTAGAGACAATGTAAATGTAAAGCTGGTCTGCAGCCCAATCCACATCTGTGAAATGTGAAATATATATATAAAAAAAAAACCACTATGTTCTTGGAGTTCTAAAAATGCCACAGAGTGTTACTCCAAACCTACTCAAACTTATCCCTGTTGTGTTTTTAAATATGGGATGTATTCAAAGATATGACATATTATTATAACAAATCAAATACAAAAATATATGATTGAGTTTTATTAACTGAAGTGCTGGTGTGTATTGTTTGTCTAAACTTTTGACTTTGATGAATAGACATTTTAATGAGTTAAATCATGCAGAAAACCAACTCATTATTTCCAAAATGAGTACTATGAAATAATATTTTCTTGCCACTGCATATTAACAAATAAATTAAAACATTCTTACCTCCATGGACAACAGCCTTTTTTATGTGAATTTTTATATGACTGTTCAGTTTGTCCCGTCTTGGCTTAAAAATAGAGCTTAAACAAAAAGGGCAGTGGAAATGTTTGCAACATGTTGTACATTGCATCAATGGTGGCAGCGCCGAACCTCTCTGAATGGTTATATGGTTCTATAGATGAAATAAAATACATTCAAAACATTACTCATAGTCATAAGATGTAAACAAATGCCATAAAATACAATGTCAACAACAAATTAAAATCACAAAACAAACACAACACACACACGTGTGTGTGCGCGCGCACCCACAAGCCAGAGCCGTTTTTTATATAAGCATTAATCCAACAACGATCGAATCGATTACACACCCCACAAAGACAAGTATTTACCGTGTTCTCTTCTTCCGCCATGATGACTCAGATTACGTTTGTCCGTGTAGCCTTCTTTCAATACTTTACTTTCTTGCTGTGTCTTCCGCCATTGTTGTTTTTACATGAATCTCCGCCCACTTCCGATCACAGACTGCTGCTCCGCCCACTTCCGGCATGAGACTGTGGCGTGATGCTGTTGCTCTCAGACTGTTGTGAGTGACGTATATGGTTCTGCGGTTCTGCAGTTGGTTATTATTGATAGTTTCAGCCTTACCCAAAAGCCGCGGAAACAGGCCAGTGGGTTCGTTACGCACGTCAATCCATTCCAGCCGTTCTTGTTTTGCTTCTTATTTATTAAATATACAGGCAATTAGATGAAACCTTGATCAAATTAAAATACAATTTATTGAAAAATGAAAATCACTTTAAAGAAAGAGTTTCTACAAAACAAAACTCAATGTTCAAATGACCCAATGTCTCCAGCATATTGCACATCTTATATCTCACTCATGCTGCTCACTTTTCATTATCAACATATGAATTAAAAAGTAATATAATAGGCTAATATTGAAACATAGCCTAACTATGAAATTAAATAGGCTACGTGCACATTTTTTCCTTTATGACAGGAAACAACTCACACGCCATCATTTCTAGCGATACAGATAAGTTCAAGACATGATTATAAACTATAAACGGTGTACTTTTATGTGTGTAAACTCACAATAAACAACAAAGGCCGTGGATTCTGAGAACAGATTGTTTTGTATGCACTCCCCCCCAAACGCTGTCTTCATTTCAAAACAATTATTTTGTTTAATAAATGCAAAGTTTTTAATTTCAAAAGCCTTTCTAAATTCAGTTCATATTTCCAACAAGCGAAATTACAAGGCAAAATAATGAAGGGGTAAAAAAAAAAAAACTGAGTTATCGCCATGAAATTCAAACATTTCGCCCTTCTCCCTTTCTCTTCCTCACTCATTGGAATATTGTTTTAGACTGGGACACGAGTCATACAAAGCATCGTTAACATAGTAAATAGCATCCAAGTGCGAATATGGAAACGTATACGATAGCATTACAGCTCTTTAAACAAATAGAAACAAAAGTGGTAAATGAGCATAACATAAACATTTCAACGTGCAAATAAATCTGACACACACACATTGTCATTGTGTAATTTGTAGTATTGTAAGTTAAAATGTAACAATGTAGTATATAAAACTGTTGTGTGTGTGTGTGTGTGTGTGTGTTATATATATATATATAAATATAAATATATATATTGTTCAATGGTCTGGTGGCATAGATACCTTAAATAGAGAAGTAAAAAAAAATCTTTTGAGGTTACATTATGTGTGCTTTTTTCTATTCTATTCAAGGGACAGATGACATGACAAGTTTATTCGGCTTTGTATGGAGAGGGATAAGGCCTTCACAGGCATGAGAAATGCATCTGCTCAAGGGTTTGAGTAAGTGTACAATGTACTCTTTGCTTTGGGAATTATGTTGTTGAACGCTGTTTATATTCACTTATGTCCTGTCTGTTAGGGAGATCATTAAGGACATGGGCCTACAAGGGCAACTCACTCCACAGCAAGCTAAAAATAAAAATGGGAAAACGTTAAAAGAAAATTCAAGGTATTTAACACTCACTATAAATAGTACTCAATAAATATTATAGATTTGACACCAAATAAACCAGTGCAGGCTGTAATTCATAGAACTGTATATATGTTAATATTTTATTAATACTGCTGTAGGAATTATGCCTGCCCAAGACAGGATCTGGAACAGATGAAGGGGAGGTGACAGCAGCATCATGGCCTTTTTTGTGTTTATTGTGATGCTTGTGGCCACCTTTTCATCTGGTCCCAGTGCACAGATTTCCCCACCAGATATGTCAGGTCCCTCAGGTGCTGTAATTGCTGATGGTGTGCAGCCTGCCTGTAGTCCTGCTGAATCAGCGGCAGCAGAAGTGCAGGCTGTAGTCACACCAGGACAGGACCATCAGGGGCGGATCACAGTGTAGCTTCTTCAACAGCAGAGGAAATTCCCAGGCCATCAACCAGGCTGGGTGGGGGGAAGGGGAAAAGCCCTTAATTATTAATTAGAGAACATATGAACATTGTTACATAAAAACACGCATTAAAGACAGAAATTTCAAAAACCCTCTGCTACATTATACAAGTACAACCAGTTACACAAGCACATCCTTTTCGACATACAAAAATATCAGTCCCACCAGTTAACAAGTTATACTGAGTTCTGAGTTCTATTTAAATAGAAACCATTAGAATTTCTGTGATGGTTTCCAACTTTTTTTAAGTTGGTCTGATCTTCTGTCCTTGTCTAAAGAAATAATTACACAAACACACACACACACACACACACACACACACACACACACACACACACACACACACACACACACACACACACACATCATGCCTAATGTTTTATTATCAAGGTGAACACATGAACTTCATCAGTATCTGTAAAATTCAGTTAGTGAACCAGTGTGTTTGCTTCAGACGTAATTTTCACGTGACTAGTGACGTAATGATACAAGCTCCGAAGCAGTGGTTCATTGCAAGGACCGTTCGAGTTTGAAGCAAGCTTCGGAGCGTCGGTGTCAGACATAACATCACTATTCACCATCTGCAAGTATAAGGACTGTGTCATTCAGGATCTCATCACAAACTCCCAAGAACTACTGCACCACTCACCTGCACTTCCACGTGAAAATTACGTCTGAAGCAAACACACTGGTTCACTCCTGTAGTGAACCCCCTGACTGCTTTGACAGCCCAATCCAGTGTTGACAGGTTTGAAACCTGGCGGCTGAATTTCTTATAAAAGTGAAGCCAAACCATGGCAACACCGTGGGTTGTAGTAGTCTGTGTTTGGATTGGCGTTATTGTTGAGGAGAGTGGATTGAGTTTATTTCAGTGTCACCCTCTGCCACATTTAAAAAAAAAGATATTTTTTTAATTATTAATTAGAGAACATATGAACATTGTTACATAAAAACACGCATTAAAGACAGAAATTTCAAAAACCCTCTGCTACATTATACAAGTACAACCAGTTACACAAGCACATCCTTTTCGACATACAAAAATATCAGTCCCACCAGTTAACAAGTTATACTGAGTTCTGAGTTCTATTTAAATAGAAACCATTAGAATTTCTGTGATGGTTTCCAACTTTTTTTAAGTTGGTCTGATCTTCTGTCCTTGTCTAAAGAAATAATTACACAAACACACACACACACACACACACACACACACACACACACACACACACATCATGCCTAATGTTTTATTATCAAGGTGAACACATGAAATTCATCAGTATCTGTAAAATTCACCTACATAAATGAGTTTCACAGCACAAACATTGTTTCAGCTTTGATCGCCTTGGTATACACGTAATAATCAGGGCGTTAACATATAAGCCTACTTGTCAGATTTGTTGCATTACATTTACTTCACCAGGAGATGGTGCTGCAATTTCTACCTGAATGAAGCTTCGAGTATTGAACCATTTTCGACACAATAGAGTGCCGAAGTAATGACGTCACTTTGTAGGCCAAAACGCGGAAGTGAGTTAGCATTTTAGCCCTACGGGTTCCCTCGCCCTAAAGTCTATGGGTTTTTTGAATGGGTTTTTGCTAAATCGCCTGAAATAAGGTCTGTGGTTAACAAAGCCTCTAAATATTTTCACGTTTTGATCTATGACATAAAACACATTAGTTAAAACCTGCTTGTGATTTTTTAAAACTTTATTGTGTCTTAAAAACGATGGTTGCTAACAAGTTGCTAAAAGGGACTACATCCTTTGGCGGGGACTTTAGACGTCATCGTGACAAACAGGCAATCTCTCACTAGCCCGCGTTTCAGCCTGGTTTCATGAAGAACTTATGTGGCGTGAATAAATCGCGCTATTCGCGCTAAGTTGGATGCTTGAACATTTGGAGTTTACTCTCTTCACATGTTCGTCTCGTTGAGAAATGGCTAACATGGGCTGTGTTTACACGTCTTTTTGTGTTAAAATCTACTGTTAATGTGTGACAACTTAGTTTTAAGACTTTTTCAGTCGATAATGTAGTTGTTTAAAGCTCAAATCTGTGGTTTATTTATAAGAAGAGTGCCTATTTTAACATTTTATCTGGTGTTATCGGAGTTGTGAGCTCCAGTGAGTCAGCGGCGGTCAGCGCTTGTTTAGCCGGCGAGAGTTGACTTTCCTCGGCTAGTCCTTCTGACGTCTGCCGCTGGCTCTGATGTCTCTATGGCGTCTCCAGCTATAATTAGTCTTGTGGAGATTTAACGGCCCATATTTGCTCTCATGGATCTATAATTTGTTCCCTGGCAAATCGTTTAGGCTGAGTGCAAAGATAAGTTTCATTACTTGTTTATTTTTAGGCTATAACTGTACGTTACCGTCGTAAGTTAGCCGACTAGCACTGACTTTGAATGTTTGACTAAATTGTTTGCTTTATTTCATGTGTAGCTTATTATACGTTTTGTATTATTGATCATACATAAACTTGCATTTAATAAAAAGAGACTGGGTTGTGTTTCATGTCATTTAATGTTATCACAGTGATAATCATATTGTCTGAAAAAACATTAACAAAAGATACATCTCAGAGAGGCACTCATAAACAAAATTAGTTTCTAACATTTTTGGAAAAAACGAATGGGCAATATTTCTCATGAAAAAGTGGATAAGTGTTCATACACAGCGCAGATCATAATGAGCGAGCATGCTTTTAAATAAAGTTTGAGGAAGCTTGATGATGACGTTGATCCGCGACCATGGTGTGCTGTAGTCCGTTTATAGCCTACCGTTAGCATTTTATATCTGACGGCTTTATTTGGGCTTCAAAATGTATACATTTTGGATTAACTTGTAAAGATTATCTTGGTAGACAAAACGTGTAAGGGTCATAACTCTTTGTTGAACACAGATCTTATTTTTTGCGATTTTCCAAAAGTCTATGGGGAAAATGAATGGCTTTTTGATCGAGGGAACCCATGCGCCGCTAACTTCCGGGTTGGCCTACAAAGTGACGTCATTACTTCGGCACTCTATTGTGTCAGAAAGCAATAAAGCTTCGAAACGCTTCATTTGGCCGTCACTAATGGTGAATGCTGGAGACAGGCTTGAAGCAGAGGAGACACTGAACGCTCGCACGCACGCACGCACACACACACAACGCTGGAACGCGATGGAGACTTGGAGGGTACACAGGAAGAAGGTAGGTATCGTATGGAAGTCCTTGAAGTAAGCAAAGAGGGTAAGTACCTTTTACAAAGGAGACCGGACAGTGAATGTGAGTGTGTGCATGTCTTTTGTACTGTGGGTGATTGCCGTGCTGATGGGATGCAGGTGTGCGTGATGTCGTGGCAAAATTTCAAACTATCACCGCATTACTGAATAAGAGACAAAACCTGCCCAATTGTCTTTATAAAGATTTAATTTCTTGCAAGAAATGAGTCAGTCATACAGCCATCTTCAATGTCTGCAGAGTGCACACTAACTAGACATAACAGCACTCAGCTTTTTATCAGTTCCTCGAACAAAGTCACTCCTCCTGTAAATTTCCACACATGACAAGAAAAGCAGCACTTGCTCAAATCTATACATGACCTTTTACCTAGTAAGCTGGTTCTGTATGAAAATATGCAAATCAATAAACATTTCATGCGCAATGTTTAATGTATAGCTATGATTAAATTTTCCCATAACAATCCCCTCTTTTTATCACATCATTGATAAACCATAATGAAAAATTTTATCATTGTATATATATATATTTATGACTGAAAACTCAAAAAATAAGTAAACATAATAGTAAGGTTAAAAAGGCTAAATATGAAAAATGAATAAATGTAATAGTAAAGTTTTAAATGATTAAAACGAAAATCTAAACTGAATGAAAAATTATAGTAATAATCCAATTCAATAATCTATTCTCATCACACTCTTGAATTTGTGAAGAAAGAAAATATGCATAGGCTGATTTTTGTGGTTAAAGCCCCCCTTTCACTGCAAATAAAAACATGGTTATAATATTTAGATATCTGAGGCCTCCAAAGGCCGCCCAGATTTAAATCAACGAAAACATAATCCCCTAATTTGTTTCATTCTTCTCTTTGCTAGTCACTATCTCCTATCACTAAATTTGTTCATCCATTCGTCATACTCGTCATAAATGTCTAATTTGACCATCTGTTGTGATACACTGGACTTCACTACTCGTTGAACCATCCTGGAAATGCGTTGAAAATACATTGTGAACACATACAAATCAGCACAATAATTTAAAAAAAAAAACCTGCAATACAGTAAAACATAACTAGTATTCCCATCCCTTCAGATTTGTCATCCAACCAAATCATCAGTCATCAGCTTTTTTCCCCTCCAGTTTTCTTACAGCCTGTCTCATGTAGGGTACTCAATTATATTGGTTATATTGTCACTATAATCTGGAATATGAAATCAAAATGATACCCTAAACATTTTCCAAACTCTCTCCTCCTCAGCTGTTATCATGTCTAAAACTAGTCTGTTTTGGATATCTGCATCTCGGATTTGCTTCATTTCCTCATCTACCATTGTTAAAGTGTGCTCCGTGCTATTAGCTATAGCTAGTACAGTCCATGCTAACCCATTTTTCTTGTTTATCGATTCTGCTGTACCCACCCCCAGGAAAATAGACCAACCCACATTTGCTCTATCTGGTAAAGTCCCTATCACAGAATTAACTTTATCCTTTGTCTATCCTTTTTCTTGTTTTCATTACCCGGTAAATACACAGATGTCCCCACGTTCATCAAAGCTGGGTAACAGCAACCTGCCAACACTCGACATAAAATGATGAGCTTAACCATAAACCCAAACTGTTGCAGGTGAATTGTAATTTGGTCTTCTAAACGGGCAGGTAAAATTAGTCACTACCACTGTACAATTCTCGGTTGTTTCATTATTCGTGTCAATTCTGACTCAGACTTCAGTCCTCTCGCAGTCAGATGTTGGATGTTTTGTTGGGATTTTCCCATGCTCAATGTCCTTCGCAGCTCTCACTATCTCAGTCATTTGCTGCGGGATCAAACAGTCAGTTTCATTCAGTGTTACAACAGTCAGTGTTACTGCTTTGCAGTCATGGGACATTTGCAGACAAAGCCAGCAGCTCGTCTTTATCTCTAGCTGTTGTTTCTGCAGCCGTGCCAAAGTACAGGCTTTGTTCCCCTGGCACCTCGTCATGGCTTTCATCACTTCCGGTTTCGCTCCTACCCTTCCTGCTGGTGGAAAACTTTCTGCAGTGGCTTGCGTGTACCCACGTCACCCTCTCAGCCACTTTTACGGCAGTATGCGTTGTTAGGAGGATTTGGTAAGGCCCCCGCCACCTTTTCGCCTTCCAGCTCTTCCTCCCGTTGCCCTCTATCAACCCGAAATCACCTGGTTTGATGTCATGTAAAGGAGTCCCAGCTGGTTTCCCCAAATTTTACCTGCACACAGACCTTAGACAACAGAAAAGACATCTCTTTGCAATAATTCACAATTCTATTGATGTAAGCTATTGTTTACCCCCTTCCATTCCCATGAATGGTGGTCTCAAACGGGCTCTGATTTACTCGAGGCCTTTTCTCGTTTTCGTGTATATCAATATGCATCAAGATGCGAAAATTTTCAGCAAATATTAAAACCTCCTCATAAACCTCCATCATTTGAGTATCATTCCCCCTTTGGCTGCGTGATCACCCATGCAGCCATTAATCATAATCATCGAAAATATTTTTGGGGTAAACAAGGCTTGCCATCACTACTCGTCCAGACGCCATTTTGCACAGTGCGGTCGCACTGTTCCCATCGCTGCTTTTCTCTGGCCCTGAGTTGAAAGACTGCATAGTCTATAAGGAAGGCAAAACATTCGTGGTTATTTCAGATAATAAAAACATTCTGGCGGTGTCGTCTGTTGCACCTCCACGGCCTTCGCATCTGCGTCTGCTCTCACAGTTTCCTGTTGAAATAAACTCTTTGTTGTTAGTTTCGCTGCGCATTCTACAGATAGCAACCTAGCCAGGCAAGAAAATTGTGTCTAGCAGATTAGACACAAAAGCAGCATTCATAATTGTGCGCCCATCAGACTTTAACATTTTCTTGCGTTTCCACAGCGCCCCAAAATCGTGCTCAACTCCGAACGCATAACGCTAGTCTGTGTACTTTGTTACACTCTTACCCTCCATCAGCTTGCATGCTTCTGCCAAGCTACGAACTGCAGTCTTGACCAGAAGGTTTTCCCCAAAACATACTGAAAATATTCTATAAAACGAAAGACAAATCCATATTTCATCTCTGGAAGCCGGGCTAAGTGAGCAAGCACTGTTACTGCACTTCCGGCATGTTAGGGGTGTGTGATACCTACAAAATCCAAACACACGACACCTTATTGCTATCAAGCGTTTAGTGACACATCACACATCCCTAGGCCAGACCCTCAGTCACTCCTCAGAGACCCAATACACACTTTAGAAAACACATATGAAGAAACAAACAATCAGTTGCTCTCTTAATTAATCAAAATCATAACAGACCTTTTTGGGGTCCAAAACATAATAGTGGTCCAACTCAAACTAACGATAAAAATAAGTAAGATAGATAATAATCCATCTTAGCACTTTAAGTCTCTACATAAAACATCCTTCAGTTTACATTTTGTGCTTTGCTCACAGTTCAGAGGACACCTCTGCCCATGCAGGGCGTATGTTCAAAGCACAAATGTCTGTCATGCACTGATTCTCTTTTGTGTGTCTGTCAATGGGGTCACTTCGCCCTCTACTTCAATTTCATGCTACATTCTTATCTAAATGCCTACAGTTTCTTACTGTGCTTCACAATCAACCTTCCTCTAGTCAGTTGTTTCAACACCATTCTTCACAAACCACCCTGTTTTTGTTAAACATACTATTTCCAGCAGACCCATTCTCACTAATCATAGTCCACACCATATTTAACCACTAATGAACATAAATCTAAATTTGTTAATGTTAAATACACTTCATCAAAATGACATGGTTATCAATTCATATTACATTCAATCAGCTCGTTCACTCATCTTTATCTCGTGACATCATACTTAATCATACTCAATATCCAATTTTTATCAAAATCTTTTCAGTTCCTGTTATCAGTAAACCATTCAACATCAATTCATCAGGGCTCTTTTTCAAAGTACCCTTTTCTCCATTCCCTGTCCATTAAAACTCTTTAGACGTACGCTCCAACTGGCCCAAAATCTTAAACCTCTTAATTCATGTCATTTGGCAGTGGCACTCATCATCAAATCCTCACCTTGCCACTTAAACCCAAAATTGTCATAACTTTACTAAGAACTTGCAAATTTTCATAATCTCCCATATCACTTTATAAAGTATTCAAATTTGTTCTATAAGTCATCATCCATTTCTTTAAAGCCGTTTCAAAATGATTTTTCAACTCATATATGTCTATTAACACTTAGTGTGTTAGGGTGTTCATAACTCGTTCATAAATCAATTTTCCACCAAAAATCTATCTTTTTGGGCTATTTCTCTCTTGTTTTAACTTGTCACATTATTCCTCTCTCAAAAAGATGCACCATATGATGATTATTGTTTCTTATCTCTACTGCTCTGCAGAAACCAAAATATTATATTCCTCTTATCTCAATCCCAGTCACACAGAAAGACTTCTCTGCCTGCTCCTTCAGCCCTTAATACATAAATAGAAGCTCTCTTAGACATCTAATGTCATGCCTCCATTCAGAGGAAACTTAAAATAAAACTCTTTCTTTCTTAGAAGTTCTCCCTTTGTTCGCCCTCTGACCTTTCATAAATACTAGGGAGTCTCTGGATAATTTAGATTATAGTGACTTTAGTTAATTTGTCTCCTTGTCTCTGCCGTCCAGTCTATAAATTTACATTTGTCATTCTTAATCAATTGACATTATTTAAACTCCGACCCTCTGTTGAATTTATACAAGGGTCTTAAACCCATGGTGGGCGGCAATCTCGAACTATTCCGCTTTAACATATGCACTAATCCATAGATTAATTCAAAACAACATCATAAATGACAAAGTAGTCATAATTACCATTAACAGACTGAGCTGGATACCAATCCATTTAAAGCTCGTCCATGTTCTGGATCATCTTTTCACCAGATTCGCTCCGAATAATCAGCTTCTTTAGCGTTTGTCGTTTCACTTAACTAACCCATCTGTGATGATAAAAACATTCCAGAGGTTAATTGCACACTACACTCAATCAAGACACATAAATATGAACTGCTCATTCTCAAAATGTGCTTTTACATGGTTTCTTAACCAGTTTCAAATCTGTTCATTACTAATCTATTCTTAGAAAAGTCTGTTGGGTTGTTTTGTTCTGATATCATTGTTTTTGTTTTGTCTCAGTCGCAGGCAGAGTACAATCCCTGGTTCCACTGAAGCAGTCTCTCTCTCCTTCTCTCACCCACATTATCTTTTCAACAGTCTTCTAAGACTTTTACTATAATGTTAAATTCACTAATCCTTAATTCATTAATCCTTCACAAAGTTTAGAAATTTAACTTTTGAACTTTCAAATTAGAACATCTCCAATAAATTATACTGTGAAATTGTTTCAAGTTATCCTTAGTTTAGATACCTCTGTTATCCAGAACTTCTCTTTAAACTTCAAAAGCCGTCCTCTTAAAGCCATCACCATGTCTCCAAATTATCCTCTGCCATCCTAATGACCTGCAGGATTAAGACTATGATAGAGACATATTAGTTCAATATCATACAGCTTTACTGATACTAATACATTTTGTTCTGTTCCAAACAGTTATCAATCACAATCACAGAATGGTCTCAGCTGGCTCTTAAATGCCAATCATTGCTCTTTTCTTCAGGGTGTTTCCTGACTCTCAATTTATGCGGTATTTGGTGAGCGGGATAGAGGGGCCATTATTAGGGCAGGGGCTGCTGTGTCCAGTCTTGACCTTGGCCCTTACGAAACACAGCTTTCCCCCCCAACACAGAGATGCTGCTGGCCTCACAGACATCTGCCTCACCTCTCATACACACCTCACATAAAACCCCCTCCTCCATATTTTTTTTTTTTTTTTTTTTTTTTGGTAGGGGGTCCAAGGCGACTTATCGTGATTTCCCTGGCTTGGGTTGCTAACCTGTCAGGCCGTAGGAAGTCTTACCCGTCATCGGTGAAACCACATCGTGCTCAACCTCGTCATCGCTTTGAGATCTTTGACCCTAAACAGGATCCAATATTTTCTGGAGCCTTTTGGAAAGTGCATTCAAGAGTCACCAGAGCCATCTGGTCTGCTTTCAAATGAGTAAAAACATGGAGACAGGTTAATTATAACACAACTTAATCACTAAAATCCATCATACTTCTTCAAAGCTGCTCCATAGCAGTGCTTAGATTATTCTTAGTGAATTTAGCCAAAACACCTGTCCATTCATTTTAATGTTCTGCTACATCTGTGACCAAGGCCATCAGTTCTGTACATGGTGAAGGCTAAGAGCAGACAGAAGTTACTGGTCATATCATACATTCGTCAAACGTTTCAGTTCATTAAAAGTCTGTATTTTTAAAACATGTCTTATTGCCCTCTTGATGGCACCTTTTTTATATCTTAACAAATAACTGTCTATTATGTTCACATGATGCCTTGTGCCTTTACTCATCAATATCTTCTATCATCTGTGGCACAGGCTCAGATATCAGCTTTGAGCTGGTCTGGGATGAGAGAGAGACTCTGTGGCCTTCAGGGCTGGTACACTGCACTTTCATAAACTTTTCACTCCTCACACTAGCTCAGTGTAAGATCTGGCTAGAAATTAAAATTGTTTTCAAATAAACATCAGACATTTTCCTTTTAACTCTATCCTTTGCCAGAATTGACATTTTCAAATGATCAGAATTTCATATTTGTATTTTTCCCCCACAATGAATTCAGAAACTATAATTTCCACTCAGATTGAGTCTCTGTTACTCAAGTTAGGCCACGTGGTGGCCGGATTGAGATTACAAATTCTTTATTTCAGATCAGCACAGGCTTATCTTTTGAAACCAAAACATCAGCTTCTAGGGTTTTCAACATTTTAACACCTATAGTTATTTCAACAACCCAATATTCAGTCAAATCATCATTATCAGAGTTTAGCAAAAGTGAGAAGAGCAAGAACATATTTTTTCTATATTTTATTTAAAACTCGGTTAATCAGGAGTTATATATCTTTGCAGCATGTTTTATCATCTTCATTTTTAATTTTAACCTCATATTAAAATTATCTCAAATCCTTCCTTCAAAAATAATCACTAAAGACTTCGTTAATCTTATTATCTCATTTTCATAGACAGAGTGTAAATCTCTGTTACTTTCTTTTTACTGGGTTTCGTTTACAGAATTTAGTCTGGTGGCCTGATTTGCCAAACTTTCTACACCTTATGGGTGTTCGGACACAATTACGTCCAAAATGGCCACGCTGAGCACAATTAAACACTCTCATCTTTAGCTTATGAAGCAATGCAATCTGTGTGCTCCAAAAGTGGCAGTCTGTCTGAGGACAGAGTTCGCTCGCGGTCCAATAAAAAAGACAATGTCTTGCATTTTATGGTGCTATCTGCTTTTCCATCAACATTACTTTTAGTTTCTCAATTGTACATCTCAGTCACTTCTGGGATTTTCCCTTCAGGTATAACGGCACCTCACCCATTTTTACAAATTAATGAATATGCACAAACATCTAGAAATTTGAATTTTCTTGTTCTCTCTTTGTTTGTAGCCAGTCAACTTGCTGATCAACTTTCCAATTACAATAAAAACATTTCTGCCCATTCCCTTCATCAGTCCAGCAAATTTCTTTGAAGTCAGGGCTTCAGAGCGGAGCTGCTTACAGCGTTTGCTCTTGTCCATCTCAAAATCTTTATACCGACTAATCAAATTACCGATCATATCACTCAAAATGTTAGCCAGAATTTTGTCAACGTTCATACTCACCGGCGATCTCTAAACAGCTGTGACTTCTGCCTGATAAGACAACATTTTCCTTTCTCTCTTATCTGCCTCTTTCAGTCTGGTGTTCCCTCGTTTGGGAAATCATTAATTAACTTCTCTGCCTTGCATGCATTTTTCCCATACAATTTTCTCATTTGACAAAATACCGGTGTATCATATTCAGCTAGCTTGCTTTGGGACGTCCCCATACTGGCTGTCTGTCTCTGTGGCTTTTCCCCTCTAGCGTACGCTAATGAATCTGTCGGACGTCTCCGTTCAGATCTGATCTCTTCACCCAAGACCAGACGGGCGGACACTCCCAATAGTGTCCTCTCTTATTGGCTCCCAATAGCCCAAAACCGGCTCACAGCACGGTCTCCTCGCCCACGTGATATCTCAAAATTCTCTCAATTTTAATCACGTTGCATTCGCCCACATGGTTTCAGTTTCTATCCCATAAACGAATCAACCACGTTGCATTTGCCACAGAGTCAGACCCCACTATGGTTTATCCACCCCAATTTCAATTTTCAATTTACTCAATTTTCAATTTCAAAAATTCTTCCCCGAATTTTAAGTTTGTCTCTTACCAGAAGCGTCCCGTTGCCACCTCGGGTTCGTTTGTTCCAGTGGTCGGACCCTCCGGACCCCCTGAGCGGTTGGCCTCTCTCCCTCAATATGTCGGGGTAGAGCTGTGACTCTAAAGTCCAGGATGATCAGTCACCATCCGCTCCCGGGGTCCAGAAGGCACATCCATGGAATCTCCGCTTCTGACACCAACTGTCGTGGCAAAATTTCAAACTATCACCGCATTACTGAATAAGAGACAAAACCTGCCCAATTGTTTTTATAAAGATTTAATTTCTTGCAAGAAATGAGTCACAGTCATACAGCCATCTTCAATGTCTGCAGAGTGCACACTAACTAGACATAACAGCACTCAGCTTTTTATCAGTTCCTCAAACAAAGTCACTCCTCCTGTAAATTTCCACACATGACAAGAAAAGCAGCACTTGCTCAAATCTATACATGACCTTTTACCTAGTAAGCTGGTTCTGTATGAAAATATGCAAATCAATAAACATTTCATGCGCAATGTTTAATGTATAGCTATGATTAAATTTTCCCATAACAGTGATTAATGCTGCCTTCACGTGCTATCAGAAATGTCCTTATTTCCACTTTAGAAGTCGTGATTACAAGCTTGTTGCATTCAAGTGCTTTGTTGTTGGAATGAACAGGAATCATGGTGGATACCAGGTTATTCTTGCCTATTTATTGGGAAAATCTTATTAAAACTCAACTGAGACTGCCCTGCTCTCGGTTACCGAAGCACTGAGACGGGCAAGAGCAGCTTCCAAGTCCACAGTACTTATCTTACTGGATTTGTCTGCTGCTTTTGACACAGTTAATCACCAGATCCTCCTGTCAACTCTCATGAAGATGGGCATCTCAGGAACTGCTCTCCATTGGTTCAAGTCTTTTCTCTCAGGTAGGTCCTTCAGGGTGTCATGGAGAGGTGAAGTGTCTAAAGGCTGATTTATACTTCTGCGTCGGACCTACGCCGTATCCTCTACGCCGCCAGTTACGCGTTGGTTTTGATTTATACTTCTGCGTTTTTGTCCGCGTCAATGTGCAATTACACATGCAGACGCTAGTAGGCAGTGTCCTCAGGCATGATGGCGTAATCAAGATAACAGCCGAAGAAGAAGCAGCTTGTTGTGTAGAATGTGTACATTCATTGTCGGAGTATCAGCAGCAGTGAGATAGCGGCTTTTCTTGCTGTTCGAGTTGTTGTATCTATTACAAATTAAGCATCTCTAGTTGATTAGAAGAGTTAAATAAGAGGCGATCAGCTCGTAGCGCTGTTTTCAGTAGCGGTGGCAGTACCGATGTTGGCCGTTGTGATGCCCTATGCGCGATCACTTTATGATGCCCGCAGTAGCAGCTGAGAGCATTTTCTTGTGGTGCCCCCCTGATCATTACGCAGCGCATAATGGGAGCGGCGGCACTGAGCGGTGGCTCATGCACACGAGCGCTGTTGCGGAGACTTCATTCACGAAATGTACCCTAATGTGTCCCTGTCCCTTGATATTCAATCACTGATTAACATATTTGGTTTTAATGAGAAAATAAATAAACTATACTCAGCGGATCTATGTATTTATTTACAAACATAAAGAATCTCTGGACTACAAAATATTGTGTTATAGCAGACGTAAGGAAGAAACTATCATCCCATTTCTGGACACGTGCACACACACACACACACACACACACACACACTCCTATCGCAGATTTATTTATTTATTTATTGACCTGAGGTGGGAGAGGTTCTGCCAGACCAATCACGGCGCTTGCGGTCCGCATAGAATTGACGCGTTGTTACATTTTTGGAGAGGTACAGCGTAGGGTACGCGCGCATCACACAGCCTATGGCGTAGCTATGGCGTACACTCGACGCAGAAGTATAAATTGGCCTTAAGTCACATCATCTAGCTACTGGATTTCCCCAGGGCTCAGTGCTTGGACCACTTCTCTTCTCCATCAACATGTTATCACTGGGATCTGTCATTCAGAAACATGGCTTTTCCTACCACTGCTATGCTGATGACACTCAACTCTACTTCTCATTTCAACCAGATGATCCTACGGTTGGTGTCCGTATCGCTGCCTGCCTAACAGACATTTCTGCCTGGATGAAGGAACATCACCTGCAACTCAACCTTGCAAAGACAGAACTGCTTGTGGTCTCAGCCAACCCAGCACTTCACCACAATCTCTCCATTCAGCTAGGATCATCAACCATAACTCCGTCCAGGACAGCCAGGAACCTTCGGGTTGTGATTGATGATCAGCTAAAATTCACTGACCACATTACTGCAACAACCTTGTCCTGCAGATTTGAGTTATACAACATTAGGAAGATTAGACCCTTCCTATCAGAGCAGGCCACACAACTCCTGGTCCAAGCTCTTGTTCTCTCCAGACTGGACTACTGTAATGCTCTTCTAGCGGGCCTTCCGGCATGCACTATCAAACCCTTGCAACTGATCCAGAATGCAGCGGCGAGGGTGGTCTGGTCGGGATCAAGGTCGGGAACATCTTAACTAACTATCAACAAAGCACTTCTCCAAAACATGCTGATACTAACTCTAAGTCAGAAGTGACTTTATTCTATTCTATAAAGAAAGAAAAGTATATCAAAGAGGTACATTTCTCTGAGTCCCCAAAGAGTCCCATAGCTGTGACATAGATGACCCCAGGGGTCACTTTAGTAAGACACACAGTTAACACATGCTGAGCACTCTTCACTCCCTGGAGTGTTATTACAAACACCCAGGACATTCGCCTGTCAGCACGTCTTGACACAGACTCAGAGCAGCACCTAAATAATGTGGATTCAAAAGCACACAGCAACTAAAAAACTACAATATCCAAAATCACTCCTTGAATATAGAGAACTGATTTATCAAATGTAGGAAATGGTTATAACTTGATTATCAGTAATTCTTATTTTGATATTAGATCATAAAATCATTCTTGAAGGATATGGGTCTGGTGAAGAGACAAGTGATGTTTGGCTTGACCCTTGACCCTTCACTGCTCTTTGTAAATAATTGGAATCTGTTCTGGGAGCGACCTAGGCTCTTCCGTCCTGATGGCCTTCACCCCAGCAGAATCGGAACGGCTCTTCTGTCGGACAACATCTCCAGGGCGTTGAAGTCCAAATCACAGTCTTTGCTGTCCTAACTTAATTGACATAAGTACCAATGTAGAACATTATATAGAAACTGTGTCTATTCCTCGTTTAGTGAAGTCAAACATTAAATCTACTGTGGGATCTAGGAAAAATCTAATTGTGATTAAACCAGAAAATCACAATATTAGTGAACGAAAACAATTTCTAAAACTAGGTCTTCTAAACATTAGATCGCTCACACCTAAGGCGGTTATTGTAAATGAAATGGTAACAGATAATAGTTTCGATGTACTTTGCCTTACTGAAACCTGGCTTAAGCCAAATGATTATTTCGGACTTAATGAGTCTACTCCGCCAGGATACTGTTATAAGCATGAGCCCCGTCTGATTGGTCGTGGCGGGGGTGTTGCAACAATCTATAGAGATATTCTTAATGTTACCCAGAAAACAGGTCACAGGTTTAATTCGTTTGAAGTACTAGTGCTAAATGTTACGCTCTTAGATGTAAGAAAGAAATCCGTATTATCTCTAGCCTTGGCTACTGTATATAGACCTCCAGGGCCCTATGCTGATTTCCTAAAAGAGTTTGCAGACTTTCTCTCAGATCTATTGGTCAACGTCGATAAAGCATTAATTGTTGGAGATTTTAACATACACGTAGATAACACAAATGATGCGTTAGGGGCTGCGTTTACAGATCTATTAAATTCCTTTGGGGTCAAGCAAAACGTCACTGGTCCCACTCATCGTCTTAATCACACACTAGATTTAATTATATCACATGGAACCAACCCAACCGATATAGATATTATACCACAAAGTGATGATGTCACTGACCATTACATGGTAACTTGCATACTGCGTACTGCTGAAATCTGTCATGTTGCGCCATGTTATCGGCCAGGCAGAACAATCCTTCCAACCACTATAGATAGATTCTCAAATACCTTACCTGATCTGTCTCAGCTGCTAAGTGAACACAAACAAACAGATGAACTAGAGGAAATGACTAGCAGTATGAGCACCATTTTTTTCACAAAATTGTAAATCTACAATCTTTAATGATGTCTTATGATTCAACCGCAATTATCGCCCCTAAAGAACTACTACACCGCTTTACAACTATAGGAGAGGAAGAGCTAAATAAACTTATCATTGCATCTAAACCAACAACATGTTTATTAGATCCAATACCCACTAAACTACTGAAAGAGTTGTTACCTGTAGTGGAAGAGCCTCTTCTCAATATTATTAACTCGTCTTTATCTTTAGGTCATGTTCCAAGAATATTCAAGTTGGCAGTCATAAAACCTCTCATTAAGAAGCCACAATTAGATCATAATAACCCAGCAAATTACAGACCAATTTCAAATCTTCCATTCATGTCTAAAATACTAGACAAAGTTATGTCCACTCAATTGTGCTCTTTCTTGCAATGAAAAATTTCAATCAGGATTCAGGCCGCATCATAGCACAGAAACCGCGCTCGTTAAAATCACAAATGATTTACTTCTAGCTTCTGACCAAGGCTGTATCTCAATACTAGTTCTACTCGATCTTAGTGCTGCGTTTGATACTATAGATCATAAAATACTATTAGATCGACTTCAAAATTACACTGGTGTTCAGGGACAGGCATTAAACTGGTTTAGATCGTATTTATCAGACCGCTACCATTTTGTCTGTCTAAATGGGGAAAAATCAAAGATAACGTCAGTAGACTATGGGGTGCCGCAAGGATCCGTGCTAGGCCCTCTGCTATTCTCAATATATATGCTGCTACTTGGTAATATTATAAGAAAACATGGAATTAATTTCCACTGTTATGCTGATGACACTCAATTATATATTTCATCACGACCAGATGAAAACGCTAAATCATCTAAACTGACAGCGTGTGTTGAAGATATTAAATATTGGATGACGTGTAATTTTCTGCTATTAAATTCAGATAAAACGGAGGTATT
The DNA here is from genome assembly GCF_949357685.1 of Gobio gobio. Taxonomy (NCBI): domain Eukaryota; kingdom Metazoa; phylum Chordata; class Actinopteri; order Cypriniformes; family Gobionidae; genus Gobio; species Gobio gobio. The sequence goes on along the minus strand of NC_137097.1, from coordinate 25,651,906 downwards.
ACTTATTGGTCCAAAAAACTGCCCACAAAACCTCTCACAATACAACTTTAACTTGGAAGGATGTCCTGTCACTTTATCCACTACAGTAAAAGACCTGGGTGTTATATTAGACCGCAACTTGTCTTTCGAAAATCATATTTCATATGTTACAAGAACGGCATTTTTCCACCTTAGAAACATTGCTAAGCTACGTAACATGCTATCTATTTCTGATGCAGAAAAGTTAGTTCATGCATTCATGACCTCGAGACTAGATTACTGTAATGCTTTATTAGCTGGTTGTCCTGCATCATCAATAAACAAGCTACAGTTAGTCCAAAACGCAGCTGCTAGAGTTCTTACTAGGTCAAGAAAATATGATCATATAACACCAATTTTATCATCTCTACACTGGTTACCTATTAAGTTGCATATCAATTACAAAGTATTGCTACTGACCTATAAAGCCCTAAATGGTTTAGCTCCTGTGTATTTAACGGATCTTCTATCGCCCTACAATCCATCGCGCTCTTTAAGATCACTAAACTCGAGGCTTCTGGTCATTCCTAGGATATCTAAGTCCACTAAAGGAGGGAGGGCATTTTCACATTTAGCTCCTAAACTCTGGAATAGTCTTCCTGATATTGTTCGAGGTTCAGACTCGCTGTCCCAGTTTAAAACTAGATTAAAGACGCATCTCTTTAGCCAAGCATTCACATTATAATTACCTTTTATACTACAGTTAAATGGGATCAAAAGCATTAATATTCTGAACAGCAGCTATGCTAATTATTTCCCATCTGCTTTTCTGTTGTTATCTCGGGACACTAGTCCCGAGGTAACTAGTTCGTCAGCTCCAGTTTGTATCCAGCCTCTCATGGAGACTTCAGATGCCCCAACACCTGTGATGAGACGACTCGACGCCTGTGAAGAGACGACTCAACGCCAGCGTTGTTATGGCCTAAATTAATACATGATTGATTAACTTATTCTAACATTTTTCTTTAACATTCTCTTTCTAACATTTTTCAATGTACATTTATGAATTGCACTTTCTGTAAAGCTGCTTTGAAACAATGTGTATTGTGAAAAGCACTATACAAATAAATTTGAAGTGAATTGAATTGAATATTTAAGATTAAATGGGTGTTCCGGAGATGAATAAAGGTCTTACAAGTGTGGAAGGACATGAGAGTAATTAATGACAGAATTTTCATTTTTGGGTGAACTAACCCTTTAAGTTGAAGTATGCAAGTATAATCAAGAAAATGTACTTTAAGTATTAAAAGTATTCAATGCAGGAAAAGCAGCAAATCCTTAAAGTTGGACCCATGAAATTCTACTTGAATACATTCCACCAGAGTTTATAACAGGATCTCTGCCTAACACTTGTTTATTTTCACAGAAACTTCAACCCATAGATGAAATGCTGCTGTTCCTTATGCATCTGTCAATGGGCATGCCTCTCAGGGATCTAGCAGAACGGTTTGACATTCACCGCACCACAGCCAGCAGGATTATTGCCACCTGGACGCACTTCCTATATATCCTGCTTGGAAGCCAACGTCTGTGGATCCCACAGGAAGCTGTCAGAGCTCAACTACCACCAGAGTTTTCAGCTTTCCCTGACACACAAGTGGTGCTTGACTGCACTGAAATATTCTGCCAGACTCCATCCACTGTCCTGTTGCAGAGTAAGGTGTTTTCCACCTACAAGTCTCATGCTACATTCAAGGCCATGATCGGCATGGCACCCCATGGTGCCATTACGTTTGTGTCTGGTCTGTATGCGGGATCCATGAGTGACCGTGAGATCTTCAAGCTGTCTGACATCGCAAACCTACTTACACCGGACATGGCAATTATGGTTGACAAAGGGTTCCTTGTGGACAATCTGGCTCCATGCAAGGTTTACCGGCCTGCCTTTCTCTCAAAAAACACCCAAATGAGTAGAGAGGATGTCAGGCAGACTCAATCCAGTGCACGTTTGGGGGTTCATGTAGAAAGGTGCATCAGGAGGGTGAAAGAAAACAAACTTTTTGATAGAGACATACCACTCTGTGTGTGGAAGCATTGAGGAGCTGTTCAATGTGGCTTGCTTCCTGGTCAACTACCAGTACGGACCACTGGTAAAGGCATAGGCAACTTTTTTTTGACTGTTTTTCAACTGTTTTTTACCCTGCAGTACTCCTGGATGGCAACCGGTTCCAGTGCCAGTCCCCTCTTCATTGCAGCCGTTTGAGCCACTCCCTTTGTAATTCTTTGTGCCAAATTTTCAGCAGAACTCTGACCTCTGACATGTCTGACAAATTTCCCTGAATCGGGAAGATGTTATTCTCGGCCTCCGAACACGGTGCCACTCTACAGTGTTGCTCTGCTCCCTGGTGGCAATCCTACCAAATACATCAACTCGTGCAACTAGTCCATACTCAGGGGAAGGCGTGCACTGTGATAGTGTGACGTGGGAGCCTGGCGTGACTGTGACATTCTAAGGATTACAATTATATTTTGATAAATGTTTATGGTTAGACAAACAAAGCCAGTAATAAGATGTTTTTTGCAGAATATGACTACCAAAATTGACAATTGGAAGAACATATATTTTACAGACAAAATGCCGTTACAGATGAATGGCAGGACAGATACCCCACTCCATTCAATACTTTATTCCTTTAACCCCCTGATTTATAATATTTCCCAAGTTTCTTGATCTAAGTGATGTTTGGGCGTGTAAAAAACCCACATAAAAAAAGGTTTACATGGGGGTCCTTCTCATGGTGCATTCAACGTTCTAGATTGGATTTTTGGTTGATAAGTAATAATCTTCTTTCTTCCTCATTTGACTGTAATATTTTCCCTTCAGTCTTAACTGATCACAATGCCATATCACCTTCTCTTAGGAGTAACGACAGCTCGGCGTCTAACAGAGCGCACTGGAAGTTTAATAATAATCTGTTAAAGTGAGAATCCTTCTGTAAGTCTGTTTTGTTGATCCAGAGGAGAACTGGCACCCCGACTGAGCCTGGTTTCTCCCCAGGTTTATTTTTCTCCATTAGGTCACCTGATGGGGTTTTGGTTTCCTTGCCACCGTCGCCTCTGGCTTGGCGTGCTCAGTTGGGGACACTAAATTTTTTAACTAAATATCCAAATAAAAACGAATTAGTAAACTAAATTAACCATATAAACTAAATTACTGATCTAATTACTAATCTAATGCCCACATTGCCACTGTATGATAATTGAAATGAACTGATGACATCACCATTTTCTACAGAGCGGCTGAACGGTCCAATACAATTCTTGTTAGAATTTAACTTTTAGGTAGACTACTAATATATCAATATTCTCAATCAACAGTCGATGTCCACCCCTGTGATGTGTGGCAGCAGCTGCAGCGCAAGATATCTTGGGAGAATGCTCAACTTGACTTGACTTGATGATTAACAATGTTAAAACTATGTCTGAAATGAACCTCAATTGGTAAATGGGAATGGGTCAAATTTAGCATTAAAAGACTGGCAATTAAAGAAGAAAAAGAAACTGCAAATGCTAGAAAAATAAGACAGATAAAAAGTTTATCTAGATTAAATTATTTTGGAAATAAAGAAAACCTAATAAAGAACTTCACTCTCTTCAATCTGAGCTGGATGATTTTTATACCGAAAAGGCTAAAGGAGCTTTTATACGATCTAGAGCCAGGTGGATTGAGGAGGGGGAAAAAAAATTCTTCATTCTTCTTTAATTTAGAAACACACAAACAAGCTTTAGAACTATATAAACATTTTTGGTCCGAAATAAGAATTGTAGTTTTTTCTAAGCACTAAAAGAGTGTATAGATAAAGCTGAATTATCGCCATCAATGAAGCATGGTTTAATTATTCTAATTCCAAAGGCTAATAAGGATAAGTTATTTCTAGACAACTAGAGACCAATAACTCTTTTATGCAATGATTTTAAACTACTTTCTCACATTTTTGCAAATAGACTTTAAAAAGGCATTGGTGAAATCATTAGTGAAACACAGTCAGCTTTTATTAAGGGGAGAAGTATTCACAGGCATATTAGATTAGTCCTAGAGTCTCATAATGATTTCATTAATAAATATAAAGTTAAAATTACAATAAAAGGTTATGATAAGGTATGCAATGTAATACCCACAGGATTGCTAAGAATATTCCAAAGCAGTTTCTCAAAAACTTTATCCAGACCTATAGTTTCTCTTCCCTCTTTAAAGGGTTAGTTCACCCAAAAATGAAAATTCTGTCATTAATTACTCACCCTCATGTCGTTCGACACCCGTAAGACCATCTTCGGAACACAAATGAAGATATTTTTGTTGAAAGCTGATGGCTGAGAAAGGCCTTCATTGGCATTCAGTACATTCACACTCACAAGACCCATAAAAGGCACTTAAAACGTTGTTACAAAGTCCATCTCACCACAGTGGCTTTACAATAATTTTACGAAGCGACGACAATAGTTTTTGTGCGCAAAAAAAAAATCAAAATGACGACTTTATTCAACCTCTTCTTGTCCTCCGTTCTTGTCCACACTTCAGCTCCATTTTGAGCACTACGCCGAGACCTAAAGCACGATCAATGTAGAATTCAACAGCTTAGATACGCGCGTCTTCCTCTGCTTGTAAACAAAACGCATCTGGGTCATGTGTCCGAACGCCGGATCTGCGTCATATTCTCGCGCATGCGTCGTGGAGGCACACGGAAGACAAGAACAAGTTGGATAAAGGTGTTATTTTGATTTTTTTTTGCGCACAAAAACTATTGTCGTCGCATCGTAAAATTATTGTAGAGCCACTGTGGTGAGATGGACTTTGTAACGCCGTTTTTAGTGCCTTTTATGGGTCTTGTGAGTGTGAATGTACTGAATGCCAATGGAGGCCTATCTGAGCTTTCAACAAAAATATCTTCATTTGTGTTCCGAAGATGAACGGAGGTCTAACGGGTGTCGAACGACATGAGGGTGAGTAATTAATGACAGAATTTTCATTTTTGCGTGAACTAACCCTTTAATAATATGTGATGTAGATCTCTTAGACAAGAAGTGTAATAACAAACTTATGTACAAAGAACTCAAACGTATTATTACTGGTGATTTTCATTGTTATTTTCTGGGAGATGTTGATATGTCAGTAAGGGATAAGGCTTTTACCTGTTATGGCATACCCAGTTGCTCCAAAGCTCAAAGAGTCACATTACAAAATTATGTTTAAGATCTACTCAGTTGTTGACTTTTTACAGAAACAATTTCATTTTTTGATGTGGATCCTTGTGTCTTTTGCTCTTCTTTTCCTTAAACACTTGATCATTTATTCTTTTATTGTGATGTTGCTTCTAAAATTTGATTTGATATATATAGCTGGATGTCAGTAAGAATGGAGACAATACCTCCTATAACCCAAAAAGATACCCTCCTTAAGTGTGATTTAAATTCATCGTTCTCCGATATTGTAAATTTTGTTTTATTGATGGGTAAATCTCATATTCATACTTGTAAATGGGAAAAAAATTGTAAAATGCATTAAATTTATTTCTATGTGAGTTTGTTAAAATGTTTCAGCAGAGCTTCAAATGTTTCAGCAGAGCTTCAAATGTTTCAAGAAACATAACCGAAAGTTTGAAACCTTGTTTCTCTTTGTCAAAATATTTATTATTTTATTATTTTTAAATGTTTATTTTGGCTACATTTTTGTCTTGCTTCTTGTGCCTTTTTATTTTTTTATTATTATTATTTATTATTATTATCATTTATTTATTTTCGATCCCTTCATAAATTCAAACTCTGTGTTTGTCCCAATGGAAGTGTCTTACATTGTTGGTTGTTCCCTGTATTGTAATGTATATATTGCAATAAAAAATATATATATATAAAAAAGAAAAAAGCCCCAGAGTTGTGTGCTGTCCTATGACTACAAATAAACAGAAACAGACGTAACTGAACAAGTGTCCTTCCTCTTTTGTGAAATATCGGTAAAATCCACTTTATTTCTGTATGATTACTGTGCAATCCTGACACAAACTAGTTATTACAGCTGTATCACTTTTTATAGTAAAACATCAAAGCTTGTGTTTTAAATCGTTAAATAAAAAACAAAAAGGCAAACATTCATCACATTTTTTCGTTTTGCAATCTCACTAGTCTCCAGTCTGATAAAAATTCCCTTTGTTGGTGAAACTTCTTTCGACCTTCATTTGACTAATCAATACATTGAAACTGACTCTTTATTCTGGCTTCTTTACTCCCCTCACAGTCACTGGACATCAATTGGGAATTCAGGAAATTAGTACCATAACAATATTCAGCACATTATACAGTCTCTCAAACATGATGACACACTGATGACATATAAAACCAGTTCTCTCATGCGTGAATACTCATGTGGAACTCAAGGATTTTACACCCAAATCTTTTCCCACAGTGCCCACATGTGAACGGCTTCTCTCCAGTGTGAACTCTCAAGTGGTGTTGTGTTTTAGTGAAACTCTTTCCACACTGAGAGAATGTCTAGAGTTCCTCCCCAGAATGAAGTCTCAAGTGTCTGTTAAGGTTTACTTTTTGAACGAATCTCTTTCCACATTGTTTGCAGGTGAAAGGCTTCTCTCCAGTGTGAATTTTCATGTGCCGGTTAAGGCTTCCTTTTCGGTTGAAACTTTTTCCACACTGTTGGCAGGTGAACGGCTTCTCTCCAGTGTGAATCCTTATGTGGTCTAAAAAGTGTTGTTTAGTAGTGAAACTCTTTCCACACTGTTGGCAGCTGTAAGGCTTCTCTCCAGTGTGAGCTCTCATGTGCCATTTCAGGCTTCCTTTTAGAGCGAATCTCTTTCCACACTGCTTACAGATGAAAGGACACTCTCCTGTGTGAATTATCCTATGGGCTTTAAGGTTTGCTTTAGTACTGAAACTCTTTCCACACTGAGTGCACATGTAAGGCTTCACTCCAGTGTGAACCCTCATGTGTATTTTAAGGCTTACTCCTGGAGCGAAACTCTTTCCACACTGTTGGCAGGTGAAAGGCTTCTCTCCAGTGTGAATTCTCATGTGCTGGTTAAGGTGTACTTTTTGATCGAAACTCTTTCCACACTGTTTGCACATGTAAGGCTTCACTCTAGTGTGAAATCTCATGTGCGTGTTAAGGGTTCCTTTTCGGTTGAACATTTTTCCACACTGTTGGCAGGTGAACGGCTTCTCTCCAGTGTGAATCCTTATGTGGTCTTCAAACTTTAGTTTTTTATTGAAACTCTTTCCACACTGTTGGCAGGTCCAAGGCTTCTCTCTAGTGTGAATTCTCATGTGCCGATTAAGGTTAACTTTTTGATTGAAACTCTTTCCACACTGTTGGCAGGTACAAGGCTTCTCTCCAGTGTGAATTCTCATGTGCCGATTAAGGTTTACTTTTTGATTGAAACTCTTTCCACACTGTTGGCAGATGAAATGACTTCTAGTTCCCTTCTTTTTAGTCCTTTTTCGTGACAAAGTCTTTCCAGCATGTGAGCAACTAAAAGTTTTTTCTCCGGTTATGAAATCATGATTCTTATATTGATCTTTCTCTTCCATTTCATTCATTATTTCATTCTCCGTTTTCAGCACCATTGGGTCTAAGGCGAAAAGAGACAAATGCAAATTAACACCAATTTAATGGCACAAAGCAACAGACATGTAAAGTATCAAAACCAACACACAACTAGATCCTATATATATCGGGGGGGGGGGGAGGTGGACAGATTACGGAGGGCCCAGAAGTTTATGGGGGGACATCTGTATCCTATCCATAATAATGTCCTTCAAAATACCTGAGGAGCACCATCTTTTTACCCCTAAATGAAGACTACATAAATTTGCTCCAAAGCCTGCAGCGCCACATAGCATCTTCTCAATAAAGAATCCAGCTGAAGATACACCAGAGTCTCCTGGGCCCAGTTGTTCAAAAAGTTTAATCTGGATCAGAATGAAAAAGCAAGGTTAACTTACCGTCACATATACTTTAAACTCATGGTTGATTAACCCAAACCTTGCTTACTCGAGGTATGCTGGTTCCAAAAATGAGTCCCAGAGTAAGTTCAGACAACTCAGAGTAAGTTCCCGCTTAACACTCAAGACATTCTCAACAGAGTGATGAATCGATGATTCATCATGGAAACAGACGCTAAGAAAAAGCATGCCATTCTACTTCCTCTTCTTCTTTTGTTTAATAGCAAGTTAAATAACCTACTTAGTGCACATCGCCACCTATTTGATGGCTCCGGAGCAGGTTATGTTCAGAGAGTGAGTTGCTATGTCTACTTACATACCCTGAAAGTTACCTCCGTTTTTGGAACAGAAAGTTGAGGTTATCCCTTACTTACTCTTAAACATACCCTAGGTATGTCACATAACCTGCTTTCTGGAATACCCTCCAGATAATTAGGGCCCAAGCCCAAAGGGCGCAGAGCCCTATTGTTCTTCCTCAGATTATTCTTTGTTTTTTTTTTGTTTTTTTGACTTCTCGGGTACTTTTGGGGCACTTAACATGCTCGAAAACTCTTGAAACTTCGCACAGGCGTCGGAATGCGCGGCCATCAGAGCCGGGCTGAAGCTGGTACCCGGGCGTGGCAGGGGGGCTTGACAGCGCCCCCTTAAGTGGGGTCTGAAAACTTGGTCCATATATCAAACACACTTGCACGTACATGTATGAAACTCGGTACACATTTAGACCTCATCGGGCCGAACAACTTTCGTGCTCATAGTTATGTGTCAGCCCAACAGGAAGTGAGCTATTATGGGTTGTTTGGAAAACCCATGCTCTGGAATTTAATATACTCCTCCGAGGCCATTGTTTCGATCATCGCCAAACTCGGTCAGCATGAAGAGAACATATCCAGGATGCTAAATTGCGAGCGGATTTTTGATATCTCAAACGGTTTGGCCGTGGCGAAGCAACGAATTTATGGCGAGAAAAGGGAAACAGGAAGTGTGTTATAACGTCAGCAAACATTGACTGATTTGGATGAAACTTCAGCTGTGTGTTCGTTGTAAGAGGCCGATCACATGGATATGACTTTTGTGAGTCAAAGTTATAGCGCCACCAACTGGCAGCAGGAAGTGTGTCACTTTCAAAAATGCTTTGAATCACCATCTTATTTTCACCCCATTTACTTCAAACTTCATCAGTATAATGTGAAAACATGACAGATAGAGACGTATGAAATGGATTCCTGAAATTTCAAATACTGTTGCCATGGCAACGTGTCAAAGTTTAATAATCTTTTGGCTGTTTTGAGGCTCTTAGCATGCTTGAAATTGCTTGAAACTGCTTGAAACTCAACACACACATCAGAGATGTCAGTCAGTACACATTGGCAAAGCATCAGAAATGGGCGGGGATGAGGGCCTCTCTAGCGCCACCTTTTGACAAAAGTGGGGGGGTTAGTTTTATCTTCAGTCACCAAACTCGGTACATATATTGTTCTCTTCGAGCCGGACAACTTTCTAATTTACAGTCATTAGCTCCGACCAACAGGAAGTCAGATATTTTGGTTTTAAGGTGAATTTTTGGTTAAATCGGGGTCTGAGTTTTTACGTTCTCCTCGTAGGCGATTTATTCAATCTCCACCAAACTCGGTCAACATGAAACAAAGATACGGAAGATGCTAAAATGTGAACGGATTTTGGATATATCTCAAACGGTGTTGCCATGGCGAGGGATTAAATAAGGACAAAAAAGAGGAACAGAAATTGTCTCATATCTTGTAAAATCATATTTTGATTTCAATTAAATTAAGATTGTATGTTTGGCAATTGAACTTAGATTAATTTTAAATGACTATACTATTTTTCAGATGAATATATATATATATTTTATAAATATTTATTTGTATAATGTATTGTGCCTGTGTGTGCCCTCCCCTCAATGAACACAAGATGGCAGCATTGTATTAGTTTTGAAACAGGATAAAAAAAAAACATTCCATCTCTTCAGGGATTTGTGTGTGTGTGTGTGTGTGTGTGTGTGTGTGTGTGTGTGTGTGTGTGTGTGTGTGTGTGTGTGTGTGTGTGTGTGTGTGTGTGTGTGTGTGTGTGTGTGTGTGTGTGTGTGTGTGTGTGTGTGTGTGTGTGTGTGTGTGTGCGTGTGTGTGTGTGTGTGTGTGGACTGGTAATCCCTGATGTTGGGTTCTGCCCCTTTAAGGACGTTGTTCCGGTGAGCGCAAGTGATGTGATCGTGCAGGAAGAAGTGCAGGGAAAAACAAACTGAACTTAGAGAACTGAGTGAGAAAGCCATGTTGATCTCAAATGAAGATTTGAACATTTAATAATTCCAGCTAAAACTATTATCTTACATTATATTCCCAGCGTGGTGAGTAGTGTTATGTTGTTTAAGTGTTGTGATGGTTTGTGTATCACTATGAAGATCGCTATTTGCGATTAGCGCCTAAACGCCTATATGTTATATATTTGTTTTGTTTTACAGTTTGTATTGCCTGTAAAATATGTTGCATTTAGTTAAACAAAGTTTAATGCTTAGTACACAAAGCTGATGTTACAATGTTTTAGAAACGTATTTGGTGATGTGAACATTACTAGATAATAATTGTGATTGTTTTGTGTTTGCAGTTTGACCACACACGCACACACATAAATGTGCACAAATACTCAACTAAAGTACCACCAAACTCGGTCAACATGAAACGGAATGACTATACTATACTTTTTTAAGACCTTCTCAAAATATTTAAAGACCTCATCGGCGATGAGAACTACTGTTGAGCAATAAAATAAAAATATATAATCATAAGCTATAACAAAAATATATATTAAATTAGGTGAGTGGATAGTTAAAAAAATTTGCAATTACAAAAAGTAATTCTTGAAAAAACATCTCTGGACTAATTTTATAAAATCTAAAAATGTTAATGAAAAGGTACAAATTACTTTGTGTTCTTATTAAATACATTTATAAAAAAAAACAATTTATATTTAATTTATATATGAATGTAAATAATTATATGGGCCTACACAAATAATATAACATTTCAAGATTTATAGTTTATTGTAAACGTAATGTGCAGCTCTGTAAAGGGGCAACAAATATATGATAGATACGTGAGAACAAGATTTTTTTTAATCATCTTTAAGTGCACAAAACTATGAAAATATATGAAAGCGTGGCACAATGCGCTTATGCGCATCCCGGGTGCAGAATGATGCGCTTAAAGCAACATGGAGTCAGAGGGCGCAGTGCACCGCGAGTGCACATTAAAAAGTTCACGGCATAAAGAAACGATGAGCGTTGAGCGCACAAATCCTAGTCTACTATGTATATCGGTCGGTTTCTTCACAGTTTTAAATTCCGGTTATTGTGCGTGTGATGCCTTGTGTTGTCACCCGGGTAGGGAGCACAACATCGTTCAGAAACCGCTAGATAAACTCCAGGAAGATAAATTATTTTATCTGCATATCAAGTATTATAACGGGAATATATCATCTTGGAGTGAGCTTTACCGAGCAGCTGACTGACTGTAACCAAACACGACGCGCAGTTTGAATGCTGAACGGAGAATGATGGACAGCTACAGAGGAGGAAAGACATTCAGCTATGGAATGGCTTTAGATGACTTTGTACTAGCAAATCATAAAATACTAATAAAGATTGCTGAAAGATCATGTGACAATATATATTTCTGATGATTATTTAATTACCACGACATGCCTAATCTGAGCAAGTGACTGCCTGTCTTGAGTTTTGTCGACAGACGGAGGTGGCACGAAATGTGACGGAGGCGGCCGCTATGCAGGAAAAACCATAGAAAAACCCTGCGGTCATTGTTTAAACTCATCCTACTCCAACCAGGAGTCCGCAAATTTACATTTCCCCATTTCGGAGTCTGTTTCGCAACGTGTGGAGGGCGACACATCACCTAACTGCGCATTTCGCAAAATACGTGACATCACCCATAGACGGTGTGCGCGCCCGAGCTGATCTCACTGACATATCACTATTCAGACAGGACTAGTTTTCTAAATTATATTTGAGTTACAATTCTCATCACCCAACATCTGTGATTTCAAATATATTCAAAATAATGTTTTCAGAGATTGAAGTAAAAAAAACTTTCTCCCACCATTTAGATTTTATTTCTTTTTGTTGTTAAAATCTTGTGAATCTTGTTCAATGTGCAGATTGCCTCTCTCTCAGTCCTTCCCCTCCCCCCTCACTCTCAGGCTCACCCTGGGTGTGTGTGTGTGTGGGGTCTCTCTCTCACCCTGTGAGTTTGTGTGTGTGCCTTTCTCTCTTGATGATGATAATTTACCCCTTTCATATCATAGACTATCACAAATAACTATCACTTTTGAATAAGTAAAAAAAGAACTATACAAATACCTTGAATTAAATACTGGCCTTCTGGACTTATAACATTTTGAGCAGGAAAAGATAACTTTTCACATATTTGAAAGAGATCTATTTCATCCCATGACATTAAAAATCATCTACATTTAAATGACATCATGGGTGTGGCTTGTGGTGATAGTGGCACCAGCTGCTGCGGTAAATGTGACATATTCGAGCGATTTAAAAAAATTATCCTGTTTAAATGCATATTGCCTGCCGTGCACAGTTATGCTGATGCCACCGGCGTGGCGGTGCCACCGGCTTGGGCCCGTCATCGCTGCTCGCAGCTTTAATTAATTTTACTTTTGTGCTGGTTTTTCATAGTAGAGCAGTAGAAGAGTCAATGTGGGGTCACTTTATGTGTTTTTATTTGAAGAGATAGAAACCAGAACAATATAAAATAATACAAACATCACCTTTATATTTATATTTAAACATTCAGACCCATTGGAGCACCTAAAGCAGGGGTGTCACCTGGAGGGCCATAGGCCGCAGAGTTTAACTTCAACCCCAATTAAACACACCGTGGTCTGTACCATGACGGTGGTTTAATAAACTAAGTGTTACAGGATTAGTTTCAATTTGACAAAACCAAACCAATCTATTCAGGCTTTGTTGGTCCCATGATGCTGATCATCAGCTTTCTCTGTCAACTCAGGCTTTGATCCTGAGATTAGGACTTTAGCTGTGACATCAGTAGTGAACAGCCAATCACACGAGAGAAGCAGCGAGATTCATTTCTCTCTTCTGCAGAATATTACATGATTGAAAAATATTAAGCATTTAAACAAATTTACACAACAATAAGAAAAGAACTGTCAATGAAAGAGGGCAACTTAAAGAAAAATCTTAAAATGAGCAGTGTTAAAAGCCAGACACTTTATTCTTTAAAAACAATTTGCTATATAGTGACCTTTAATTTGGAGTAGAAACAGGGGGAGATACTTTATTGCATCAGAGGTGTGTCACCCTGCTCACAGACGATTGGTCCAATTTCGGTTTGAGATCTCTTATTCAAAACATAACCTGCCCTGGAGCAGGTTAGCCGTGGAACATAAATTACTATGGAGATGAACACTGCTAAAAGCTAAACCACTTTAATGGTACCTAGAACCCAGGATTGGCACAAACCAAGCTTTAACATATCTGGCTAGCCAGCTAAACCGGCTTCATGGTATAGGCCCCTGATCCAGTTAATCCCTGATCCCTAACCTAAACCCAACCCTAAATCCTTCAGTGGGGTATTCCAGAAAGCAAGGTTATCTAACTGACAAACATACCCTGAACTCTTGGTTTATTAACCCAAACCTTGCTTACTCAAGGTATGCTGGTTCCAAAAATGAGTCCAAGAGTAAGTTGTCAACCTGGAGTAAGTTTGCGGGTAACACACTAAGACATTCTCAATAGAGCGATGAATCGATCAGTCACCATGAAAACAGATGATACGAAAAAGCGTACCATACTCATTTATTTTGTTGAATGACTATCAGGGTTCCCACGCTTCTCGAAAGTACTTGAAAGTTCTTGAATTTCAGACACATGGATTCAAGGCCTGGAAAGTACTTGAAAACAAACATAGGTCCTTGAAAGTGCTTGAATTAAGCATGAATGGCATTTTGTTAGAGTAGCATGGTGCTATAACAAAAATTGGCCTTCATGCACTGCCAAAGCCAGAACAAAACAGCATTACGGGAGGAAGCTATTTCAATATATTTCTGCTGTTCCATAAGCGCCATCTACTGTCAAAAGCCCTATTCGGATGGTAATTGTTTCTCGTGGGGTCGTAAGGTATTTTCATCATTGACAGGGTATCGATAGTTAATAGTATTGATAGTTTGTGATTTTATTGCTGTCTGAATCCAGAATGTCAGTGTTTTTCTCTCACCACCTGCGTAAAAATCCCCGACCGAATTACCTACTGTTTTAGACAAACACCAAGGTTGTGTGGTAATTGAATTGCCGTCCGAATCCACATCTCTGAGTTTTCAAGAATATATCACTTCAAAATTCACTGTTCATTCCCTTTTTGACCATTGCCGGCCACCGTATGGTTGCGCTTTGCTGTAATTTGGATGCATTTTAAAGATCTAGACTTTCAAACTCTGGCAAGTATTTATAAGAGCAATATTTCATCACCGCTCAAAAAATAAAAAGAAGAAAAGCACGTAAACATTTAAATTGGGGTGTTATTACGGCAGCAATTTTATATGTTAAATATAATATGTGCAGGTCTTAAAAGCCTTCAAATTTATTTTTAAAAAGGTACATGTACAGGTGATTTAATAAATAATTTTGCATATTTTTAATGCTGTTGGGGAAAAATTTAATCTCGACAGACAGTGTCTGTGGAAACCCAGGGGGGTAGCAGTGGTGGGATATCTAAAGGTGTCGGATAATTTCAATTAGTTCTAAGACAGAGGAAGGACCATTGTGTTTCTTGCTTTTAATTCAAATGAGTTCCAAGACAGAAAGGGGACCATTTGTGTATTGTGTCTCACCTCTTACCCAGGGTAAAACCTTCAGTGGTTTTCCACAGATGTATGGAAAATTACTGAGGGGGTTGTTTAAACATTGGCGGGTATAAGAGTTTGTCACTGCATGAAAACACTGAAATCCGGCACTATCCGGGCATGGTATACTCCTGTGTAATTTGATGTTTACCGGATGTATGTGGGAAAAAGCGGATCAGAGTAACACGGAACAGTATATTTCCAGAAAAACCCGGAAACCTCACGTATGCGGACGTATACAGGAATCCGTGAAATTTCACGGACATATACAGCTGAAACACTGCTGGGTGTGCTAGGACTGAAGACTGTTAGGTGTGAAGAAGACCTTTCATATGTTAATGACTGACACTTGTGCTGGCTGTTCTCAGAGGGAGGGGGGGCAGGGGAGGAATTCAGGATTGAAAATTATCTCTGGTCTACTGTAGGCTACAGCAAACAAGCTTTTTGCACAGAAAAAAGAATTCTTAAGGCCCTGAAACACTAAACTGAACTAGCAATGACTAAAGCCGACTGTGGGGTTGGTTCACGTTGCCTGGGTCTGGGCCAAACCATCAGAATGGTGTGTCAGGGCCTTAAAACCACTGCATGAAAAGAGTCTCTTAATCAAATATTTTTTATAAAAACAGTACAAAATAAAAACCCTGTCTGAACATATACGTTCACAAAAAAATCTGAATATGTAATGAAATAAACAAAGAAATGTAATGGAATTAACAAAGGATAATTAACCAAACATTTTAGACTATCCCCAAACAATTTTTGCAAAGTTTTACAAATTGTAGGCAATAATAGAATTAAATAAAGAGGAGATGAAATGTGGAAAATGAAAAAGTTTGTTTTAAAAACACCAAAAACTGATATGCTCAAAATAAAAATATGGAATAAAAAAGAGCAGGGATTCACTTGCTCAAGAAACACAGAAACACAAGCAGATCTTTCAGCTCTGCAACTGTTCACAAAAAGTGTCACTCCAAGATTCTTAACTTTAACACGCTGCAAAAGAGGGGCGTTTTGAGGTTTGAAATCCACCACTCACAATAGATGTAGGTGCAACCAATAAGGTTACCAATAAAAATAAGGCAACCAATAAAAATAATCCTAATTTTACAGAAAAAAACTTCAGTTTATTTACAGTATTTTCTTGTAATTTTGAATTATGTTTAAAACGATGTAAAATTACAAACAATATCTAAATAAACAACTTGACTGTTATTTTAAGGATTATATCATTAATGACAAACTACAGTAATTCTCATTTTTTTATACAGGAACATAACTGTATTATTTTTCTGTTTTCATAAATAACAAATTCATGCAAAATTACAAACAATATCTGTAAATTAACAACTGTAATACAATATTTAGCTCATTATATTAAAGATTTATGTTTATGTCCATACTAACAATTTAACATTATTCTTTGTCATTTTGAAGTAAATCTTATTAGTTTTATATTTACACTGTAAAAATAAAAACCTAAAAAAACAGCAGCTACAGCTGCAAAACAAAAACCGTAAAATTAAAGTCAAATATCTTAAGTCAAATAAAGTTAAAAAACTTCACAGAAATTTACATTAAACGTTTTAGAGAAAACACTATTAGTTTATAGATTTTTCCTTATTTAAATTAAGATATTTTAATTTAATTTTCTGTTTTACAGTGAAGGTGTATTTTTACATTCAATTCTGGATACAAATATAACAAAACATATAGCAAACTAAATATCAAACAATAATTGTTTTTAAAGAGTACAAATCTGCACTGCTCTCCAGGTTGAAACTTCTGCCCACACCACAAAACACCATTTGACCAATTAATTAAATATAACAGCAAATAAAAATAAATATACACATTTTCTAACTGTTGTTTAAAACAAGTTTTTTCTATATTTGCAAGGCTATTTGCTGTCTTTCCGTGTTCTTTTGAGCGTGATTGGTCAATCTGAACGTCATCCAGAAATCTGGCCAATGACAGTGCGCGCCTTCAGTTTGAATTATACACCCGTTGCCGTTGCCGTTGGAGTTGATCGTGGCTCGCGGGGACGCGACGCGATCGCGGCTTCTAATCTTCACGTCGGTCTATTAATGGCATTGCATGGACCATTTAAACCTGTTAAAATCTTATTTTGGACGAATTTTGATGGTGGGATGTCGACTGAGAACGAAAAAACATGAATACGAACAGACTAAGTTTCCAATGGCGGACAGCAGACGGCAGAAGGTAACGTAAATCCCTTTATATTGTTTCTACTGCTCATCAAGATATAACGTTAGTGCATTAAAGTCATATGCTAATCGTGATTAACTTACATATTCTGTTTCTGTGTTTTGTTTTGTTGTAATATTGTTAAGATAGGGCTGGGTGTTATGGCGATCTGATGATACTGACTATTGTTAGCGATTTTGCTGTAAACGTTAACATTACCTTTTTATATTGCGGAATGGGAATATAGCGTATATAACGCAGCACTGACTGTACTAAAACTTTTTGACATTTTGACAAGGAAACATGCATGAATGTAGAATAATGAACGGGACATGCATGTGTTTAAATAAGCCTCTCTCAGACAGCATGCGATCCCGAAATCAATTATCTTTCTGTAAAATGCACACAGTTATCTCAGTAAGCCTGTCATGTGAGGTATCCACTTGATTTAAACAGTCAGTTATGTCTTAAGTAAAGTCAAACAGTTCAAGTTAACGTGGGGAAACCCGGATGTGTGTTATTCTGTGCATCCGTTCTTAAAGGGGCTGCAGCTTTGTCATCATTTTAATAAAACAAAAGAATAGAGAAGACCTTCTGCTTCTTTAAGAATCAAGTGATATTAATTAATTGAATATCATACAGTGAAGACTTTTAAAGCAGTATTATTCTGTAGCATTTTAATAAAATATCTATCAAAATAAATATATTGTGATATCGTTATTGTAAAATAAAATTTCTCATGTATGTATAATTATATGGTCATAATGCCCATCCCTACTGTCAGCTAGTTTTAAGATCAAGCTTGTCATAAAATGTAACAGAGTTTTGGAATGAATAATCTGAGATCATGTACTCATTCAGCAGAGAGGACAGGAAACCACCATACTTGGACTCTGAAAAATTATAGGCAAACCAGGATTTTGGATCTACTGTGAAGTTTTTGTATGGGCCTGGTGAGTATGTTTTGCAAGTCCTTGTCCGTAAGTTGATAATTAATATTAATGTTTTATCAAACAAATGAATATTCATTTGTGTGTGTGCATGTTTCTTCCCCCCTCATGATCCAGAAGTTTTGGATCCATGATCCTGAAGAACTTTTACAGATGTTGACCCTGAATGTGTAAAAGGTAATCTTAAAAATTATTTTAATGTTCTCTGTTTTTTTCTGTAATGTAGACGCATGCATTTTCTGTGAAGTTGCTTTGAAACAATATCAGGGTTTTTCCTACATTGAAATTTTTTTGCCGGCCGCCAAAACAAATTTTTGTCCCGCCAAAGCCTTATTTGTTGAGTTATTGTGATTTATGATTGATGTAGTAGATAACTGCTGCGCTTGCGTTAACTGAGTGACAGAGAGAACGACCAGTGAGCTCATTCCTCGCTCGCACTCTCTCTGTCTTCAAAATAAGCATTCTTAGCTTTCTAATGTTTCACATATTACGTTAATCAAAATCAAAAGGTCGGAAGACCGAATCCATGTTGCACGTGGCGCTATCAGACGTCTTCCTTTAATTACCGCTGGGTGTGAAATGCGCTCAAAAAACATTGACTGATGCTCTGACCAGCTGCATAAAGCATACTTTAAATAAACAGGAAACAAATCCTATCCGGTTATGTAGTGTTTTCTGTGTGTTGACAAATCTTTCGCGATGTTCTAAAGACGGGATTCACACACAACGCGTCTGCTAATGTCCGATTTTCCACCTAATGATTCCTTTGAACTGAATCATTTTAACAACTGGTTAGAACAACTGATCTGTCCAACACTGAACTCACGAATTAGTTTAATCATTTACTCAGAACACCTGAAATGAGAACACAAGTGTGCTTACCCACTTTAGCAAGAGTGGATAGTAAGAATTAGTTTTAATTATCAACAGTCTTTCAGCTTATTTATGTTTATAATGTGTAGTAAAATAAATCGCCTAAAATCATTTAGTTTAGACTGGAGTGAGGTGAACCCAGAACAAAGTTGTTGTTAGCTAGCTGATTGTATATGGCAGAAAATTAGGCTATTTGTTCATTTTTTTAATATTGATATGATTACCAAAACAAACAATTATCAGTAAATAGTGTAAAAATGAGGAAAAAAAACAAACATCAAGGTATCAAAATAAGATAAGCAAAAGTTACAAACTTTCTTTGAATTTATTTCAAATTTATTGTCAGTTTTGTGCTTGCAGATCAAGTGGGTAGGGTATTTTTTTTTTAGTGTGTGTGTGTGTGTGTGTGTGTGTGTGTGTGTGTGTGTGTGTGTGTGTGTGTGTGTGTGTGTGTGTGTGTGTGTGTGTGTGTGTGTGTGTGTGTGTGTGTGTGTGTGTGTGTGTGTGTGTGTGTGTGTGTGTGGATGACCATGTCTGTCAGCCACCACCGAAGACCATTTTTGACCCAGGAAAAACCCTGAATATGTATTATGAAAAGCGCTATACAAATACATTTTAATTGAATTGTTTTACTTGCTTTTATTGGCATTAACTATATATTATTAATGTATTATTTGGCAGGTCGCAAGATGTATTTTATTTTGTGAGACTTTGCTGAGGAAGTATTCTTTGGCTCAGTCTGAAAAGGCCCAGAAAAGAAACACTATGAAGAACATCACACAGAACCGTCAGAGAAAGAGACGGGTAAGTTAAGAAACCGGTTAAGCTTTTTCCCTCCAGAATGTTACTATACTCCTCTCTGAGTTTTAGTGGTTAATTTACTGTCATGTTTTGCAGTTGCTGGAGACCAGGTCCAGGGTTGCACAAACCAACACAGAGCCTGTGGAAGACCGCAACTATAGACCTGATGAAGATGATGATGCTGTTGTTGATGGAAGGCCAGTGTGGATGGTTTGGCTAGCTACTACAAACCAGACTAGACTGACCCACGCTACGCATCACATCACCAGCCCATTATGCCAGTTTGAAAAAATGTTCAAAACTCAAACAACATTGTGTTAGAGTTGGTCACAATTATTTTATAATTATAATTTTAATATTCAATTGTTCCATTTTATATTTTCTTTATTCCTATGTTTATATACTTATACTTTTATTGGTTCCCATATATAGAACATTTACATATATTTTATATACACTTTTTAGTTTATAGATTTCTTTGTCTTGTTTTATAATGTATACTTTGTATGTTTGTTCCTTTTTAGATGTCCATGTTGCTTTTGATCTCCACGTTTTGTATTGTTGTTCCTCTTACGTCGCCTTCCTTTAGAAACATTTTGTTCACTTATCTTTTCCCCCATTCATTTGAATGTATGTTTATAATGCTCTTTGTTCTTTTTATTTGGTTATATTGTTTACTTGGAATATTTATGTGTATTTTATATACACTTTTTTTTGTCTTATAAATTTATTGTTCTCATTTTATATTGTTTAATTTGTATATTTATTCTTTTCCTTTTTATGTTCACTGTGTATTTTATTCCTTTACATCTGTCTTTTAAATGCATTTTGTTAATTTTTTTTCCCTTTTTGTTTCTTTACCAATTCAATTTAACGTATATTTATGTTCTTTGGACTGTTTATATTTTTACATTTGTTCCTTTACATTTTCATCCCTTTTAAATACATTTAGTTCACTTGTTTTTGTTTCACCATTGTTTTAATGTTCGTTTATAATGCTGTTAAGAATGTTTTTTTTTTTTTTTTTATATATATATACCTTTTTAATAAATATTTCAGACTTTCTCAAATTGTTTTGTGTGTATTTTTCTTTTGGGAGGGAGAGGGGATTATTTTTTATATATATATATTATATATTAATTAGCAAAATCTGCATAGCTGGCCTATAACCAATCAAGTCCCTATGCTACAAAACCTAGCCCACCCTTAGCCTTAGAAGTAACCAATAAAGTCACTTGACTGGGTTTTCAATGCGTCCTGTCCTCCAATAGCAGTCTGGGTTTTGGGAGTGGTTTTAAAAAAAACAACCAATCCAGTTTGAGATGAAGGACCAATAGGGGGTGGAAGGCAAAGCTGTTTAGAGGTGTGAAAATGTCTCCTGGGAAAAACTTGATGGGATTATTTGCCATGGCAACAAATGGCTGTAGCATGGGAGTATACGGCCACAACATACATCCGATTTGGTACCATTTCGGATGAATACGGACATATACGGATCCATGGAATTTGACCTATCCGGCCAGTATACTCCTGGATTCTTCCGAATTTCAGCAGTGTATACAGGAGTATCCTGGTCCGGATACACCTTTTTTCATGCAGTGTGTGCTTTCTTTTGTTTTAGCAGTTCACACTCAAGGCAGCCTCGAATGGCTGCACTGACCGTGGCTCTTTCTTGCAAGAAAAATAAATCTTTATAAAGACAATTGGATTATGGTTTGTCTCTTATTAGTGATGTCAATGAATTCATTTTTGTCATAACAATGCCTAACAATTAACTTGTCCATATCTTTTCATTTAATTGGAAAATTCATGTATACAACAATATCTCTATATTTTGATGTTTTAATTAAGTAATGATTTATAAAAAAGAAAACTAAAACTAGAGTGAAATAAATGTTAAAAGCAGGAATAAGAGCTGCAAACTGCATCTCTTGTTAAAACTCGCTCGCTCTTGTACACCAGCCTCTTTCCTCATTGGATTTTGTAAAATTGGAAATTTTTCCTCATTGGAAATTGTATTTTAGTTGTCAGTATATGCCTTAGGGTTACTGCATTAATGATAGACACCAGTACAGTAGGTATTTGATATATTGGCAGTAAAACACCCACCTTTATCGTATGCATTGTGCTTGATTTAAAATAAAAGGTGCTTTAAAAAGTCCTTGAATCTGGTGTTCGTGAAAGAGTGGGAACTAGGGATGGGCATTTTTGTCAATTTCTCATTTCGATCATCGCTATGTTTCAAAAACGAGTACTCGAGTACTCGGGGGCGGGGCATGTCCGTCATTGAGATAATGAAAACTGTTATGAAAAAGGTTGTGACAAATACAAACGTGACATGAAAACAGGTATATGAAAACATGAACATATAAAACAAAAAATAACTGCTAGATTATGATGCATAAATGTCTTTGAAAAAGAAACATCTTTATAAAATGACTGTCTCAAATAACCAAGTCAGTAATATCGAGCATTGCCTTTGAGCTGAAACTGTGAAATAACACCACCCTGCAGAGCTTGCTAGCTGGTTAATTAACTCAACCAAACGCACCATATATCAATATTAATATGAAGATTATTATGAACCTATTACGACATAAATCAACACAAAAGGACGTGAATGCGCACGTGAACTTCAGCATGCTAGATTTTACAGGCGAAGGGTTTGAAACAGAACATTTTGAATGCGCGCTTCCCTTAACAACGCTGATACACTGACAAAGAAAGCACAGAGAAACAACATTTTATTAAAATCCTGTTCTCATTATAATGCTTTGACAGATTGACTCTGCACATCATGCACTTAATTTTATTATTCATGATCGAAGCGTTTACAGACATCACTGCGCGTTTTCGAACTCATAACGAAAAACAACTTTAAATAAACTAGGTCTACTGTTAAAAAATACGAGAACAGTATAGCACTGCTGCATTACTAATATCAATGATTCTGAGAAAGAAATAGCCTATCTAAAAAGAAGTTGACTGTCTCTAAACCATCATGTCGAGCATGAAATATGCGTTTGAGCTGAAACTGAAGAGAATGAACAACAGCCGGTATAACGGCAGCGCTTTGCTAGCTTATTAAGCTCAACCAAACGCTTCTTATATTAGATTAACCAGATAGACAACATAAAAGTAATCTTACAACGTGCATCTGCAGAAAAGGACGCGAATGCGCACATGAACTTCACGCGCTTCTTGCTAGTTTCTCTGTGGATCAGCTGATACACGGGGAACTAAGCACAGATCATTTACAGCATTCTAATTTCCATCGTGTTCTCATTATAATGCTATAGGCTATGACAGATTGGCGCTGCACATCTTGCACTAACCATTCAATGATCACAGTGATTCCAGACATCACTGCAGTGCACGCCTCAGTTTCACTTTATTTCGCCGCGGTCTGGACTCTAGAGGCGTGCTGTATAACGCTAACCAATCAGACCTCCGGTACCGCGCAAAACGGCGCAATAACCAATAAAAAAGAGACATATTTTTTTTCAGGGCGATCATCGTTCTCATGATCGATGATCGCTGTCACGTTCGAGTACTCGATTACTCGACCACTGTTGCCCACCCCTATGTAAACTGGACTATTTACATGGTGCATATCATCCCCAACTTGGTGGTTGCTCAAAACTTTAATCAATGTGAATAAGAACTATATTGTTTGTTTGATGCTAATCATATAATAAAAAGAAAGGCTGATTGTTAAAGTATTACCGTGTTATTTTCTTGTGGTTTCGTTTTGCTTTCTGATTGTTATTCGTCGCTGTCCATCTGTGATTGTGAGACAGTGAACACCTGGGCTGGATAGGCTGTGGGTATTTAAATGCCTGTTCACTAACCAGTGAGGGTGTGTGTTTTTTTTTTTTCGTGATTTGTTGTTCTTTTCTTGTGTTTCGCATGAATGGGCTCATGGGCAGGTGCCCTTGGATTTGAGATCCTTGTTTGTCCCATCTCCCTCGTGGCCATGATTGGATTAGTCTTTTTTTGAATGTCTGCTTTATTCTTTCATTTCATTACGTTTCCCCTAGAGCCTTGTAATAAATATTTATTTTTTCAACATGGTCATAACAGGCAAAGGTCGGGGCAGGCCGCACACATTAGGGATGGCTGACGTGAGACTGACGTTTTGGCGCTTTGTCGAGATCCCGAAGCGCAGATGTTTCGGAACACTGCTCCAAACTGTGACGTGACTATGGCTAAATGAAGCTTCAAGTGTTTCATCAGGTGGCGCCTGTCGAAACTGCGTTGATTGAAAGGGGCGGGAACAAACCACACAGTCACATCTGTATGAACCTAATTCCCCACAGTTTAAAAGAATAGACTCCATCTTCTTAATCCATCTTCACCTCGTGTGTTTTTGTGAGAGGAGAGAGATTTTGTGATAGCAG
The DNA here is from genome assembly GCF_949357685.1 of Gobio gobio. NCBI lineage: Eukaryota > Metazoa > Chordata > Actinopteri > Cypriniformes > Gobionidae > Gobio > Gobio gobio. The sequence continues at coordinate 25,627,806 of NC_137097.1, read as the reverse complement.
TGATTTTTCCTCATTTGTATGTACTTGCTAAAAAATATTTGTGCATGCCAGCAACAAGTGTCCCTTGAGAGAATTTTTTTTTCGAAGGCTGGAGAAATTATATGTAAACAAGTCCTTCAACAGCAGAGCAAATAATATTTTTGATTAAAAATGTTATGTAACAAATGTGACACATTGCGGCTTTATTTATTTTATTAATGTAAATTTTTCACGAGCAAAAAAACCCTATGATTATTAACAATGAGGAGGCTATTTTTTTTTACATGGATCATTGTCAAGGTTATTTCAGAGCAACACATGCAAGTGACCACTAGGTGTCACCATAGAGATGGGTGTCGGATTGATTTGAAGCTTTGAAACAGTAGCTGTGTCCCAAAGTGAAGGGCGCGCACTTCGAAGGCCACATTTGAAGTGCGATTGCGTCATAGCGGCACTACGAAGGGTGTCCCAATGTGAAGGCTGCACCTCTGAAGGCCGCATTTGAAGTGCGATTGCGTCACAGCGGCACTACGAAGGCTGTCCCAATGTGGAAGCTGCACCTCTGAAGGCCGCATTTGAAGTGCGATTGCGTCACAGCGGCACTATGAAGGCTGTCCCAATGTGGAAGCTGCACCTCTGAAGGCCGCATTTGAAGTGCGATTGCGTCACAGCGGTGCGACGAAGGCTGCCGCAAGTCGAAAGCGACTTCAAAATGCGCCCTCCGTTTCTCAGGCAAAGGAAGGGTACAGCAGATGCAACCTTCCCACAACTTCGCAGCCTACCCTATCCCAGAATTCATAGCACACTGGTGACTACAGGATTTGACTGGTCCGCATTCCCGCGGCACTCGATCAGATTTCTTGCGGCGCGGGATTAAATTTCCCAGTGAAAGACGGTAGCGGTCGGCAAGTCTGGATACTATTGAACACAACAGCGCAACCGCTTGAACTTGGAAGTAAACTAAACGTTTAGTGCATTCGCACAGTCCCCAGTTCCCTGCCCTGAGCAACCTGGCAAAACTTTAATTTCCCAATTTTAACTTGCATAAATGTTATTTATTTCTCAACCATTCTCTCAAGAAGAGGAATCAGTCCATTTTCTCCCTTTTCGCTCTTTCTTTATTTTTTATTTTATTTTTTATGCACTTTCTTTAAATAGCCTACAAATTAGATCTGCGCGGGGCTGTTTTTTCGTCCCACTCCCGCTATATGATCTATTGCACCACACCCTTCCGCTCTTAGACTTTTTAAGACCCAGCGGGAACCCTGACAGAGCCACTGACACTTTGCACAGTTATATTTCATTCTCCATTCTCTTTCTTTAATGTGAAATGCTGTTTGAATTTCCAAGATAGAAACGTGTTCTTGCCCTGGCTCTGTTGTTCTCTGTTGTCTACCTCTAGCTCCCACTGCTCCTCTTCAGACTCCATTGTGCCTGATCAAGCAAACCGCGCGTTTTCATGGGGCGTTCTGGGAAATGCATGGAGTTGTCTTAATTTATTTAGAGAGTGAATAAACTTGTGAAACCAAGAAGTATCGTAATGTAATCCATTGATTTCAACAATGTAACTATTCTAAATACCAACTATTTAAACTGTAACAGAATACAGTTACTCATAATTTGTATTCTGAATAAGTAACGCTGGTACATGTATTCCATTACTCCCCAACACTGGCAACAGAACCAACACACAACAAGACGTAGTGAATGAGACATATCAGACAGTTTTTTCAACTCCAGTTCTCCAGTTTATTTTATAAATAATCCACAATACCCCCAACCAAACTAGCAAAATACGGTTTGTTTTTGCCAATGGATTAATTTTCACTATTTTGAAATGTTTTAGAATTGCTTGCTGAAGTCACATGTAAAGCATGTTTAGCATCAATGAGCTGCAACTTTAATTTTCTGTATGTTTATTTAAATTATATTTAGCAAACACCCAATAACACCTCAACACCCAATTTAATTTTTATGCAAAACGCCCACTAGAAGACAAAAAAGATTGCTCCTAAGGGAGTGACATCATCACCTTTAAAAAGATCACATGAGCTTTTGGGAATTCAGGGGAGAAATTCTGACATGAAGATGCTGAGCTAGAAGTCTTCGAAGAACCCCGAAGTTTGTGCCAGTCTGTGGCCTTGCCTCTAAAATCATAAGACCCACATTAACCCAATTAACTCTGAAGATCAACTGAAGCCTCAAGAACTTGTATTAGGACCTCTTTCACAACTTGAGACATGCATGTAATAAGACTTGCTTTTATTATTTGATGCATTGTCACCTACCTCTTTTCACAAAGGTGTTAGAAACTGGTGGGGGTTTTTTTCAGTTTTTGGTTTGCTGAATATCAAATACTGTCATAACGTTATGCTTTTATTTTTTTTTTACTTTTATATTTCTTCTATTTTATCTTTACTGCTTCAGTTTGCATCAAACTTTAGGTTGAGTCCCCAATCATGCTGATCACAGCTACAGTATGTCTGCCTGATTTTCTGACATCTCAGCTTGGATGAAGGGCGTCATGTCAAACTCAACCTTGTGAAGATGGAGATCCTCGTAATCCCTGCAAAACCAGCTCTACTGGTCAGTTGAACAACATCAGTGCCCAGTTGTTCCAGAGGCCAGTTATAAATACTGATTAGACTCGTCGTAAAAGTTACATCTAAAGCCGCGTTTCCACCGCAGGAACTTTCCCCAGGAACTAGGAACTTTGGGGTGATACTCGGTGTGTTTCGACCACAGGAACCAGGGTCTAAATGAAGTTCCGGGTAAATATTTCCCCCTCCAAACGGCCCTGCTCCCGGGGTAGTACTTTTTCAAAGTTCGGGAACTTTCGGGGGTGGGACTTGGGCGCTGAACATGCTGATTGGTTGAAATCACACAGCATTTTATTTTAACCAGCATTTTTAAAAAGTCTTTTGCGAGGTTCGTTCGTTCTGCGTTCAGTAAATATCAGTCTTGCTCTTTCTGTCCGATGGCGCGCGTTCGTCTCAGCCATCACGGTCAATGTCCGTAATAGCTGACAATAACATACACTTTAGTATCAGTGTCTCTTTTCCGCAGTTTTGTTAATGACCTCTTTATTAAACTAATACATAACTCCCAAAAGCAGTGCTGCTTGCATCTCCTTGTTATTGTTGCAGACAGAATCGCGCAAAAATGATTACTGTCTGTCACTGACTGGGAGGAGCAGCCGCGCACAGTCCCTGGACTAATTTGCCTAATCTTCACGGTACTTTAGACCGCAGTGGAAACGCAGACAGTAGCAGGTCTGGGGGGAAAAAAGTTCCTGTAAAAAAAGTTCCTGGTACAAATTGTTCCGGGTAATTTCAGTGGAAACGCGGCTTAATTTGGTTTACACCATCTCACTCAACTGGCTCTCAGTTACAGCCAGAATTAAATGTAAGATTTAGCCGCTGGCTTTCAGAACTGCCACTGGATCACACCCCCAGAACTCATTTCACTTCTAAAAATATATGTTCTACACCTCAGCTCTGTGACCTCTATTGGATAAAAACTTCTACTAAATGAATGAAATATAAATGCTAATAATGAACCATTGCTATGCACACTAGAGATACGCGGATCAGCTCTAACATCACCCGAATCCGCTGCTAAAATCATCCATCCGCTCCTGAATCTAAATCAGATTTTGTATGATTAGGGCATCCACACCGATCGCCAAACAATTATTCAAATTTGCGATGATATGGTAACATATAACTCAGAAGTAGGCTGATTTTAATGAACATGTATTTAAAGCAAATGTTCCTTTTCTTCAAAAGTTTTGCTTCGATGGCGAACGGACATTTCTTTATATCTAAATTAATCCAATCACAGTCAATGTCAGGCATCATTCCTATTAGATTTTTCTTTTTCAAAAACACTGATGATACATTAATAATGACAGTATGAAATTATAAAACTGCTATGTTATCTTTATGGCGGGCTTACAACCTCCCACCTCAGCCTCTAAATGACAGAAATGCCCATTCCTAAAATAGTTGACTGAGGCCCTGTCCACACGAACACGGGTATTTCCAAAACCGCAGCTCTTTCTACGCGCTTTGGCTGTTCGTCCACACGCAAACGCAGTATCCGGTTACTGAAACCAGACTTTTTTGAAAACTCCGGCCAGGGTGAAGTTTTTTAGAAACTCCGATTACAGCGTTGTCGTGTAGACGGTGAAACCGGAGATTTCGGCTTGTTAAGTCGAAATGTACGCCGTTCTCGCCTTTGTTTGACGTCAGTTTGTGCGCCGTTATCGCTTTTGTACATGAGTGGAGTCTATGCAATGGCGGCCGTACCTTTTAATAACTCTGCTAACAGCGCTTATCACATGTATACAGATACATGCGCAGTTATCTCATTGTATTGCAGAACAGAGGCGCCAGAATACAAAAATACAACATAGGAAGGCAAGTGTGTGAAGCTTCAGTCCACTTGAGCCCTGCCCCTGTGTATACAGTTATCTGTCACTGATTTCAAAGTAAACTTGCAGAAGGGTTTCACTGAGCCCATGGCATCCCTCAGTGCATCGGTGCCATGGATGGGACCCATGTGGAAATCAAGCAGCCAATCATAGCGCGGTTTTGCGTTTTCATGTGGACGGAGATTGTTTTTTAAAACGGAGGAGGAAAAACTCTGGTTATAAAAATACCCGTGTACATGTGGACTAGGCCTAAATGTTTCCCTCTCATGGCCACATGGTGCCATCTTTAATATTAATGTTATTTTAATGTTTGCAACTGATTGCATTTGTTAATTTAAAATAAAACTTGGTGAAATTATTTCAGTTTGTATCAGTATTTTTGAACAATTACAGCCCAATTTAACCTCAAAAACATGAATATACTGATAACCAGGAAAATTTGTCCCACTATAAACACTGTTTCATGTCTATCCACAATTCACTCGTGTCTTTTGATTCCTGATCTGCAGCCGTACCACAAATGACAAGGTCAATATTTCCACAAATTTAATTAAATACTAGCGGTTCGATCTCCCACGTGCAGGACTCAGTGTTTTACTTCAAATGTTTAATCACTTCCCTCGCTAACTTTCCTCCAGATTACACACATAATCTCCAAATCAATGCCCATTTCAATCTCCAATGACATTGAGGAATATGAACTAAATCTTCTATAGTACAACATGTCAGCTAATCAGAGAGCGCTTCTGAGGATGAGAAATAATCCCTTATAGACAACAAATGTAAAGCTGATCAGTCACATTTCATGCTTTGCTTTATGCAAAACAGATTTTGTTAGATAATGTTATCTAGTGTAATTAAGTGACATAAAATAATGGTTGTCAAATCAGAAGTAGATTTTGGGTTTAATGTCACACAAGTAATTATAAAAGGCTATCACAGTATTACATTTCCTGATTTAATGTGTCGTTATAACGAAAGGAAGTTGGATCTTCACAGGTTCACTTGAAGCAGCATTAGTGTTTGTCTGGTCATGTGATGTCCACATGAGGCGACTTGCTTCATGTTAAATAATGACACTTATATGACATTCTTCAAAAATCTAATTCAATTTTGTAGAGCTGGACATTTTAATAAGGATCAAATGACTGAGTTCAGCTTTGAGAATGAAACCAACCTGTTTGTTCCTCAGTCTCTTCATCTTTCACTCTGAATGTTTCTTCAATCTTCACGTCTTCACTCTCCTCTTTAATAAACGCCATCTTTATATCTTCTCTCTCCTCTTTCTCTGTTTGTTCCTCAGTTTCTTCATATTTCGCTCTGAATGTTTCTTCAATCTTGACATCTTCTCTCTCCTCTTTAATAAACGCCATCTTTATGTAGACGTGGATCTCAGTCACTTCTCCAGGAGTTTTTATGTGTGTTTGAAAACTCTGTCCTGTTTAAGAGGAGAATAATTAACAGAAACAGATCCACACAAAATCTCTTGAGTGTGTCTCAATCAGCTCTAGTTCAGTTAATGGACCTAAATTACCTTAGTAGACAAAAACACTCAAAACTAACACAACAAATTAATTAAATAATTCAAATTATACAGACCCTTAATATATAAGTTTAGCTATTTAATGATTTGTAGAAATCGAGATGGAAACTGAGTGCTTCGAATCACTTGTTGTGAATCAATCGGTTCAATTGATTCGAAGAGTCTAAAGCTCCGGTTCTCTCGTCACTCGCCAGAGACTGAACTCATGTTTGAACCATAGACTGTAAAAACAGGTTGGTTTCATTGTCAAAGCTGAACTTCTGTTACTTCACTTACACAACGCTGATCAATTTTAGATAAACTAATGCAGTGTTACATCTAATAATAAATAATTCATTCTGCGTCGCTATAAACACTTTAAACGCTTAAAACACAAACCTTTCTTCAGCCGAATCACAACAGATGCAGGAGCGTGGCGCGGCCTTATGACGTCACACACAAGACCAAAATAAAAGTCCTGTTCAATGCTGAGTCTAAAATCACAAAAGTGCACAGAAATTTACATAAAAAAATATATATATATTAATACAAATAAGAAAAGATGGCAAAATTCAGACAAAATACATTTATTAACACAATGGTAAGTTAATAATACAGTTCACATTGAGAGATAAAAAAAAGTTGAATTACTCTAAATCAAGACACAGTAACAGTACCCAACTTTAAGTTTTACTGTTTGTATATATACAGTATAGAAAACACATTAAAAATTGTGTATAAATGTTGGGTCGAGGAAAAGGCGAGTCACTGTAAAAAATAAATGTAATTTTACAGTTATGTATTTTTTCTACAGAATTTTCCCGTTTTGCCATTATACAATTAAATACCTGTTGTTTTACAGATATTTGCTGTAATTAAAATTTTGATTATTAAATTTACAGGGAATTGCTTGTATTTTGGTTTTACATAACATTTTGATTAATATTTGACAGAATTTTTCTGTAAAAATAGAAAAAAAGGAAACAAATGTATAACTACAGAAATCAGCAGTCATTCAACATGTTTTTCTTATCATTTAAGATAATGTGACTATACATTTATGTATTGTTTATTTTACTAATCTTTTAACCTTGTCTTGCAAAAAGATGCTCAATTTGATAATTGACTAATTCTCTCCTAAATTTCCTAACCCCATCTATTATGCATGTACATTTTATGGTTTTCCAAATCGAGTTGCAAATGCGCAGGTTTGCGTGTGTGCGTGTGTGGGGCCTGGTAAACCCTAAATCATGGAGACAAAATGTCCCCACATAGATGGCAAAATATTTTGGTCCCCATGAGGAAAACATCTTATAAATCATACACAATGATGTTTTTTGAAAATGTAAAAATGCAGAATGTTTGCTGTGATGGGTAGGTTTAGGGGTAGGGGTAGTGTAAGGGGATAAAATATACAGTTTATACAGTATAAAAACCATTATGTCTATGGAAAGTCCACATAAAACATGAAAACCCAACGTTTGTGTGTGTGCGCGCATTTGCCACCGGTTACTTTTCCGTTAGTTACGCCCACAACAGTTTGCGGAGCCTAGAGGTACTGTAGTGATGGCAGGCCGGGTGAATTTATTTAGGCTATGCTCGTGAAGTGGATCGTGAGATTAACTGCGGTGTAAAGCAATCTTAAAGGATTAGTTCACTTTCAAATAAACTTTTGCTTATAATTTACTCACCCTCTTGTCATCCAAGATATCCATGTCTTTCTGTCTTCAGTCAAAAAGAAATGAATATTTTTGATGAAAAGATTTCAGGATATTTCTCCATAAAATGGAAGTCAATAGACTCCATACGGTTCAAGGTCCAAATGAGAGGTTCAGTACTAGTGATGCACCGATCATGATTTTACATGGCCGATTCCGATACCGATTTTTTTCAAGAAAACTGGCCGATTCCGATACAGATTTCCGTTTTTTTTTTTTTTTTTAACACAATAAAAGAATGAAAGTATACATGAACAAGATGTTTATTTGGTATTTAACAGGCTAAATTGGCTTTTGGCTAATGAAAACAAGTCCGCAATCTGAAATTAACAAGAAATTTAATTGGAAATTAAAGGCTGAAAGGTGAAATTAAAGGCACTTTATATAAATAAAAGTTTTTTAAACTGCATATTCTGCAATCCAAACAAAGATGTTACTTAAATCAGCATTTGTTTTTAAATTCAGTGTAAAGAAAAAAAGGCTTTACCAGTGAAATTAAATAAAACCAAAGTATATAATTGTTCCAAAATGTTAAATCAAATAATGTTTAGTGCAACGGAAAAAAACTAAGATGCTACAGCAGGTGCTTTTTAAATCAAATTAAGTCAATGTAATTAAGGTAAAATAAAAGGTAACACTTTAGAATAATGGTCATTAGTTAACATTAGTTAATGTATTAACTAACATGAACTAACCATGAGCAGTACATTTGTTACTGTATTTGTTCATCTTTATTAACGTTAGTTAATATAAATACAGCTGTTCATGGTTTGTTCATGTTAGTTCACAGTGCATTAACTAATGTTAACGAGATTTTAATAATGCATTAGTAAATGTTGAAATTAACATTAACAAAATTAACAAACGCTTTATAAGTGCAGTTCATTATTAGTTAATGTTAACTAATTTAGTTAACCAATATTAACTAATGACCATTATTCTAAAGTGTTACCAAATAAAAATGATCATCCTATAGCAGGGTTTTTCCTGGGTCAAAAATGGTCTTCGGTGGTGGCTGACAGACATTGTCATCCACACACACAGTAAAGAACTCTACCTACGTGATCTGTGAGCGCAACACTGACAATACATGTAAAATAAATGCAAAGAAACTTTTGTCATTTTTGCTTATCTTATTTTGACATCTGATATTATGCATGATCTCTACCTTGATGTTTGTTTCTTTTGATCCTAATTGTTTACACTATTTAATGATAATTGTTTTGGTATAATCATATCAATATTAAAAAGTAGCATAAAAAATTTATAAATAGCCTAATTTTCTACCATATACAATTTAGTAAAATTATCAGCTAGCCAACAACTTTGTTCTGGTCTCACCTAACTCCAGTCTACACTAAATTATATTTCACTACACATTGTCAACATAAATAAGCTGAATGACTGTGGATGATTAAACTAATTATTACTATTCACTCTTGCTGAATTGGGTAAGCACACTTGTGTTCTCATTTCAGAGGAGTTCTGAGTAAATTAATAAACTGGTTCGTTAGTTCAAGTGTTGGACGGATCAGTTGTTCTAACCAGTCGTTAAAATGATTCGGTTCAAATGAGTCATTGGTTCGCAAATCAGACATTAGCAGACGCGTTGTGTGTGCAGATGAAGCTGAGCTGAACAAACGCTCACTATCTGCACTTGTGCAGGGCGCGGAGAGGTAGGCTCGCACAGGAAAGCGGCTCTTCCTCAGTTCTCCAGGTTCCGTTTGTAACACACAAGTGACATGTTCGCGAATGATTGCAATATAGGCGTATGTGCACGCGGGCGCTCTTCCGGATAAATCGGCAGAAAAATACAAAGAAAACCGGCCGGTTGCCAATCGCGCGCTAGAAGCAAAAACCAGCCGGTTCCGGTTTTTGGCCGGTCAACCGGTGCATCCCTATTCAGTACAGCTTCAAAAGGGCTTTCAACCACATCAAACGGTACCAGACGATCAATAAGGGTCTTATCTAGCGAAACGATCTGTCTTTTTTTTTTTTAATAAATAAAGTTTAAGTTTTATAAGCACAAATGTTCGCCTTGCTCTGTTCAGTGATGCGTGCTCGTGACGTCACGTAAAACGCAAATACGTTGAAAAGGTCACGCTAGACGCAGGCGGAAGTACCGAGTCAGTGTTTACAAATGAGCGGAAGGAGGACCGTATCCACATATTCAAACGTCTTTGCGCCTGCGTCTAGAGTGACCTTTTCAACGTAATTGCGTTTTACGTGACGTCACGACAGTGAAGCATGGTGGCGCAAGCATCATGATATGGGAATGTTTCTCATACTATGGTGTTGGGCCTATTTATTGCATTCCAAGGATCATGGATCAGTACATCAAAATACTTAAAGAAGTCATGTTGCCTTATGCCGAAGAGGAAATGCCCTTGAAATGGGTGTTTCAACAAGACAATGACCCCAAACACACCAGTAAGCGAGCAGCATCTTGGTTCCACACAAGATTAACGTTATGGAGTGGCCAGCCCATTAGAAAACTTGGTGACATCAAAAATGCTGTTTCTGAGGCAAAACCAAGAAATGCAGTGGAATTTTGGTATGTAGTGCAATCGCCCTGGGCTGGAATACCTGTTCACAGATGCCAGAAGTTGGTCGACTCCATGCAATACAGATGTGAAGCAGTTCCCAGAAACCGTGGTTATACGACTAAATATTAGTCCAGTGATTGACAAGAAAGCTAAATCTTTAAGCATTTTTCAGTTTATACAGTAAATGTTTGACTTGTAAAGAAAAATACAGACACTGCTATGACAGGGAACTGGTTAGAGATAAAAGGAAGGAATCCAGGAGTCAAATAAAGAAAGCTAAACTAGCATATAAGGATAAGATGGATAAGATTGAAAATAGGTTATATACAGGCAATGCTAAGAAGGCATGGGAGTGGCTTAATAGTATTATGGGAAGAGAGAAGAAGAAATAGGTGTGTTCTTTACAAGATCTACTACTGAATGTGAGAGAATATGTCTTAATATTCCGGCATATGAACCTATTAAGCTTAAAGAGTATGAATGTTTTTAGGACATCACTGGGCAGGATGAGAAAAACAAATATTTTTTCTCATCATTTTTTCAATTAACGTGTTCCTCAAGGGTTCCTTTTTGAGTGAAACTCTTTCCACACTGTTGGCAGGTGTGAGGCTTCTCTCCAGTGTGAATTTTAACGTGTCCCTCAAAGGTTCCTTTATTAGTGAAACTCTTTCCACACTGTTGGCAGGTGTAAGGCTTCTCTCCAGTGTGAATTTTAACGTGTTCCTCAAGGGTTCCTTTTTGAGTGAAACTCTTTCCACACTGTTGGCAGGTGTGAGGCTTCTCTCCAGTGTGAATTTTAACGTGTCCCTCAAAGGTTCCTTTATGAGTGAAACTCTTTCCACACTGTTGGCAGGTGTAAGGCTTCTCTCCAGTGTGAATTTGAACGTGTTTCTCAAGGGTTCCTTTATGAGTGAAACTCTTTCCACACTGTTGGCAGGTGTAAGGCTTCTCTCCAGTGTGAATTTGAACGTGTTCCTCAAGGGTTCCTTTATGAGTGAAACTCTTTCCACACTGTTGGCAGGTGTGAGGCTTCTCTCCAGTGTGAATTTTAACGTGTTCCTCAAAGGTTCCTTTATGAGTGAAACTCTTTCCACACTGTTGGCAGGTGAATTTTAGCATGTTCCTCAAAGGTTCCTTTATGAGTGAAACTCTTTCCACGCTGTTGGCAGGTGTGAGGCTTCTCTCCATTGTGAATTTTAACGTGTTCCTCAAAGGTTCCTTTATGAGTGAAACTCTTTCCACGCTGTTGGCAGGTGTGAGGCTTCTCTCCAGTGTGAATTTTAGCGTGTTCCTCAAAGGTTCCTTTATGAGTGAAACTCTTTCCACACTGTTGGCAGGTGTAAGGCTTCTCTCCAGTGTGAAGTCTCATGTGGCCTTTAAGATGTTATTTTCAAGTGAAACTCTTTCTACACTCAGAGCAGCTGTAAGGCTTCTCTCCAGTGTGAATTCTAACGTGTCCCTCAAAGGTTCCTTTATTAGTGAAACTCTTTCCACACTGTTGGCAGGTGTAAGGCTTCTCTCCAGTGTGAATTTTAACGTGTTCCTCAAAGGTTCCTTTATGAGTGAAACTCTTTCCACACTGTTGGCAGGTGTAAGGCTTCTCTCCAGTGTGAAGTCTCATGTGGCCTTTAAGATGTTATTTTCAAGTGAAACTCTTTCCACACTCAGAGCAGCTGTAAGGCTTCTCTCCAGTGTGAATTCTAACGTGTACCTCAAGGGTTCCTTTATGAGTGAAACTCTTTCCACACTGTTGGCAGGTGTAAGGCTTCTCTCCAGAGTTAAGTCTCATGTGGCCTTTAAGATGTTCTTTTCGAGTGAAACTCTTTCCACACTGTTGGCAGGTGTAAAGGCCAATTTATACTTCTGTGTCGAGTGTATGCCGTAGCTACGCCATAGGCTGTGTGATGCACGCGTACCCTACGCCGTACCCTGACGCGCACCTCTCCAAAAATTTAACAACGCAACAATTCTACGCGGACCGCAAGCACTGTGATTGGTCTGCCAGAACCTCTCCCGCCTCAGGTCAATAAATAAATAAATAAATCTGCGATAGGAGTGTGTGTGTGTGTGTGTGTGTGTCCAGAAATGGGATGATAGTTCCTTACGTCTGCTATAACACAATATTTTGTAGCCCAGAGATTCTTTATGTTAGTAAATAAAAACATAGATCCGCTGAGCATAGTTTATTTATTTTCTCATTAAAACCAAAGATGTTAATCAGTGATTGCATATCAAGAACAGGGACACATTAGGGTATATTTCTTGAATGAAGTCTCCGCAACAGCAATCGATTGCTCGAGCCACCGCTACTGAAAACAGCGCCACGAGCTCTGCATGATTTCACAAACGCATTCCAGCAGCGCCAGATCGCCTCTTATTTAACTCTACTAATCAACTAGAGATGCTTCATTTGTATTAGTTACAACAACTCAAACTACAAGAAAAGCCACTCTCTCACTGCTGCTGATACTCCGACAATGAATGTACACATTCTACACAACAAGCTGCTTCTTCTTCGGCTGTTATCTTGATTACACCATCATGCCTGAGGACACTGCCAACTAGCGTCTGCATGTGTAATTGCACATTGATGCGGACAAAAACGCAGAAGTATAAATCCAAACCAACGCGTAACTGACGGCGTAGAGGGTACGGCGTAGAGGGTACGGCGTAGGTCCGACGCAGAAGTATAAATCAGCCTTAAGGCTTCTCTCCAGTGTGAATTCTAATGTGTTCCTTAAGGGTTACTTTATGAGTGAAACTCTTTCCACATTGTTGGCAGGTGTAAGGCTTCTCTCCAGTGTGAAGTCTCATGTGGCCTTTAAGATGTTCTTGTAAGGCTTCTCTCCAGTGTGAATTCTAACGTGTTCCTCAAGGGTTCCTTTATGAGTGAAACTCTTTCCACACTGTTGGCAGGTGTAAAGGCCAATTTATACTTCTGCGTCAAGTGTACGCCGTAGCTACGCCGTAGGCTGTGTGATGCGCGCGTACCCTACGACGTACACTGTGTGATGCGCGTACCCTACGACGTACCCTGACGCGCACCTCTCCAAAAATGTAACACGTCAATTCTACGCGGACCGCAAGCCCTGTGATTGGTCTGCCAGAACCCTTCCCTCAGGTCAATAAAAAAATCTGCGATAGGAGTGTGTTGGTGTCCAGAAACGGGATGATAATCCATATATCTGCTATATAACACAATATTTTGTAGTGCAGAGATTGTTTATGTTAGTGAATAAATACATAGATCTGCTGTGTATAGTTTATTTATTTTCTCATTAAAACCAAAGATGTTAATCAGTGATTGTATATCAAGAACAGGGACACATCACAATGTGTGCATTTTGTTTTGTGATTTCAACGGAATGAATAAAGTCTCCACAACAGCAATCGATTGAAGCGCTCGTCTGCATGAGCCACCGATACTGAAAACAGCGCCACAAGCTCTGCATGATTTCAAAAACGCACTCCAGCGCCAGATTGCCTCTTATGTAACTCTACTAATCAATTAGAGATGCTTAATATGTATTACATACAACAACTCAAGCTGCAAGAAAAGCCGCTATCTGACGCCATGACGGCTGAAGATACTCCGACAATGTAAACAAGCTGCTTCTTCTTCGGCTTTTGCCTTGATACTGTCGGTTACCATCAACATGACCGTGGACACTGCCAACTAGCGTCTGCATGTGGAATTGCACAATGACGCAGACAACAATGCAGAAGTATAAATGAAAACCAACGCGTAACTTGCGCCGTAGAGGATACGGCGTAGGTCCGACGCAGAAGTATAAATTAGCCTTAAAGGGGCTATATGCAACTTTTTCCCCAAAATAAACGTAACAATAGCCTTTTTATTTTACCATTTATGACTCAAACATCTCCTGATGAGCATACTGACACCTTGTCCGCTCACAGTGGGTGCACCTATAAGCCTGTATCCTATTTTTCCTATTTTCTGTCGGGTCGGATTTTTCCCGCGCTGTCTGCGGATGTGACGTCAAGCACATTCATGTTAAACGTTTCAGATCACTCTGCCACCACCGCTAGTCAGCAAGTAGCCTACACTCGCAAGCAGTGCAATGGATTTAGAGAATACACAGAAGAGACCCAGGACAACTCGGACACCAACAGTAACTCCACAGAAGACTAAAAAAGTTAAACCCCTGACAAGTGGCCAAAAAAGAGACGTACGAGCACGCGCTGCGAGAGCGAGCAGAAAGGAAGAGCAGTTCTGTTTTTTGGCCACAGGTGTCAGTCGCGAGTTTAAATTTCAGAAAAACGCATATAGCCCCTTTAAGGCTTCTCTCCAGTGTGAATTTTAACGTGTTCCTCAAAGGTTCCTTTATGAGTGAAACTCTTTCCACACTCAGAGCAGCTATAAGGCTTCTCTCCAGTGTGAATTCTAACGTGTTCCTCAAGGGTTCCTTTTTGCGTGAAACTCTTTCCACACTCAGAGCAGCTGTAAGGCTTCTCTCCAGTGTGAATTCTAATGTGTTCCTCAAGGGTTCCTTTGTGAGTGAAACTCTTTCCACACTGTTGGCAGGTGTAAGGCTTCTCTCCAGTGTGAATTCTCATGTGTACCTCAACGTTTCCTTTTTGAGTGAAACTCTTTCCACACTGAGAGCAGCTGTAAGGCTTCTCTCCAGTGTGAATTCTAATGTGTTCCTTAAGGGTTACTTTATGAGTGAAACTTTTTCCACACTGTTGGCAGGTGTAAGGCTTCTCTCCAGTGTGAATTCTCATGTGTACCTCAACGTTTCCTTTATGAGTGAAACTCTTTCCACACTGTTGGCAGGTGTAAGGTTTCTCTCCAGTGTGAAGTCTCATGTGGCCTTTAAGATGTTCTTTTCGAGTGAAACTCTTTCCACATTGTTGGCAGGTGTAAGGTTTCTCTCCAGTGTGAAGTCTCATGTGGCCTTTAAGATGTTCTTTTCGAGTGAAACTCTTTCCACATTGTTGGCAAGTGTAAGGCTTCTCTCCAGTGTGAATTCTCATGTGGACTTTAAGAAACTTTATTTGAGTGAAACTCTTTCCACACTGTTGGCAGGTGCAAGGCTTCTCTCCCATGTGAAGTCTCATGTGGACTTTAAGATTCATTTTTAAAGTGAAACTCTTTCCACACTGTTGGCAGGTGTAAGGCTTCTCTCCCGTGTGAAGTCTCATGTGGGCTTTAAGTTGCGCTGTTTGAATGAAACTCTTTCCACATTTTGGGCAGGTGTAAGGCTTCTCTCCAGTGTGAATTCTAATGTGTTCCTCAAGGGTTCCTTTTCGAGTGAAACTCTTTCCACATTGTGGACAGGTGTAAGGCTTCTCTCCAGTGTGAATTCTCTTGTGGATTATAAGGTTTCCTTTATGAGTGAAACTCTTTCCACACTGTTGGCAGGTGTGAGGCTTCTCTCCAGTGTTAATTGTCCTGTGGACTTTAAGGTGTTGTTTTTCAATTAAAGTCTTTCCATGCTTTTTAGTGATTTTTTGTGAGGAAATCTTTTCAGTCTGTGAGCAACTAAAAGATTTTTGTCCAGCTATGAAATCATGATGTTGCCCATACGGATCTTTCTCTTCCATTTTATTTAGTTCTTGACTCTCCACTTTTAATGCCATCAGATCTAGAGACAAAAAAACAAGTTAACCCCAGTTTAATGGCACAAAACAACAGACAACAGTTGAGACATCAAACATTAAAATAGTTGAGGCATCAAAACAAGAAACATGAATGTGACATCCTATATCCAGTAAGCTACAGAAAGAGGGGTTACATTTCTTTAGGAATATTTACAAACTCACTTTTCATCATGTTTTGATCCTATGTGTTCAGAACACTGCCACAGTTGTTATTGAAGTGGTTTGGAATATAGGGCTTTATGATTTGGGGAAAATATCTAATTGCGATTTTTCTGACAGATATTATTATTGCGATTCGATTTGCAACTTAATTGTTGTTAAGTCAAGCTTCAGCTGCACACCCTCTAATTTAAAGGAGTACAACATGCTGTAGGAGCCAAATGTAAGAATCCGTTTCAACCACTAGACGGCAGTGTGCACCAGTGGTGTAGGTGGGGTCACCAGTAATATCACATATTTAAACTTCCTGCGGGTTGCATCAGTAGGTGGCGGGAACATATGGTTCTTACCATAGAATCACAGCTTTAAACGCTGTAACAACAGCCTATACATCTAAGTAAATTGACAACACGTGCAAAGAAATAGATTTCGATATGTGGACATCGTTTATTGCAGATTCCTTACCACCTGTCCGTGGCTTATAGGAAAGCTATTACAAAAGAAAGAACCTTCTTAAGAGGATATCGTTTGGAATAATTTTCTTGTGCATTGGAAAGCAGGGAGGAATTCTGTAAATGGAAAGGGTTTCGGCTCTCGGATATAGCAGAGTGAGTGACTAAATGGAGTGTGGATTGCCTACCTGATGTGTTGCAGAGTCTTGCACTGAACAATGTTGAATGCGGAGAAATCTTCGAAGCACTACGAAACGCCGTGAGTGAACTTCTTTGAGCGATATTTATCGCATGATGAGATGATGATACGGAACGACGTTTGAATCACGTCCTGAGTTTGAATGATTATGTTGCTCTGCAATCAACAATGATTTCAGTTTGCTAAATTCTGTGGTCTTGAAGTGGATCTCACTCTGTTCAGTATAATTATTATTGCGTTGTGGCTTCCTTATTGAAAACGCTTTTAAAGGGAAAGCATTAATGATGATGAATTCACAAGTGCAAAGGATGATGCCGGTGATACGGAGTGCAATTCAGTGCATGGCCATGCTGTTATTGAAAGAAACAAGAGTTTGATAGAGATCCATTGCAGTATGGCTCTTTTGTTAAAACTTTTGAACAAGCCGTTGAAAAGAAAACAGGTGACAAGCAAGAATGTCTTTAATATCTCTAACAATATACAAGAGGACAGCCAAGAGAGTTTGTCTGTAGTTATCACAATATTACCCCTTTTCCACCAAAGCAGAGCCAGAGCTAGATCAGAGCCAGAGCCTAGTTTCAAATCGGTTCTTTGTGTTTCCACACCCAAAGCCCCAGCTCCGAGCCAGGAAAAGTGGTTCTTAAGTAGCACCAAAACATTGCTGGGCTAGGACAGGGCTAGAAGTAAGAACCGATTACGTCAGGCGCTGGGGGCGGGGTCAACAAGACCAACACAAACTGGAGATCCGCCATTGTGAAATAGCAGCTAATTGAGCTAACAGCTGCTGCTCGTTTGTAATCTCCGTCTATACAAATTACGGCGAACTGCATGAATGTGTTGGATTCGCTGTGTTTTCGTTGTGTTTTGATGCCGATGTAGGATCGTAAAGCCATGTGAATCAATAGTAACGCAACGTTTGCATTGTTGATGGAAGGCTTGTTCACAGCTGTGCAGACCGATCGCATTATGATAACGAGTCCAGCGAGAGCATATGACTCCTTATGCTTTTGATTCACTCATGCGTTTTTTATCATACGTGTATCGGTGTGCGCAGCGCCGATGCATCTTGAACAAGCCTGGTGTGTGTGTGTTTCCCGCTGCCCAGGGTTGCCAGGTTTTCACAACAAAACCAGCACAATTGCTACTCAAAACAAGCCCAATCGCGTTTCAGGGGGGCTTCCCCCGTAAAAATCACATTTGGGGGTAAAATATGTGTTTTTTTGGCTTGGTTGCCTACTAAAATTTGCATTCCCGGGGCTAAATATTACATAATTGGGGTCGCTTCAAGCCGCGGTCATGAAAAAAAGCCCGCGGCATAACCGTAACACTGCCTCGCTAGCGTTGCTGAGAAAGATGATACGTATACAGTGACGTAAGACCTGGCTCTGTTGTGGCTCTCAGCCCGCGGAAAAGCAAACGGTTCTTAGAAGGCTCCTCAGTCGAACCAACTATGAACTGGGACTAGCTCTGGCTCTGAATTAGCTCTAGCACTGCCTTGGTGGAAAAGGGGTATATGAGAGATGATCAAGGATATGCTCTTGCAAAGAATCTGCTCAAAGAACATTTTGGTAGTGAAATTAAAGTAACAGCAGCATATATGGAGAAGGTCATGAACTGGCCTGCGATAAAGTGTGAAGATGTTTTCTGAGAAGCTGTTGTAATGTAATGGAAGATTTAAAGCATATGGATGAAATGAATGTTCCATCTAACCTTCAGCTCATTGTGATGGAGCTGCCTTACAAGCAGCAGCCCTCCACTTTTCTCAAAACTTGTGAGCTACAGGAGCGTCGCAGCAACAGGGACAAGTTTTCTGATTTGGTGAGGTTTATTGAGCATCAAGTAAAGATTCTTTCTGATCCATTGTTTGGAGAGCTACAGAGTGGACAGACATCCTCTTAATTTCATGTCAAAGCTAAGCCTAAATCTACCAGTAAAGGGTTTGCAACTTTTGCAGTTGTTCATTCTGTTTCAGAGTTGTGTCCATCTTAAGTACAAACTACCTGTACTAGTCCTGCTCAACCAAAGGTCGACAGTAAAATGTGTGTTGTCTGTAATGGCTGCCATTCATTGGAAAGGTGTTCTCATCTAAAGAACATGACACACAGAGAAAGAAAATAAATTTTTGTTTTGGCAGCTTGAAGACTGGGCATGCAAGTAAAGATTGCAGAAACCCAATTAATCTGTGAAGTCTGCAATCAAAGGCATCCCTTCTTGCTTCACATAGAAACCAAAAGCAAACCATCACCATTGACAGTAAAAAATGCTCTTGCCACTTTGCAGGCTTGTGGTCAAACTGGGGCCAGGAACGAGGAGTGTGTTCTGTCTATCATTCCAGTACAAGTCAAGGCGAAGTCAGGTACCAAGATTGTCAACACTATGCGTTTTTGGATCCTGGAAGTTCAGCCAGTTTCTGTATAGAACATCTTATGAGAAAACTGAATCTTACAGGAACAAGAAGGTCTATACTACTCCATACTTTAGCCCAAGAAAGGTCTGTAGACATGCTCTCTGGTCTTCAAATTTCAAGCCCATTAAGGAGAGACTTTTATGGATTTACTAGAGTTGTATACTCAAGAATCAATGCCTGGACTTGAATGATTATCCATATCTGGAGTATACATCTTTTCTGTCTGATGTAATTGATAAGGGATATGCAGAGGAAGTACCACCTCACGAGTTGATGCAAGATTACCACACCACGGTGTATATCATCCGAAAAATTTTACTTAGTAGTGTTCAATTGCGGTGCAGTGTTTAAAGGAACCTTTCTGAATGGTCAGCTGCTGCAGGGCCCCTATCTCACCAACTCTCTGTTGAGAGTTCTTACAAGGTTCAGACAGCAGTCTTAACCTCTTTGATGCTGAAGCACTCCATATGCCTTTTAGTCTTATTGCTGCTTGTGCTAAGGTAGGATTTCAACTGGCACAATGGCTGAGTAATAGTCGTGTCACCATGTCCAGCATTCCAGAAGAACAGAGGTCAAAGGCAAATCAAAGAGCTTGACTTGGATAAAGATGACCTGCCAATGGAAAGAGTACTTGGTCTGCACTGGTGCATTGAAATTCACCTTTAGGTCATTCATAAATGAACTTTTGTCTGTGTTGTCTGTGTTTGTCTTGTTAGTTCAATCTATAACCCTTTGGGGTTTATTTGACCATTGACTCTGCCTGTAATACAGGTGCTCCAAGTAATGTGCAAGTGCAATTTTGGCTGGGATGATAATATTCCACAGATCATCTCTCAGCCAGATGGCTGGCTAACCTGCACTGTATAGCACTGAAAGTAGACAGGTGTGTAGACCGCATGGATACTCAAGGTCAAGGAGATGCTTATGAAGTTTGTGAAACAAAGGAGGGCTTTACCGGCATCTACTTGTGCAAAGAATGCTCCAGGCACTGAATCAAATAGATTTCATACAGCACGAAAGAGGAAGGCCAAAATGGGTGCCAAATCATTGACTGCTGATGATCTCTTGAAAGCAGAAATTTGCTATTATCAGCGAGAGATTTCCTGATGGACGTCCAGTTATCTTGTCCAAGGACCAGGCTGTTTCTAAAACTTATCTTGAAGTATGCACTTCAGCATCTGGGCCACACAGGAAGAAATTATTGATCCGTAGGCATTACTGAATAACTAACGCTAATTCCGCTTGTTGGAAAATAATCTCTGACTGTGTTGGAGAGCAAAAAATGTCTGACTTGCCACCAGCAGAGAGAGTTTTACCTGATTTACCGACAATTTACAAACGTTGGAGTTCATTTCATTTTTCATTTCATTTCATTTCAATTAGACCTGTCACGATTATAAAAATAATCGTTTGATCGCGATTAATTGGTCTAATCGCGGTCATTACAGGTGATCGTTATTATTGCCCACTATTAGAAGACACAAGGGGGCCCTGTAGTTAGTAGCGGGAAGTTCGGATCATTTTACAGACTCGGATCTTTGAATCTCGTTCAGCAAAATGAAAAAAAATTTTTTTTTGAGTCATTTCAGCATAACAGGAAGAACGAAAGACTCGGACCCGGCGGAACGCGAACCTCGAAAGATGAACTAATAATTTCTCTTTCCAGTTCTGACAGCATAGTCTACTATAGGACTGACAGGAAGAACGAAAGACTCAACCCGAACTCGAGGGATGAACTAACATTTTCTGTTTCATGTACAGAACCTATGGGATTTTGCGCACACGCGCAGCCAACAAAATGAACGGATCACTCTCTGAGACAACTCGGTAGTCCCGAGTCATATTAAAGAATCATTCGTTCATGAACGACGTACCTGCAGCACTCTACTTCTACCGGTCTCCCTCTGAATTCATTACGCTGAGCATTACGTTCAAATTATATTGCCCTGTTGATTTCTCCATCCTGAGTAAGAGCAGCCCAGTTATTCAACAAAGATGGATTTAGTTTCAAAGCCGAAAACGACAACGCCAATCAACATGACATCATGGCTTTGCTTAACTTTCTAAAGCCAAATGGCGTGTTATCTGTACGCATTTTGAGCTATCCGCGTGTATGTCTACGCTGTGTGATTCCGCGTGTATGTGTATGCCGAAACAAACCATAATCTCCACGTGTATGTCTACGCAGTGTGATTCCGCTTGTATGTGTACGCCGAAACGAACCATCATCTACGCCGAGTGATTCCGCGTGAATGTAAATGGATTTATAAACATACTAAATTATGTTTTTTTTTGAAAATGTAAAAATGCAGAATGTTTCTTGTGATGGGTAGGTTTAGGGGCAGTGTGTGTGTGTGTGTGTGTGTGTGTGTGTGTGTGTGTGATGGGTAGGGGCAGTGTAGGGGGATAGAATGAAACGGCGTTGATAAACACGTTAAAAAGCGATTATGCGTCTTGATAGCACTCCAAAATGGCATAGCGAATTGGCGTGTCATACATAGGTTTCCTTTAATTTCCAAGTTGGCGAGAAAGTAGCCTACATGTGCATATGTGCAACAAGTACTGCTTCTGAAAGAATGTTCAGTACAGCTGGCAACATTGTCACCCCAGTTAGATGCTGTCTTAAGCCAGAAAAAGTCAACATGCTAGTGTTTCTTTCCCGTAATCTACCAAGCCATTAAGGAGCATGATTGTTTTTATTTCAGAATTTGATTTTTATGGCCTGTTCTGTTATGGTCATAGTTTATATTTGTGATTCATTGTTTCTGTTATTTACAGAATTTTCAAAGTTGTAAAATATATTTATATTTTACTTTAGTTTGGAATGAGATATTGACAGTCCTTTATGTGTTATGGTAACTTTATGGTGATTGTTTCTATTATTTATACTTTCATATACATTTACATTGTTTCTTTAAATGTACACATTTCTGAAAGATACATATTTTTCATTGATTAAATTACTTTAATATTTAAAGGCTTTAAGTGTATTAATGTGTTATTGCAAGTGACAACTTACAAGGGATTCAATTAAATAATCACAACAATTTGTATGACAATTAATCGACAAAGCCCTAAAACAGGCAATTAATCGCCAAAGCCCTAAAACAGACAATTAATCGTCATAATCGCAATTATTTATTGGACAATTAATCGTCAGCCAAATTTCATAATCGTGACAGCCCTAATTTCAATACTTTATTCATCCCCAAGGGGCAATTAATAAGGCCACGTAGAGTAACACACAATTTGAATTTCAGCATATTATCAAAAATTGTGCCCAGGTATTTGTACTCTTCGACGATCTCTATGGGCTGTCCGTGAATCACAGTGGTGACTGCCATAACCAACTGCCTCTGCTTGTTGGAAAAGGTTACCACCATCTCTTTAGTTTTATTTACATTGAGTTCCAAACACGAATTGTCACACCACTCCACAAATTCCTGAAGAGCTGGGCTGTGATGCTGTTGAGAGTCTGATAGCAGAGACAATAAGGCGGTATCATCAGCGAACTTAATTAGACTACAATTCGATTGGATGGACCTACAATCGTCAGTATACAGAATGAAGAGCAGCGGAGAAAGGACACAGCCCTGTGGAGAGCCGGTTGAAGTATAAAGGAGGTCAGAAAAGGTGTTTTTGACCAGCACTCTCTGAGGCCTATTTGTCAGAAAGTCAATTATCCCGAAGATCAGCTGGTCCTCCCGATGGAAACGACTGATGAGCTTCTCAGCAAGAATATGTGGCTGTAGCATATTGAATGCCGAAGAAAAATCAGCGAACAAAAATCTAGCTGTGGTATTAGGAGACTCAAGATGCTTATGGACAATATCTGTGATGTAGCAATTATGGACGCAGACATATAGATGAGTTAATCTTCCAATGATTCGATCAAATTAACATCCTTTTCAACAAAGCACAATTCAGCTCCAGGAAATCGATCATCATCACGAGGGAGATGGGGGCTTGATTCTGCCCCTGAGCTACTAGTTCTGACTTCCTATGGACTCGCCACCAAACTCAGTTAAAAGAGGACAAAGGGCTCGTGGTTGTCACAAGACAAAGAAACAACCAGATCTCTGTCTTTGCATGACCAGCAAATGAACTCCACGTGACAGCTAAAACTCCAAGTAAGCTCACAGAAACTGTTAGCTTATGGGGTACATCAAATAACTGATTATTGGACTTTCATTCAAATAGCCTTCGACATAACTTGTTAGTGTGTTTACAACTAATACACGTTAGTTAGACTATTAGGCATGTATATTACTCACAATTCATGCAATTATGTAACTATTGAATGAGTGGATGAAAAAGCATTGTGTTTGATACCGGTGTGTTCGTATGGGTATAATCCAACAGATGAGCTGAATGAAATCTTTATAGAATTGATCATGTCCTTATAGTAAGAAATTAGGTCTAAATGTACTCTCTGCTTAAGAGCAGGAAACTAAATTCTATAGTTAACCCAATTTTGTGGGAGGGGTGGAGACACAGTCACCCCTGAAGCCTAATTGGCCAGAACCCATCCAGGGGATGGGCAAATGTTTGAGTTTACTCTCAGAACACGAACGAAAAGTTCAGTTCTGTCTACAGTTCTGTCTACAGTTCTTTGTACAGTTCAGACCAGAAGCAGTGCAGAGTTCAGCTCAAGTTCGGTTCCAGTTCGGTTCGAGCTGGTTCGCGGCCTGTTCGCAGTTCAGAGATGAGCTCAGTCCTAGCAGTATGACCAGAGAGAGTTCTGAACGGAGCTCCCAGGAGACGATCTGACGATCGTGACAGACCAACTTCAGAGAAAATGGGTTAACAACGATTTCATTCAGGCCATCTGCTTTTCTCTCACTTTCCTTTCTTTTACTTAAAGTTTATTTTATTTCCGTTAAGTCTCGGGTTCTGTTAAGTTTCGCCGCAAAAGTCTCTCAACAACGAGTTTCTAACAGCGCGCTCCAACTTCAAACAACGCCCACAAGACTTTCATCCAGCCGCCAACACGCCACGTGATTGGTTTCCCCAGACGTCGACCAGACCTTCAGCGAATCAAAGATCCGGGAAAATCCCTGTACAGCCAGGAAAAGGAATTCCCCCTTGTCAGACGACACGCGAAACCCAAACGCAAGTAACGCCTTTTTGATTCCAAGCTGAACTGGTGCATTAGATCAAATGTAATAACCCTGCCTAAGAAACGATAGGAGGTTAAATTACTGATCAATGGTTTCTTCAGGTCATGTTTCATAAATGCATAGATTGCTTAGGATTTCATAATTTCTCTCTCTTAGAACTTATTCTTTCCTCACCTTCTTCCTTTCTGCAACGTGTGAATGTGCGAGCGTGTGTGTTTATGTTAGATATTAGTTTGATGTGTTAGATTAATCAATAAAGTTCCGTTTGTATTCAAAGATAACTGTTCTTGTGTTATGTGCTTATCAATTTAATGTCTTGAACTGCCGATCTAAGTTACCTGGCTGTTAAATAGTGTTTCACTATTGTTCGGATATTAATATCCGCTGCAGAGTTGATATTTACGGCCCGTTCAAATGAACGCTGGAAGAGTCATTTGCTCGGCTGTAAAATAGACTCTCAAAATTCCCTATGAATTCATTAAATTCATTCATTTGAGCTCAATATACATGTTTCCCTTTAACAGAGCCCCCTTTAAGTCCTTACATATCGGCGGACGAATAAGTTAAGGTGTAAACATTAATTCTGAATTATTTATAATATATAGTGTCATTCGAGTCTTTCATTTTAATTCAGTTCCCCGTTGAGTTATTATTTTATCTGACTCATAGTCGCTACAGTGATAAACACTTTTGCATCATCCACCACTCTGCCTGTGCGATAGGCAAACTGAAGTGGGTCCAACTGCAACTCAGTTACTTTAGTGAAGTAGTTTTTAATAATCCTCTCCATTGCCTTTGTCACAGGTTGGAGCGGACCGCGTGAGTCCCGCTCCTCCCTTAGTTTCCACCTCGGGGAGGTTCCCAGGGCTACCCCAGACGACCAGACACAACGAGGACACTGGAGTAAGGTTTAAAATTACAAGTCTTTATTAATTTACTTAAAATTAGGAGAAGGGGAAGTGAAGGGGCTAAAATCCAAGAGGACTGGAGAGTGAGGACACCGCCTCAGAGCTCGCCGGCTCTTGCCGCAGGAGAACCTCAGATAAGTCGTCTGGTCCTTTTTCTCAATGTTTGGCTTCCATGTCCTGCTATTTGCTCACTTGACTCTTTCTTTCTCTTTCCCAGGTCGGACCTTTTGGGGGATTTACGCCACGGCTTGCTCCTTCTCCTGAACACGGATATAACGGGTAAGTGCTGGGGAACGGGGGCGACAGGGGTACCTCTCTCCTCGGGCGTGTTCCGACGGCTTCCTTTAGGAATGGATCAAGGGGCCGGCATCATAGAAGTCGGTACCTCCAGGGCATCCGCTGGATCTGGGTCAATACTGGGACTTTTGTTTGGCATACAGGTAAGTATAACTTCGCTCAAAGGATATCACTCTCAGACTCCGCAAACACAGTTCATCAGTTTCTCTCTCCTTGTTCCAGGCTCCGTGATAGCGGTGGCTCAGGGGGCTGGACCACGGCGGTGGTGCTGGATCGGGCGCTTCTCTAAATGGCTTCACATAGGTAAGTGCAGGTAAGTATGACTTTTCTCAATGGATATCACTCACAGACTCCGTAGACACGATTCATCAGTTTCTCTCTCCTTGTTCCAGGCTCCGTGATGGCGGTGGCTCAGGGGGCTTGACCACGGCGGTGGCGCTGGATCGGACGCCTCTCTAGATGGTTTCACATAGGTAAGTGCAGGTAAATACGACTTTGCTCCGGGCGTGTGTAGCGTTCTCCTCTCCTCCTCTCAGGCCCTGCACACGCACACACAATTTCCTCCGACACAAGCACGTATCAATGGCTATTCAAGAGAGTGCTTACTTGGCTCCGGTCGTGCTACCACCGTAGAGACAGAGAGTAGGGTGATGTTCACAGCGTGAATGTTTAGGGCTAGTTACTCCGCCAGCTTCGGGATCGTACCTTCCCCAGAGAGTGGGTCAGCCTGGAAAATGGTCTTTGGGACGACACGCACACACACAGCACAACACAGCAGATTCCAAGTGTACACTCTCAAAGTCAAGATACTGACTCACCCACGGCACTCCACACACTAACCAGGTGTACTTAAGGTCCAGAGACCACTTTTCCCGCGGCGTTTATCTCGGGGGGGGGGGGGGGGGGGGGGGGTATGGCGCGCTGGTATGGCGAAGAACCAACGAGAAGGACGTTGCTGCTACACCACCCCGGCGGCTTTCACTGTCCGCTGTCTCTGGCTCTCCCACGCTCACTCTCCGCGGTGGGGCCACTCGTTTTCCTAGTTTCAACGTCACAAGGCTCACAGATGATAAACTTCCGATGAATTCGTTACTGTATACATTTCTCAGGGTACTCACACATTGATCAACCCGTGTGCTCGTCTTGTTCTCTCCTCCTGTGTCTGGCTCGCGTCCTGGCCGCTGTGCTCTCTCTCCCGAAGGGATTTGTTCATCAGCACTTCCGGCAACTGTCCTGCATGTAACTTCTCAGAATCGGACACACACTTGACACTTGAATAACAATGCAAAACTCGGTCTGTATTATACTCAGCCTAGTCTCTTTTCTTCTCTTTGTAGTTCTCCGTATCTTTGATCGTTCAGTCCACAATATCCACCTCGTGTTGTCCTTTGTTTGCCCAGATGCCCAGATCCTCTCGCCGCAACGGCTGGAAGCGGTTACTACCACACTCAGCTTGAGCCCGACCCGGAAAAGTCACACCGTGACACCTTCATCACAAGAGAGGTGAGAGCAATGGGCCTCAGGTCATTTAAGACGTTGATGGAACTCTTATTTGGTATTGGAATGACCGTGGAATGTTTCCACAACTGAGGGACAACACCACAGGCCAGGGAGTTCTGAAACAGTGCTCCGCACAGTGTTTTAAGGTTTGGCCACAGACAGTATTCGGACCAGGCGCAGATTTAACTTTGGTCTTCTTGAGGGCTCGCACAACCTCCTCTGTACTGATGGTGAGAGCACAGTCACCAGGTTTTAAGGTAGAAATTATTGTTTCTACTTGAGTGCTATTATCAGTCTCGAATCTGGTGTAAAAAGAATTAAGGTCATTTGGAAGAGTTGTTGAACTGCTACCTGCAACCTGAATGTGCTTGAGAGCAGTGGGAGCAATATTAACTGCTGCCATGTTCTTAAGACTCTGCCAAGCTGTATGAAGGTTCCCGAGTGAATGTTTGCTAAATCTTGTCCTTATATTTCAGTTTGGCATGTTTAATAGCAAGCTTAACCTCTCTATTAACCTCCTTTTTTTCATACTCAGAGTCGGTGTAGAAAACTCTCTTTTACTTGTTTAAAATGTTTTTGAGTTCTTTAGTCACCCAGGGCTTGTTGTTAGGAAAGATGGTAATATTTTTTGTAGGAATGATGTTGTCCACACAGAAGGCGATATACGATGTTACTGTATCTACTTGCTCATTAATATCGATAGATGGCGCTATGAGCGTATTCCAGTCAGTTGTTTCAAAACATCCCAGTAGCATATCAATGCTGTCGTTAGTCCATTGTTTAACAACCTTTATAACCTTCTTTGTCCTCCTTATAACCGGTAAATATGCTGGTGCAAGTAGTACAGTATAGTGATCAGCAGAACCGAGTGGTGGGAGTGCGATAGATCTATATGCACCTGTGATTGAGCCATAGCATTTGTCCAATGTTTTCCCCAAGCGAGTAGCACACGTGACATACTGCTGAAAACCTTTCAATGATTTTTCTACGAAACAGTGATTAAAGTCGCCCAGAATGAATTTAGGAGAATCTGGAGATATTAATTCCAGTCTGTCTATGGCGTTCTTAATATGATCTGTGGCTACGGTCGCATTTGCTCTCGGATGAATATAAACCACAATAAAAAAAAGCTGTGGGAATTCCCTGGGCAGATATAAAGGGCGCAACGACACGGCCAAAAGTTCAATGTCAGAGGTGCACAACTTCTCCCTTATGACAATCGTTGAACACCATTGTGCATTTACATATAAACAAACACCACCTCCGTGCTGTTTGCCTGTAAGCTTATTGTCCCGGTCAAGTCTTAGGGGAGACCCGAAGCCATCAATATATAAAGTATCATCATCATCGTTCTTATTCAGCCATGTTTCAGTGAATGCTAAAATAGAAGCAGTCCTATATTGATGCATGTAGTTCACATTAGCTTGCAATTCATAAATTTTGTTACGGAGAGAACGGACATTGGCCATGATAACTGAGGGGAGCGGTCGATGTTTACATTTCTCCCACTTAAGTCTAGCTCTTATTCCTCCCTTTTTCTTCCCCCTTCTCGTTACCTTCTTGTTTTGAGAAGATTCCCTTGGGGTAGATGGCCTCTCGCGTGTTATTTCCTCTGGAAACCTCTCCGTAACAGTAGCCTGATGAGGGTGATATTGCAGCTGCAGCAAAAAATCTCTTGAGTATACAAGTCGCAGTTCCCTTACGAGGGAACTCGCACTGCATCGAGACGACACTTTGGGGATGCTCCCTTAGCATCAGCGAATCTGAAACCAGAATGCCAACTAGGCCAATCCGATTGGCGTGCGTCATGACGTAACCGTGACGGCATACCCGGAAGTATAAAAGGGGAGCTGGAACGTAATGTCGGCAGTTATCGCTCTTCAGCATAGCGCTCTGTGTCAAAAACTGTCTGTCTATTTATTGTTGTACGTCAGTGAAAAAGTGTGTGAATGATGGAGTGTGAGAAAACTAGAGAGTTTAAGCAGTGTGTGCATCCTTGCCCTCGTTACATGTCGGGCTCGGATACACACCTGCTGTGTGTGCACTGTCTGGGCGTTCAGCATGCTCGAGCGGCTCTCGAGGGAGCCGCTTGTGAGCATTGCGAGAAGCTGACGCTCAGAGTGCTCCGCTCTCGGCTGGCCGTGTTTGATGAGGCCGGCCAGCCTCGTGAGCCCCATGGTTCTGGACCCGCGGTCGCTGAGGCGGCTCGGCGTCGCAGATCATGGGGTTCACAGCAGGACTTGTCAGAGGGTTTCGGGACTGCTGCGGCACTTTCCCGATCCTCCTCTGACAGTTCCGAGGATCTTCCTCCCCGTGTGGAAGCCCGCTCTGCGGCTTCTTCCCCCGGGGTGGGAGGTCCGGTGCTCGTTCTCTCCGGTTCCGAGGAGCCGGAGAAAATAGGCACCGAGGCGGGGGATGAAGCAGAAATTGTTTCAGCGCTTCATCCACCCGCCCAAGAGGAGTTGGTAGAGATGTTGACCCGGGCTGTGGCCAAATTAAACATAAATTGGCCACAAGAGGCTCTGGAAATTCAGCCATCCAGTAGGCTGGATGACCGGTTCCTCTCGCACCGGGTTCAAACACCTCGCCGGGGCCTGCCTTTTTTCCCGGATCTACACACTGAGGTTTGCAGATCTTGGAAAAAGCCCTATTCCTTGCGTGTTTCAAATCCTCCGGTGTTGGATTATTCCAATGTTCTGGGGGCACGCGAGGCGGGCTATGGGGCGATGCCTCGGGTGGAGGAGGCTCTCACGAGCTATCTTTCACCCGACTCTGCATCGTCCCTTAAGGCTCCGGTTTTCCCCACCAAACCCTGTCGGGACACCTCATCATTGGTTGGCAAGGCTTTTATGGCAGCTGGTCGGGCTGGTAGTTCCCTGCACACACTCTCCATTCTGCAGGCCTGCCAGGGCGATCTCCTTAAAGAGTTAGACGAGGGTGATGGTCCCTCTCCGGAGGATATACTGGAGTTAAGGAAGGCTGCAGATTTGTCTCTCCGCGTCACCAAGGAGACGGCCCGTGCTATCGGCCGCTCCATGGCTTCAATGGTGACTGTGGAGAGGCATCTCTGGCTGAATCTGTCGGGGATAAAGGAGAAGGATAAAACCTTCCTCCTGGACTCCCCGATTTCGCCTTCTGGGTTGTTTGGAGACGCGGTTAACGCCGTTGTTTCCAGACACCAGGAGGCGAAGAAGCAGTCAGCAGCCTTCCACCAGTACCTCCCTCGTCGCTCAAAACCTGGGAAGGCTGGCCCTAGCGGACAGCCTCAGCCGTCATCCAGCTCCTCGCACCGAAAGGTTCAAAAAGAGAGCGTCGCATCTAGAGCCCCTCCCCCGGGAGCCTGGCAACAGAGGCGACGCTCTCAGCAGCAGTCTTCCGCTCCAAAGGGCGATCTACGGAACGTCCTTCAGGCGCGGAAGGCTGCTGGGAAGAAGTCCTAGCTGCGGCAGGGCTTCTAAGAGCGGTCCCTCCTGCAGAGGAACAACCGAGGTTGTTTCTTCTGTGGCGCTCTGGGGAAATGGATGTGGTAATCCCGCCGTCTATGACGCTTCGGGCCACATCGATTTCCCGCGAACGCATGCTGCACCAGCCGCCTCTGGAAAGACCTGCGGCTGGACAGCTCGCGCGTCCGCACACAGAGAACCGTTCCCAACTACTTCCTGCCGGTCAGCCGCTTCAGGGGGTTGGGGACGGGAACCGTGTAACACCCGACGCCAGCCTCGCATGGAAATGCCTTCCGAATATTTCTACATGGGTCCTGCGTACTGTAGAAAAGGGTTAAAGACTGCAGTTCGGTCATCCTCCTCCAAAGTTCAGGGGTTTGTACTGGACTACAGTGGTGCCAGAGGGTTATGGTTCGGGTAATGGAACTAGAAGTAAAAACCTTGTTAGCGAAGGAAGCCATAGAGCGTGTTCCTCCGCTGGAAAGGGAGTCCGGGTTCTACAGCCGGTACTTTATAGTTCCCAAAAAGGATGGAGGGTTGCGTCCGATAGATCTGAGGTTTTTGAATCTGTCTCTGAGGAGCTTCAGATTCAAAATGCTCACCATTCCCATGAGCGTGAGTCAGATCCAGTCCGAGGACTGGTTCGTCACGATAGATCTGAAGGACGCATACTTCCACATCTCCATCCTCCCATGTCAGAGGAAGTATCTGAGGTTCGCTTTCGGGGGCGAAGCGTACCAATATCGAGTGCTTCCCTTCGGCCTAGCCCTCTCCCCACGCACCTCCACGAAGTGCATGGATGCAGCTCTGGCTCCAATGAGACTTCAGGGCATCCGTGTGCTGAATTATATCGACGACTGGCTCATACTGGCCCAGTCGTACGATATGGCGGTCCGGCATCGAAATGTCGTTCTGGCCCACATAAGGTGCTTGGGGCTGAGACTCAACACGAAAAAGAGCGTGTTGACGCCGTTCCAGAGGACAACATTCCTCGGGGTCGTATGGGATTCGATGACGATGCGGGCACAATTTTCTCCCGCGCGAGTCGAGACCATACTGCCGTTGGTCTCAGGAATAAGGCTAGGCCACAACATCACTGTGAGGCACTTTCAGAGGGTGCTGGGGCACATGGCAGCAGCGTCCAGCGTAATACCTTCTGGTCTGCTGAACATGAGACCCCTCCAGTGGTGGCTGAAAACCAAGGGGTTTTCCCCCAGAGGGAATCCCTTCCGTATGATCAGGGTAACGCGCAAATGCCTTCGTTCCCTAGCCATATGGAAGAAACCTTGGTTCCTGTCCCAGGGGCCAGTGTTGGGAGCGTCTTGTTGCCGGAAATCCGTTTCAACAGACGCCTCCCTCACTGGTTGGGGCGCGGTCATGGAAGGCCGCTTTGCAAGGGGCCCGTGGGAGGGCCGTCATTCCTCCTGGCACATAAATTGCCTGGAGATGATGGCGGTCTACAAAGCTCTCAGGAGCTTTTTCCCGGACCTCCGCGGCCAACATGTCCTGGTACGGACATGTCTGTCGTAGCGTACATCAACCGCCAGGGGGGTTTGAGGTCGCGCCCTCTTTACAGACTGCCGCGTCAAATCCTCCTGTGGTCCCAAGGGAAACTGTTGTCCATCAGGGCAATGTATGTCCCGGGGGTCCAAAATCAGGGAGCAGACATCCTGTCGAGGCAGGGGCTGAGGCCCGGGGAGTGGCGACTCCACCCAGAGGTGGTGGAGGCCATGTGCAAGAGGTTCGGGGCTGGATGCCATGGTTCAGACGTGGCCGAGGCTGCGTCTGTACGCATTTCCCCCGATTGCTCTGCTCCCGGGAGTCCTGGAGAGGGTCCGGCGACAGGGGGTCAGTCTACTTCTGGTAGCACCCCGTTGGCCGACTCGAGTTTGGTTCTCAGATATCATAGCTCTGCTAGCAGGTCAGCCGTGGGAGATTCCTCTGAGGAGGGATCTCCTATCTCAGGCGGCGGGTACGATATTTTACCCCCGCCCGGAGATTTGGAACCTGTGGGTCTGGCCCCTGAGGGGACCAGGTACCTAGAGGCTGGCCTATCGGCAGAGGTGATAGAGACCTTACTCAGTTCCAGGGCTCCGTCTACGAGGAGACTGTACAGCCTCAAGTGGAATGTATTTTCCACTTGGTGCAGGGAGCGTGAGGTGGACCCAGTTAACTGCCCATTGGCTTCAGTGCTGGAGTTCCTCCAAGATCGCTTCTCTGCAGGGCTTACCCCGTCCACACTCAAGGTGTACGTGGCTGCCATTGCGGCTTTCCACACTCCTATGGGTGATGGGCCTCTGGGTAGGCACCATCTGGTTGTACAATTCCTCCGTGGGGCTCGGAGGATGAGGCCTGCGGCTCATTCCAGAGTTCCAACCTGGGACCTGGCAGTGGTTCTCGAAGGCTTGGCTGAGGCCCCCTTCGAGCCATTGGAGTCGGCCGAACCTAAGAACCTGACCCTTAAAGTGGCCCTGACCCTTTTCTCCTCGCCATTACCTCTCTTAGGAGAGTGGGAGATCTTCAGGCCTTGGCGGTAACGCCAACCTGCCTGGAGTTTGCCCTGGGAGGAGTAAAAGCCATCCCACACCCTAGGCCGGGCTACGTGCCTAAGGTGCCATCAAGGGTGGTCAGGTCTTTGGTTCTGCAGGCATTTAATCCTCCGCCTCATGTGACGGCGGAAGAGGGGAGACTTCACCTACTCTGCCCGGTTAGGGCGCTCAGAGTTTATTTGGCGAAGTCTGCACAGTGGAGGAGATCACTACAACTGTTGGTGTGTTTTGGCTCACCTAAGAAGGGATTGCCTGTGTCTACTCAGACAATCAGTAATTGGATTGTCCAGGCGATTACCATGGCCTACCAGGTGCGCAGTTTGCCTTCACCTGTGGCCGTGAGGGCTCATTCCACCAGAGGCATGGCCTCTTCGGTGGCCCTTCTTTCTGGGGTCCCCTTGCAGGATATCTGCGAGGCGGCCGGGTGGGCTACCCCACACACATTTATCAGGTTCTATAGCCTGGATCTCCCTACAACGCCTGGTGCTAGGGTGCTCCAGTCCTAGCTGTGCCCGGTCTCCGGCTTCACACTAGGGCAGGCGCTACCCTTCGGTGTGGCCTAGTTGGGATTCGTTCCCCAAAGTGTCGTCTCGATGCAGTGCGGGTTCCCTCGAAAGGGAACTGCTCGGGTTATGTATATAACCCTTGTTCCCAGAGAAGGGGAACGAGCACTGCATCCCGACGCCACACCTCGGCGCGCCTCGAGCGCATGCTTCAGAGCGATTACTGCCGACATTACGTTCCATTTCCCCTTTTATACTTCCCGGTATGCCGTCACGGTTACGTCATCACGCACGCCAATCGGATTGGCCAAGTTGGCATTCTGGTTTCAGATTCGCTGATGCTAAGGGAGCATCCCCAAAGTGTCGTCTCGATGCAGTGCTCGTTCCCCTTCTCAGGGAACAAGGGTTATATACATAGCCCGAGCAGATTCTCCGGGAGATTATATCCAGTTGATAAGCAGAATACATGCTCCAAAAAATTTAAAAAGACCAATGACCAAAAAAGTCTTCTATAATCCATATTGATCTCCAGTAAGCACCAAACACTCAGTCAACTAGTTAGCGATTGCGATCTACGTTCAGGCTAAACAATTGTAAATGTCTCCTTAAAAAAGATAACGTGAACTGTCCGAATAAAAATGCACTCAATATACAAAAACAAACAAACAAACACCAAAATCTATAGTTATGTTACTCTACAAGCCTACGGTCAGCCACATGAGCAGCGACCGGAACCGGAGTGTTCACTGAAGAGGTGGGTACTTTGCCAGATACTCCATGAATGATCATTCATCAAAAACCAAAGCCCCTCACTCGTTCTTTTATACTCTCATTTCAATGGGTGAGGCCCAATAACACAAAAACACAGTAACAAACTCCTTAGTTGATCTTCAGCTGTCTCACCTTTAAGTTTCTGTTCAAAATTTACATTACAATAGCACTTTTTAATTTGCTTTGATGTCAGGCACTCTGGCTCCCGGTAAACATTTGACTATGGTGTCTGGTGTCTTGTTTGATGTTCTTATCAGAACAGCCCTGTTGACTACTTTGGGCCCATTGAAATCAAGAGAGGTTGAGGAACTGTTAAACGCTGCGGGGTAATTTTCACCTGCATGGCAAGCAGGGCAGTTCATCTTGAGATGGCTTATGCTTTAAATACTCCTGTATTAATACCATAGGACAGTTTATGTGTTGTCGGTTTGAGTTTCCCAGTTGAGATCAGATAATGGTATGAGCTGAGGGAAGCAGCAACTGGGTTAGACCATAAGATCGAATGTGCATTGTCATCAAGAGGACTTAAGTGGATATTCAACCCTCCTGCCGAGAGGCTTATTCGGTTTGTGAAAACGGTGTTGAATTCAACCATTAGACAACAATCTATGGATGATGAAAGCTTTCAAACTCTTCTCTCTGAGATTGAAGCAATCCTTAACGCCCGCCCCATTACAAAAGCCTCTGACGATGTGAATGATCTTGAGGCACTTCAAGTTTGGATTCAATGATCCAAACTTTAAATCAGAATAGTAAGAATGCAATCGCTTTAGACAAAGCTTTGGATGCAACCAGCTTAGTGAACTCTGGCAAAAACAGAGCTTGTGCAGCCAGGCAGCGAAGAGATGGCATAGTCGCAGATCAAACCACCGCTCTTCCGTTCTGATAAGAACATCAAACAAGACACCAGACACCATAGTCAAATGTTTACCGGGAGCCAGAGTGCCTGACTTCAAAGCTAATTAAAAAGTGCTATTGTAATGTAAATTTTGAACAGAAACTTAAAAGTGAGACAGCGGAAGATCAACTAAGGAGTTTGTTACTGTGTTTTTGTGTTATTGGCCCTCACCCATTGAAATGAGAGTATAAAAGAACGAGTGAGGGGCTTTTGTTTTTGATGAATGATCATGCATGGGGTATCTGGCAAAGTACTCCAGGCCTGTGCCAACGAGCTTGGTGAGGTCTTTACAAAGGTCTTTAACCTTTCACTGACATTAGCCATCATTCCACCCTGTTTAAAATCTGCTACCATCATCCCTGTTCCTAAGAAAGCAACCACAAATAACTTGAACGATTACAGACAGGTTGCATTAACACCAATTATCATGATCAAATCCAGCCTTTCCTCCACCCTGGACCCACACCAGTTTGCATATAGACCAAACCGGTCGACAGAGGATGTGTTCAACATAGCCCTTCACACGGCACTTAACCATCTTGAGCAGCAGGGGACCCAGAATGCTCTTTGTAGACTACAGATCAGCGTTCGATACAATTATTCCAGGGATTCCAGTACACAAACTGACTGAAGTGGGCCTCTCTCCTTCCATTTGCACCTGGATAAGGGACTTCATCACGAACTGCCCAGAAACTGGCCCTCACCTCTCATCCACCATCACCCACAAGGCTGTGTACTGAGCCTTCTACTCTACTCCTTGTACACATATGACTGTACTTCCATCCATCCTACCAACAAAATCATCAAATTTGCAGAGGACACTATAGTGACTCATCGCATAATATGCACACACAAAGAAATGCATTTTTTTTAAAAATTATATTTATGAAAAAATTATATTTATTATAAAAAAAATTATATTTATGAAATATATGGACTCCTTATATCATTTGGTTGCTTGGTGTCGTTTTGCAGTCTGCAAGTGTCCTTTTTTTGGAACGAAACCTGATAAAAATTTTTTTTGAAAGCTTGCAGAAAATACAGTTTTGTGAGAATCGCACTTCAAACTGATGGTTTACTTTGCTGGATATGGAAAATTATGAAACAGTTAACATGTTAAACTAGATAAATGGTGTGTGCTTAATTTCACAATAAATTAAATTGCAAAAGAGTGTGATAAATACAGATTTTATTTCTATAATTGTGCATTTAATTTGCTTAATTTAGTTTATATATCTTTCCTGATCTTGTTAATTGTTATGATGAAGAAAGGGAATCTGCTGATACTCCCAGTGCACTTACATATTTCACACTTGTATGTATATATCTTTACAAAAAAAGAAGATATTGGGTTATGTTCCTCAAAATATTTTTTCAGGTCTCTTTCGTATTATTTTTCCTAATCTAATGTGTGACATCGTAGTAATGAGTATTTGTCTTGTCATGTGATATCTACATGTCTGTCCACATGAGGAAACCTACTTCATGCAAGATAAAAACACTTTAATTAGGACACTGTTCAAAAATATGACTCATTTCTGTAGAGATGGTATAACTTAAAAGGTACCATGGCATGGCATTTTTCGATTATTTTATAATGTTTCCTGAGGTGTACTTATATTGTTAGTATGATTTTTACATCATAAAATGTCATAATTTAGAAATAAAAGGCATTTTTTCTACACTGATGTTTGCCCTCTGGCTGAATGCCCTGTTTCAAGGGGCGTGTCTGCTGTGAGACTTCAGTAAAAACGCCCACTGTTGTGATTGGCTGACATCTTTGCATTGGAAATGAGTATCAGATCTTGTAGCGGAGGGGTCTACGAGGCACCCAGGCACGAGCTGCTGCAAAGAGAGACCCTCAGCACGTCTCAGTTCAGTGAACTATATAGGAGGATCTTTGTTGACATCTTTGTACGCATGCGCAAGTGGTTGTGTGGCAACAAAACAAACAGTATGGCGGGCTGTAAAGACGCGACGAGCACTTTCAAGAGAGTTAGCGGGCGAAATCCACAATATATAAGCACTTTAAAATCTGAAGACCGGAGGAGGTTTGGAGAGAAGCTCAAAATTTGTATTGGTGACAAAATTGAAGTTATTCAAAGCCCATATGAGATCTGGCATGACAAAAAACCCGTGTCTTGGCCACCAATCTGCTG
This sequence comes from Gobio gobio, assembly GCF_949357685.1. Classification (NCBI taxonomy): domain Eukaryota; kingdom Metazoa; phylum Chordata; class Actinopteri; order Cypriniformes; family Gobionidae; genus Gobio; species Gobio gobio. The sequence goes on along the minus strand of NC_137097.1, from coordinate 25,590,616 downwards.
GGGAGACATTTATTCTTATTTAATAGAAACCCCTGGACCCTTCACTCATAAAAGATTAAAGGCTTTCAAAAGTCTGGAGGCCTATGATTTTGTTTCTCGCAAAGTTGGGCCGATCTTTTCTGCCAAACAGAAAGCAGTGATCGTGCTAAAAGCAGAGGTTAGACCTGGCCAAGCAGAGTCACAGCGTGATTCGCATCTCCCGTGGGTGATCGCCAAAGAGAACGGCGAAATAATCACTGCTCACTGCGACTGCAAAGCCGGTTAAGTCTTCATTGATCAGTGTTCTTATTTACTTATTTGTTGAAAATGTAGTGACTGTTGTACCAATTCAATTGTGTTCAGTGTGAGACTTTCAATGGCGTCTGTACTAATTAGTACACACTAACTAGACACCTGAATCAGAACGCGAAAACATATGACTCGGTTGATTTGACTCAGTTTTATTTATTTTTTATTCAATCTTCTATAAATACATAGTCACTAAGACTTACCATGAACAAAATGTGCCTCACAAACTCGATCAGAAGCTGCAGGAATCCAGGCTTTCTTCGGAGCGTCCAGGTTCAATCGCCTAATTGCACGCAACTATTTCTTTCGTTTTTCGCTATCCTTTTCGGAGAGAATTCGAAAAAACTTTTTATCAGTCCCCCAACGAGCCGTACAATCGACCACACAGCAAGAGTGAACCATCCTCTTCTCTAAATCCTCCTCCAAACGTGCAAAACAATCAAATTACAGGTATCTAGCGGTGTTTCTTGCCACACGACTCCCATGATGCAACGCGACAAACATAAACAATGATGTCACAAAAGATCCGCCTATAGTTACTAGCATATACTTCAGGTTATTAGTTTATTTCTAGTCAGAGGGACTGTCACTCATGTCAGAAAGTTAGTAACTTTAGTAAATGATGGATCAGCGCTGACTCGAGACGCGAACCGTTTAGAACGATTCAGTCCGATTTGGTGAACTGGTTCGACCGGTTCACTAAAAAGAACCGGTTTAAAAGAATTAGTTCGCGAACCGGACATCACGGACCAGAGACTGAGCGATTGCTAACAAAGTTATTTATAGTAACTACTGAGTTATGAGAGCGCTGTCGGTCAGCGTGAGTTTATTGTGTTTGTATCTGAGAGTTCTGAATAAACACGAGTCCCAGTCACACCGAGTCCGTCTTCATCATTATTCTACCAACTTTGTAACACATGTAATGTACCATTACAGCAGATGAACGAGTTTCGAGTAAGTGTTGATTATAGCATTATTTTTAGATATGTTCCAATCATATGAAAAGCGTCAGTAACGCGCATTGAGTACACAGCGCAAACAAAGACACAACAGCAGTAATCGAATGTAATCCAGTTTATTGTGGGGATAGCTGGCTAGCCTAGCCGGATACCTTCACGCTTACCCCCCTTCTGCTTAATCTTGCGCCGCGTTTGGTGCCTCCGCTGTGGGCCAGATGCAGTACTGGGGGTCGGGGATGTTGAAGGCCGACCGGTCAGTGCAGCCCGAGCCTCGGCGTGCGTGAGGTTTATCTCTAAAGAAATGTGAGTCTGCTGATGTTGAGCAGAAACTATGACTGTATGCACATTATAGAACAGATAGACGCGACGAGGACGTACAAAAACACTGACTCACAAGAGAGAAAACACGAAAACACCGTTCTGTCGGGAGAGAGAGAAGCCGCAGTGTGTGCACGAATAATAAAGTTCTGTGTGAACAATAATAAATAGCTGCACATCAGAAATCACTGATCACAGATCAGAAGGAACTGCAAAATACTTCTGTTTTCATTGTACATCCAAACACTGAGAAACTGCCAGCGTTCACTCGTTCACAAACCATGATTTCTCGAGGACAAACAAATATGGCGCTCGCATGGGCATGCCAAATTCTCTGGGCGGAGGAAAGGGAGGTAACCGTTCCTGTTATGACAATTCAAGATCAGCTCGCCTGAGCTGTCATTTTCTCAAGGGCAGAGAAAGCCAGCCAGAACTCGGTTTACACCCATCAAAATGTCTAGCCACTTGGGGACAATATTCAGGCTAGGGGAACTCATATTAATGTTGAAAAACCTCATAAAATGAAAATTTCATGCCATGGGACCTTTAAGAATGGCGTAGAGTTAAGAAGATTTTGGGAAATCCAGGACTGGACTGGAGTTCAGCTTTGAGAATGAAACCAACCTGTTTGTTCCTCAGTTTCTTCATGTTTGACTCTCAATGTGTCTTCAAACTTTACGTCTTCACTCTCCTCTTTAATAAACGCCATCTTTGTTTGTTCCTCAGTTTCTTCAGGTTTCACTCTGAATGTTTCTTCAATCTTCATGTCTTCACTCTCCTCTATAATAAACTCCATCTTTATAATAATAGTGTCACGTGGATCTCAGTCGCTTCTCCAGGAGTTTTTCTGTGTGTTTGTCCTGTTTAAGAGGAGAATAATTAACAGAAATAGAAACACATCCCGATTCCCAACTAAATTTCTGAGTGTCTCACTCAGCTCTAGTTCAGTAACTGGTAAAGGACAAAAACTCTCATAAAACTGCCCATAAAAACACTCAATCATACTACAAATTATTAAAAGAGCACATAATATATAGTATAATTTGTATTTATACACTTAAGCTATACATTTATGATTTGTAGATTAGATTAAATAAACTACATTACCATGAAAACATATATATATATATATATATATATATATATATATATATATATATATATATATATATATATATATATATATATATATATATATATATATATATATATATATATATATATATATATATATTTTTTTTTTTAAGGGCTGTAAATATTAGGCATATATTTACATAATATATGTGTGTGTACTGTGTATAATTATTATTTATATATAAAAACACACACAAGCATGTATATATTTAAGAAAAATGTATTATATTTAGATATAAAATATTTATATATATAATATAAATTATATAAATGTATATACAGTATATACATGCAAATATTTCTTAAATATATACATGAATGTATTTGTATTTATATATACATAATAATTATACAGAGTACACACAAATATATTATGTAAACACAAACTTTTATTTTGGATGTGATTTATCGCGATTAATCTTTTGACAGCCCTAATATATATATATACATACACACACACACACACACACACACACACACACACACACACACACACACACATACATATACACATACATACAATATACTTACAATATATCCCATATATACATACACACACATACTTGCTCGAAAGGGAGTGGAAAGAAGTAGAACTTATTTACTTCCACCCCCAATTCATTTATATTACACCATATAGCTGCTGTCATTGTCTGTTAAATTACTAATAATTTATGTGATATTATAATATTTTATATACAAAATACCCAATTACATTATGACCATCTCAATAAACACAATAATGCAATGTAATAATCCTCATTAACATAAATATACAAATATATCCCGGTATTTATAATAATCAGTATTATTGTAATGTAGATTACAATATAGTGGTCATGTATATCATATAATATCATTACTATTATTTACTCTCCATTATTTACTATCTATGTAGTCATATTCCGCTCAGTTATAATTATATATCCATTTATAATATCAATATAAATAGTAAGAACAATTATGATCATCACTAATCACAACACCACGATCCCTCCTTCAGCCTTATATTTTGCCAACACAATTTCTTTGTATCTTGCTTAAAATCGATAAATATTTGGGCATTGCTTGAGCTGTTTCCCCAACCCATTCCAAAGTCTGACACCACACACAGATACACACAAACTTTTCCTGGTGGTTCTCACCACCTGGACTTTAAAGTTACCACATCCCCTCAGGTTATAGCCCCCCCTCTCTTCCAGTAAAGAACTTTTCAATATTGACCGGTAGATCATTTTTGTTGGCTTTATACAAGAGTTTAACAGTGTAAAAATCAACTAAATCATAAAGTTTTAGTAGTCTGGATTGCAGAAATAATATATTTCTGTGCACGTATCAGTGCAGTAAAACTCTCCAATTTGATATTTTGCATTATAATACTTAATCTGTAGATAAAGGGCTGTGAATTTGCATAAAATGACTTGCTGGAGTTTATTGTGGCTTCTAAACAATGTTGTACTCGCTAGTACTGGGTGTCTGTTAGATCGCACACACCACAAGGACTCAGAATTGGCATCAGACGCACACTAACTGGAATTTAAAACTGTGAAGAAACAAATGATCAGTAAACTGTAGGACAGATATACACTAGGAGCGCGCTCAACTTTTCGCTGCGCACTCCGACTCCATGTTGCTTTAAGCACATCATTATGCACCTGAGATTATCATAGGTTTTTGCGCAATAAAGATTATTAACCTCCTTAGCTCTAGGACCCTTTTGGGGGATTTCCGTCTGGATTTGGCCTCCCCAAATTTAAAAGCATCCCATACCCACATACAGTGGTCTCTAAATACACAATTTTGTTATCATTTTACAGTAAATATTTGAAGTTACATAAACCACTACTAAAAGTGATAAGGGGCTGTGACGAGACGAGAAACGAGATTGGGTTCACGAGAAATAGACAAGATTTTTACATAGTATTTTAAAGAAATTCTCAATGTTGAAATACATGACTAGAAAAATAGTTTGCAGGTGCATTTGAAATGTTTTAACTCATCATCTTGTAATGGACATAACTTCAGTTCTACTTTCTGAGTATGAATTATCATATGCAGTAAAAGACAACAAGCACTGTAAAGGCATCTCTCCTGTATGGTTGCCTCTTCAGACCTTAGAACTGCACATGAGCTTCTTTTGACCTCCTAACTGAACTCCTTCCCACAAATTGATCATAGATTTTAAGTGCAAACAATAACCATAATCAAATTTTTCTTCAAGCGTGATACAGAGCTAAGAGATGGTTACAACTTAGCTTTCATATTGGGAGATATCCGCCTCAGGGAGCCGCTTTCAAACAGCGGTAACGTATTGAAATCCCGTTAGCTTTCACATTTGCGATCGTGTGCACTATGTCAATAGGGAGCGGTGGAGCTGAACGCACATTTTAAAATACAAGACAGTTGTCTGATGCTTCTGTTGCACAACAAATCCTCCACCAAGGTCCTGTCGGTCTTCTTGTCACGTGATCCACCCTGTTAGGTTTATAGACCTGGGTAGGGTTGCACCAGTCGTTCGTAAGTTCTTTCTTAAATTGGAACGTAAAGTCCACACTAGAAGCTTAGTAACTACTAGATAGTTTGTAACTAACTCTATACTTTTTTCGGTTGCACCATTTGTTCTTAAGGCAGAACGTAACTAGTAGGTCGCAAGCTCTCCGTAAAGTAATGCGTAGTCGCATATGACGTTTACCCTCAATGATCCAATAGCAGCCTTCAAATACGTGAGCAAAAGTTGTGTTGAAATACGGTGAATTTCAGTGTCCTTCATTATTATAACTTCTTTTGCCTCACGTAACCAACGGTAAAAATAAGTTTCCATTAAATATACTTAATCATGAATAACATAAGTGATTTTATATATAAATAACATTCAGAAGCATTCAGTATATGAAACGACATTAACAGGATCAATAAATAAATATTGAAACAAAAACAAAAAAACCTAAGAAATTACATTTATTGATTATGACTGATTTCATTTGACATCATGACATGCACAACACGGACCGATGGGACAGATTCACGCAGCGGCGCGCACAGTTTTGGATGGTTTCGTGTTGAAGAGTTGCAAATAAAGTAATCTATTCACATGATGTTTTCTCTCTTAAAATGTAAGTGAGTGTAAATGTCAGCATTATCATATATGTGTAAAGAATTGAAGTCTGTCATGTAAAAAAAGAGCTTATTATGCAGTTCAGTCAGTCTGCTTTATTATTCCAACCATTACTCCTGATCGGAAGCTTCCTAAAATATTTAGCTTATACATAGAGTTACGCTTCAACTAAGTTTAATGGTGCAACGCAAAAATATTTAGTAGTGCGTAAGTTGTAACTTAGTGCCCATTTACGTCAAAACTAGGCTAAGTTTTAACTTATGCACAACTGGTGCAACCGGCCTGGAATCTAACAGGGTGCAACATTTTAAGCTAAGTTAGCCGTAGCTCTTAATTGATCAACATTTAGCTAGATAACCTTCTACAGATAAACAGAACTTTTATAACCATGTCAGATTTGTTTTTACATATTTTTGACCGGACAGACATTCTTCATAACAGAGCCTATTTTAGCAGTTTAGACTATTCTATAACAATCTAAAAATATTTTGAGATTATCATCATTTCATGGTTTATAGTTCTTGAGGAAGTTGATTACTTTGCACGAGGACATGATACGATTTAATGCATAAATCAATAAAAAGATGTGTAAATACAAAATAGTATTTTTAATGTCTATTATATATGTTTAAGGGATAAAGAAGACCAAAATATGTAATTTAAGCCATTTTAAAAAAAATAAATATGTGACTCATTTTATAGAAAATAAGTAAATCATAGAGATGGAAAAGTCACTGTATAACAGGAACGTTACAGCTTATGATTATATATTTTTATTCATTTATTGTTTTCTCTAATGAAGAGTGTGTACTTAGTGGATTCTGGATTGTGTTTAACAAATAAAAGAGTGACCATTAGTTCCACAAACACAGATGTATAGATATCCTATAGTGCTGTAGAAATATATGAATGAAGCATTTGAACCCTTTTCTTTGGCCAGATTGTTGAATAAATACTTAAACATTTAAAGGTGTTAGCTGTAATCTTACACGGAAAATGATAATTTACAAAGGATTAAATTCATTACGATTATTTACCCACATGAAAAAATACTATAGTATATTATAGTAAAATTACAGTAAAATTACTCTAGTAAATACTATAAGTGTTTTTGAACCATACTATAGTAAAGATATTACAGTATATTGTAGTATATTATAGCATTTACTACACTTTGTTAATTTACTGTAGTATATTTACTATAGTACGGTTCAAAAACACTATAGTATTTACTAGAGTAATTTTACTATAATATACTATAGTATTTTTTCATGTGGGTAATGAACAAAGCACAGAAAATGTTACCACCTCCACCTCATTTTGAGCCAGGAAAACCCGTGTTTCAAAAGCTCAGTTTCTCTTATCTCGCCAGTGACCAAATTCATGTTTATGATATAAACTGATACAGAAAGAAATGAGACGCATCTTTTCTGTTACTCATGTATGGATTGGGCTTTACTCACACAAAATTATTTATGTTCATTAATGTTAGATAACGCATTACAATGTTATTTATTACAAATTTATTACAATGTCATTTAATGGTTCTTGTTAAAACGATAACATCGTCTGGACAGTTTTCATTGATGTAAACACTTTAAAAGCTTAAAACACAAACCTTTCTTCAGCAGATACACGAGGGCGGCGCGGCCTTATGACGTCACAACACCACTCCAAAATAAAGGTCCCGTGCCCACGCTCAAGTCACAGATGTGTATAGACAATCACATACAAACAATAAAACACATATCAGTTGAATTCAAGTTGAAATACATATTTAAACGCGTGTTGGTCATTGATGTGCTAAAATT